>NC_030833.1:37447127-37751007 GCF_001704415.2 Capra hircus
TCTTCTCCAACACCACAGTTCAAAAGCATCAATTCTTTGGCACTCAGCCTTCTTCACAGTCCATCTCTCACATCCATACATAACTACTGGAAAAACCATAGCCTTGACTAGACGGACCTTAGTCGGCAAAGTAATGTCTCTGCTTTTAATTATGCTATCTAGGTTGGTCATAACTTTTCTTCCAAGGAGTAAGCGTCTTTTAATTTCATGGCTGCAATCACCATCTGCAGTGATTTTGGAGCCCCCCCAAAATAAAGTCTGACACTGTTTCCACTGTTCCCCATCTATTTCCCATGAAGTGATGGGGCCAGATGCCATGATCTTCGTTTTCTGAATGTTGAGCTTTAAGCCAACTTTTTCACTCTCCTCTTTCACTTTCATCAAGAGGCTTTTTAGTTCCTCTTCACTTTCTGCCATAAGGGTGTTGTCATCTGCATATCTGAGGTTATTGATATTTCTCCCGACAATCTTGATTCCAGCTTGTGTTTCTTCCAGTCCAGCTTCAGCTTAGGAGATTTTAAATGGAGACCTGAAGAAAATACAGATTAATATCAGTTGTTGGAAGTTGAAGCTTCCTTGGTGACTCAGACGGTAAAGCGTCTGCCTGCAATGCAGGAGACCCAGGTTTGATCCCTGGGTTGGAAAGATCCCTTGGAGAAGGAAGTGGCAACCCACTCCAGTACTCTTTCCGGGAAAATCCCATGGACAGAGGAGCCTGGTAGGCTACAGTCCATGGGGTTGCAAAGAGTCGGATGCGACTTCACTTTCACTTTCACTTTTGGTGCTCCATGCATATAAAAGCAAGAAAAGGAAGTATAAAGGACAAGAGTGAGAGATTTGACCTTATAAGATTCAGAAAACTAAAAAATCAAAAGGCAGATGATTATAAACTAGGAAAACTATGAGAAAGCAACAAAGGTTTGATTCTAAAAGTGCAAATTAATGATAATATGTTGTTTCCCCTATTAAATTACCATAATCTTGGTTTGGATTTTGTTTTAACTAATACCCATTATGAAGAGAGGTATTCTTTTGTGTTTGTTGTGTATACAATTTATGCAATTACTCCACACTTTACAGAGGAGAATTTAAGATGCATCACCCTTAAAAAATACATTTTTACTTCTAGAAGTGCAGTCTAAGAAAATCATCAGAGTTGTTCAAACAGGTGATGTACAAGGATGTTTCAGTATAGTATTTATTAGTAAAAAGTTAGATGCAAGCTAAATGTTCATTAATAGGAAATTAATAGTGATCTTATAGCTATATCATAGAACATCTTACAGAAAATAGCATCCCTTCTCTCACTTTTTTACCTTCCAGCTGCTTTATTGTTCTTTAAAACATTTGTCAAACATTTATCTTTAAAAATTATCACACTTTTTTTTTAAAGAAATATTAAGTATTCTCTGTTGTCTGCTGTACCAGAATGTGAGCCACTTGAGAAGAGAAACTGTTTTGTTCACTGATTTGTCTGGGTTAGTGCTTGGTACATCACAGGTGCTCAGTAAATAAATATTGAATGAATAAATAGTTTTATGACAGTGTATTAATAGCATGGGAAATATTCATAATGTATTAAATGGAAAACAAAAGCGCTCTATAAAAATGCTATGTGCTATATGATCCCATTTGGGGATTTCTTAAAAACTCTAATAGACGTAAATGGGAGACATAAGACAACGCAGAAAAACATACCAGAAATGTTATAATGTGCTATAGTAGTTAAGAGTTCATGCTCTAGAGTCTGAGAGCTTGGGTTTGAATTCTTAACACACCACCTACCCAGTGTGTAGCTGTGAGCTAACAAAGTTACTTCTGTTCCCTGCTCTTCAGTTTTTGCATTATTAAAATGGAAGTGGTAAGAATAGTGGTGTATCTCTTCAGGACTAGATTTCAAGATCCCAGTCCTTCACCACCCTAGCCGAGAGGGTATCAAGTCGACATCTGCAGGGATGGCGGATGAAAAGGCTGAGAAGCCAGATACTAAGGAGAAAAAACCTGAAGCCAAGAAGGCTGATGCTGGCAACAAGGCTAAAAAGGTGGAAAAGGTGAAGAAGGTTAAGAAGGGGAAGCCCCACTGCAGCCGAAATCCTGTCCTGGTTAGAGGAATTGGCAGATATTCCCGATCAGCCATGTACTCCAGAAAGGCCTTGTACAAGAGAAAATATTCAGCACCTAAATCCAACGTCGAAAAGAAAAAGAAGGTTCGTGTTCTTGCTACTGTCACAAAACCAGTTGGTGGCGACAAGAATGGTGGTACCCGAGTGGTCAAACTTTGCAAGATGCCTAGGTATTACCCTACTGAAGATGTGCCTCAGAAACTGTTGAGTCATGGCAAAAAACCCTTCAGTAAGCATGTGAGGAAGCTGCATGCCAGCATCGCTCCTGGGACCATTCTGATCATCCTCACTGGGCGCCACAGAGGCAAGAGGGTCGTTTTCCTGAAGCAGCTGGGCAGTGGTTTGCTACTTGTGACTGGGCCTCTATCCCTCAATTGAGTTCCTCTGCGTAGAATACACCAGAAATTTGTCATTGCCACCTCCACCAAAATCAATATCAGTGGTGTGAAAATTCCAGAATATCTCACTGACACTTACTTCAAGAAGAAACTGCGTAAACCCAGACACCAAGAGGGTGAGATCTTCGACACAGAGAGAGAGAAATACGAGATCACAGAGCAGCGCAAGCTTGATCAGAAAGCTGTGGACTCCCAAATTCTGCGAAGAATCAAAGCTGTCCCTCAGCTCCAGGGCTACCTCCGCTCTGTGTTTGCTCTCACAAATGGAATTTATCCTCACAAATTAGTATTCTGAACTTCTTGCAAAGAACCTAATTAAATAACTTGTCATTTCAAAAAATAAAATAAAATAAAATGGAAGTGGTACCTCATATCTGTTGTGAGGTTTAATTGATATAATGCAGAAAAAGTGCATAGCACCTGGTGATACCCCAGTTCAGTTCAGTCGCTCAGTCATGTCCGACTCTTTGCCACCCCATGAATCGCAGCACGCCAGGCCTCCCTGTCTATCACCATCTCCCGGAGTTCACTCAGACTCACATCCATCGAGTCCGTGATGTCATCCAGCCATCTCATCCTCAGTCGTCCCTTTCTCCTCCTGCCCCCAATCCCTCCCAGCATCAGAGTCTTTTCCAATGAGTCAACTCTTCGCATGAGGTGGCCAAAGTACTGGAGCTTCAGCTTTAGCATCATTCCTTCCAAAGAAATCCCAGGGCTGATCTCCTTTAAGATGGACTGGTTGGATGTCCTTGCAGTCCAAGGGACTCTCAAGAATCTTCTCCAACACCTCAGTTCAAAAGCATCAATTCTTCGGCGCTCAGCCTTCTTCACAGTCCAACTCTCACATCCATACATGACCACAGGAAAAACCATAGCCTTGACTAGACGGACCTTAGTCGGCAAAGTAATGTCTCTGCTTTTGAATATGCTATCTAGGTTGGTCATAACTTTTCTTCCAAGGAGTAAGCGTCTTTTAATTTCATGGCTGCAGTCACCATCTGCAGTGATTTTGGAGCCCAAAAAAATAAAGTCTGACACTGTTTCCACTGCTCCCATCTATTTCCCATGAAGTGATGGGACCGGATGCCATGATCTTCGTTTTCTGAATGTTGAGCTTTAAGCCAACTTTTTCACGCTCCTCTTTCACTTTCATCAAGAGGCTTTTTAGTTCCTCTTCACTTTCTGCCATAAGGGTGGTGTCATCTGCATATCTGAGGTTATTGATATTTCTCCCAACAATCTTGATTCCCGCTTGTGTTTCTTCCAGTCCAGCATTTCTCATGATGTACTCTGCATAGAAGTTAAATAAGCAGGGTGACAATATACAGCCTTGACGTACTCCTTTTCCTATTTGGAACCAGTCTGTTGTTCCATGTCCAGTTCTAACTGTTGCTTCCTGACCTGCGTACAGGTTTCTCAAGAGGCACGTCAGGTGGTCTGGTATTCCCATCTCTCTCAGAATCATCCACAGTGTCTTGTGATCCACACAGTCAAAGGCTGTGGCATATACTCCATAAATGGTAGCTGTTTGTAGCATTCCATAATCATGAGATTGTAGGAGACTTTTGTTTTCTTTTTTTCTTCTTTTGTTTTTCTAAGTTTTCTAAATTGGCAACAGTTACTTTTGTAGGTAGAAAATAAGCTCCTATGTTTATTTTAACTTGATAATAGAATGAGGATATAAAATGGGTCCAAGGAGAAGGCTAAAAAAAAAAAAAGTGTGTGTTATATTCTGTGTTCTTTCTAAAGGTAGGTAAGTCTGTGGAGTGTAAAAAACAAAAAAAATTCACTTGGTATTTAGAGCCTAGTCCTGGGAATAGGTTTCTAAGCGTATTTTTGTTCATGTCCTCCTGAGATAAAGCACGTGATTTCAGTAAGCACTTACTGGGCAAGTAATGACAACAGATGACTCAGACATGAGCCCTGCCCTCAGTGTTCTTGGTTTAGTGGAAGTGACAGATGAGCATCTGAAAGAAACAAAGAGTTTCTTTGTTCCAGTTTGGTCTCCTGGTGTGACTTGAGTTCTATGCTCAGCTGAGTGGATTTGATGACAGGTCTGGGAGAGGTGTCCTTACAGTACAGTGGTGTGTGGAAGAAACAGGATCTCTTAGAGGATTAACAGTCTGCTCCTTCTTCTAGGAGGAGGGAAGAGGAAGAGTAACCAGGTGGCAGAATCTCTGTCACAAAGGGACAAAAAAGTTTTTCTCTGTTTTCCCGTGAGGCCCTCTCTCTAGTTGTGGCAGCACCAATTACCTGGACACTTGACAAATAGGTAGTTGTCAGGTGGAGACCCTAGGATGGCCAAGTCCTGGTAATGTAAAGATGAATGGGACTCAGTTCCCTGATCTCTGGTAGCTCACAGCCTAATGGTGAAGACAGACGTTGCTTTATGGTACAATTGCCTTACCTTTAAAAAGCTACATGGTGAATTTGTGCTTTGAAAAGGAAAGGCATACCCTAGTGGAATCTTGCTGTAAAGGGCCCCTCTGTCATCAGCATTTCAGGTTGACAAATCATTGTTGGCCGCCCCCCTTTGTTTCCAGTTACATGTCCCATCTGTCTGTCTCTTTATGTCAGATGTCTCTGACATCTTTTGCTCAAGATACACCCACTTCACTCCTGAGTTCACTTGTCATGTAACAGGCAGCCACAGGCTGGGCCTTTTATTTGGTTCTGGACATGTTAAGGTTCTTCATACAAGTCCAAAAAATTGAAGTAAAAATGCATATGTTTTATAAATGAAGTGCACATACCACATTCATAGACCTAAAAGAGACCTTCACACTATGTATCTAGACAGTTGTCAAATAGTGATTAAGTGTTTATTACAGAGTTCATGGAGTAGTTCAAAATGGGTCATAGAATATCAAGGGAAATTTCTTATTTGATTCAAATGCTTTCTGACAGTAATAAGTGATGAATGTTTATACCATTTATAAATAACCTATTTTTGAGGAGACAGAATCAAGGTGAGTGGTTATCTTGTTTATAAAAAGATAACCTTTTCCACTTTATTAGAATAATAGTAATACGTATGCATACAAAAAAATTTGTCCCACACAGAAATATATAAAAATGGAAATCAGTTCTTCTTCCTATTCCCACCTTATGAGCACTGTGCCCTCTTCAAAGATAGTTACCTTAAATCATTTTTTGTTATAATTCTAAAAGTAGAATTTCATTAATAGATTTGGATTGATGTATAGCTGTTAAAAAATTAAATGAGATTATACTACATGACACTGAAATCTGTAGTTTTCACTTAACAGAAATTTGAGATATTTTCATGTTAGCCCATACAGATCTCCTTCTCATTGATGACTACCTAAAATTCCAATGTAGAGATGTCTTGTAACATGTACACATTGATAGATGCTTCAGTCACTTGCAGTTTTTATTGTTTTTATAAAAACGATACTGCAGTGAACATCTCATCTATATAACTTTAAAACTTTGCAAATACTGTTCTCTATAAAAAATATAGATAGATGATAGCATAGAAGAATTTCACACACATGGCTATATAATCTTACCAACAATTACAAATCTTTGCTTGAGTTTGACAGAGTGTGATACAGAATCATATAATGTTAGACCTTGGAAGAGACTTGTGATCACCCTCCCCAGCTTTCATGTTTCATAGAACCTGGAGTGCTTAACCAGTTTGTCCAAATGTTCTTTCGACATAATTTGTTGGTGTTAGAATTGGCTTAGAATCAAAGTCCTCTGATCCTCTGACCCAGGATTCTTCTCACCATTTTATACTATTCTCCCACAAAATCAGTAACTTACAGATGCTAACATTTGACTTTTAATAATAGGTTTTAGACTGTTAAAAAGTTAATGTTATTGTCTATCAGCCAGTGGTTTAGTATGTTTCTGTTGGAAATTGTAGATAAAATAATTTCCAAATGCCACTAATCATTCTGTTATTGTTTCTAATGTTTATTTTTAAGTTATTTCAAGATAATATTTGTAAACTAGTTTTTTAAACTATAAAGAGGCAGACATTTGTGAGGTATAATCATTATCAATATTGCATAGCTACAGAAGTTATACAGGCTCTGATAGGGTTTAACTAAATGCTTCAACTTATCAGATAGCATTTTTCAAGAATTCCTAGGCTTTCCTTTTAGTAATCCTGAGATTTTTCAGGAGATCCTAAGGTCCTCCCCACCAGCGTTACTGAGATATAATTAAAATATAACATTGTATAAATTTAAGGTATACAACATAGTGATTTTATATAGGTACATATATAATCCTAAGGTTTTAAATACTACCCACTAGGTGTTATGATTAGTTTAAGTTCTGTTTCTGTTGTCTGTTTTCTTGTAGAATCTTTAGATGACTTGACTAATCTGGTGGTAAAGTTATTTTCTGAAGTAGAGAACAAAAATGTCCCATTGCCAGAATTTCCTGAACATCCTTTCCAAGAAGAACATCTTAAAGTAAGTGCATGTATTGCTAGTATTTTTTTTTTCTGTTTTAAATTTATGGACATAATGTATATCTAGTTTGCCAAAGAGTACATAGAATATTTTAGAGGTTTCATTATTTATATGGTTTTTAATATTTGTCTGGGTAGTCAAATGAAATCAGTTTCACATATACTAGGGACAGGTATCACCAAAAAGGTAACAATACGTTCTGATCTTTTCATGCTAAAAGTAGTTTTGGTAGCTATAACCTTGGCAGACTGTAGAAGCTGTTAAGCAGTGCCAGAAGGCAAACATCCAAAAGTACTGAGCCACACGGTCCAGGGGACCAAACATGGACCACATACCAACTGTAATGAAATCCCACTAAGAAAGAGCCCAGGTCATTTGTTTCTGTTTGGTCAGTATGATTTTCTCTGGCGATTGATTCTCTCCTCAATTTGGGATTCCTCTGTGAAAATCAGGGTTGTTGTTTGTTTTAAATCAGTATTCTTCATAGTTTGTACATTTTTTTTGGGTAGGATTTATACATAGCTAATCTTTTGTGGTTTGTTTTTTTCCCCCAGCAACTTTACAAAATAGTACCCATTAAGGATATTAGGAATCTTTATGTGACATTTCCCATACCTGACCTTCAGAAATACTACAAATCAAATCCCGGTCATTATCTCGGTCATCTCATTGGGCATGAAGGTCCTGGAAGTCTGTTATCAGAACTTAAATCAAAGGGTGAGTCTCTTGGGTCCCAGCTTATGAGGGCAGTACCCCATCTCCATCATTTTTTTTTTTTTTACTCTGGCTCTCATTTCTCCTAAATATTTCCCTGTGAAGGGATATTTTCAGATGAGACTATTTAGAGTTTATGGGAGAGTGAGGTGATGGTTGTTAATATGCTTTTGTTTTTTCTTTGGGGTTTTTGTTTTTGTCTGTTTTCATAATTTGTTTTACCTTTTTGGTACTGAGCCGTGAAGTTTAAATATTTCGAAAGATATTGTGGCCCATGTTTTAAATAAGATAGAGGTTAAAAAAAGTAAATCTCATATTGTATATTGTTTACCATCTCTATGAAATGAGCTGAAACATTTATCTACTCTTATCCATCAAATCCATCAAAGGGTGTGTTAATACTAGGATCAGTCAGTAGATTTCCAAGGTTCCTTTCCACTCAGACTCTGTATATAGCACTTAAGCACAGTAGTCTACTCTTGATTTGGGAAATGATTTGAGGAGTCCCAAGAAAAACTCCCAACCCCAAAAATTCCTTGAATCTTTTGCAGTGCCTGAAATTGCTTTTCTGAACTGATTTTTGCCCAGTCTTTTCTGCAGAATGCCCTTCTAGTCTCTTGGGAATGTATAGAATTAATTTTTAGAAAAAAATTCCTTGTCTTAAAAGAAGACACAAGCAATCATGTTGATTTCCTTTGAATGTTACAGGCTGGGTAAATACTCTTGTTGGTGGGCAAAAGGAAGGAGCCCGAGGTTTTATGTTTTTTATCATTAATGTGGACTTGACTGAGGAAGGATTATGTAAGTATTGGCTATTTTTGAATGAAAATTGATTTTTTTATGATTAACTTTTATTAACTTATTTATGCTCTGGATCTGTTTTTTTGTTGTAAAGCTCTAAAGACTTTAATTCATACCGTTTTATCTGTTGTAACTTGGCCTCCATTTCATGGCTGATTTTCCCTCCTTAACAACTGATCATTATATTGCACTTGTGAAATGTGTACTTGACTTTTTAGTTACTCATTTATTGCCCCTTCTGTCACAAATCCCAGATCTTGGAAGGCCATGTATGTGGGACCCTAAACCTAGTCACAGGGAGGTGAGAAGTCCATTTCTAAGGGGGATCATCTTCTACTTACCTGACTTACCTTAGGAGTAAGCTCCTTGCTTTGAAGGATTTGAAGACTGAGTGGTTTTTAAGTGTACACTTTTTTTCCAGTACATGTTGAAGATATAATTCTGCACATGTTTCAATACATTCAGAAGTTACGAGCAGAAGGACCTCAAGAATGGGTTTTCCAAGAGTGCAAGGTACTTTTGTTTCGCCAAAATTTTTCTTATGGAAAGTTTTCAAGAAACAAGTGTATGTGAGTTCATTTAAATGTAAGGCCCAGTGAAATTTTTAAAGTTTTTATTGTTCCTAATTTAAACTCTAAACTTATGAAATGCATAGTAGCTTTAGTTAAGGCCTAGTCTTAACTAGTCTGATTGGTTACCTGATATACAATTAAGGGTTAAGGCATCAAGTAGCCTCTTTTTAGGAGGAAAAGGAAAGAAACAAATAGATTGCATTTCTGTCCCTGGAAAGAAAGCCAGGAGTTTCTTGAGCTTTTATGTATCAGTGTTTATTCCAGTCCCCTGTCTGAAGCTGTATCTAAAATTTGTATTGAACTCTCAAAGGAACAGTGAATTGTTATATATATTATTGAGTTCTTAAAAGTGACTTTATTGTATGTAGGGAAAAGCCTGTCCTTTTCTTTCTTTCTTTTTTTGCATAAAACAAAAGGTATTTGTCTTCTAAATTTTTAAAAGCTTCTTTTAAGAGTATTTTTTTTTTAACATCTACTTTAAGATCTATTCAAGACTGAAATGTATTTTGTTTAAAGGTATAATCTCTGTTTGTGAAACTTAGGACAGTAACTTCTCATCAGGCTACAGTTCTCTGAGAGGGTCAGTAAAATCATCATCTGTGCAACTGATGAATCTCACAGGGTTCCTTCACAGTTTTCCTAATTCTTTGACTAATAGTTTCAACAATTTAGCCTATAGAATCATGTTCTATGTTTGTTATTTTCAATCATGTTCTGTACATTTCTAAATCAAGCATAGCCATTTTTTCAGAAAGTGTGATAGTTATATATGGAGGAAAATGGGAGGCAAACCAACCCCCACCACCAAGGAAAAAAGTATTTTTAAATAACAGGTAACTTATGTCTAATTGGATTAACTTTTCATTTTAGGACTTGAATGCTGTTGCTTTTAGGTTTAAAGATAAAGAGAGACCACGGGGTTATACCTCTAAGATTGCAGGAATATTACATGTAAGTTTAATGTTATTTTATTCTATACTTTGGCACATAGAGTGTTTCAGTGATCCTGTATATGTTACTTTCAGTACTATACAAATCATAAAAAGTGAAGCTACAGTGTAAAACTTTAGACTTTGTAGCAACTAGTAAACTCTGATGTGAAGACATATTTAAAATCGTAATTTTCATCATCCTGAAAATCATCATCTGTAATATTTTCATTACATAGACATCATGCTTACTGGCTTTAAATATTTTTCAGTTCTACTGTGTGTCAAATGCTACTTATGTGAAAGCTATAAATCACCCACTTTTCTCTTTTTCTCATTGCTGTCACCCTAATATGAGCTACCTTTATTTCTTACCTGGGTTACCATCATAGACTCTTACCTGAGTTCTGTGCTTGCCGTCTCCCTAGCTTTAGTGTTTTCTCCCTGCCTCAATGATCTTTTGAAAACCCAAACCAGATTATTTCACTCCTCTGTGTCAAGCCTTTCAGTGGTTTCCCATCAGAGTTGAAATAGATCTAAATTTTTACCTGACCCGTTACGTCATCTGACTCCAGCCTCTCTCTGACCGAATTCCGTATCACTCCCCCTCCTACCCATCTCATTCTCGTTCCACTCTAGCTTTCCTGGCTGTTTGTCTAATCTTTAAGCATTTAGTTTTTTCTTCCCTCTCAGGGCCCTGTCATTTGCTGTTTTTTTCTGTCTGGAACACTTACAGTCTTTGCAGGGCTAGGTTCTTCTCGTTTGGGTCTCCACTTGGATGTCTCTCCTTTAGAGACACCTTCCCTGACCTCTCAATCATGACCCTGCCCCTTTTAAATTTTCTTTGTAGCATCTTATTAGTATAATGACAGTATTTGTTTGTTTATTGTCTGCCTCCCTCCCAGTTAGAGGACTTCCCTGGTAGCTCAGACAGTAAAGTGTCTGCCTACAATGCGGGAAACCTGGGTTCAATCCCTGGATTGGGAAGATCTCCTGGAGAAGGAAATGGCAACCCGCTCCAGTATTCTTGCCTGGAAAATCCCATAGACAGAGGAGTCTGGTAGGCTGCAGTCCATGGGGTCGCAAAGAGTCGGACAAGACTGAGCGACGTCACTTTCAGTTCACTTTCCTCCCAGTTAGAACATGAGCTCTTTAGAGAACAGAGATGGCATCTGTCTTACCTACCATTGTACCCGCAGCAGCACCTAGAACAGTGCCTGGCACAGAGTAGGGTGTTCATTACATACTTGTTGAATGAATGAATCAGTCTGTCTCAGTAAGTTGCCCTTACTAAAAAGCCTCTTCCACATTATTTTTCTTTAGTAACTGAAAATATGAGCCATTTTTCCTCCATAACAACTTTCTAAATGCTTGCCTGATTTCATTCATACAAGTTAAAGAAGAAATTCTATTAAAATATATATACTTTATATTAAGAATCCTGTAGATGTCAGCGTTTAATCACCAAATTTTTTAAAATCGACACTCAGTTTTTAGCTAGAGGTATTACTTGTTCCCTGAAAAAATGTACTTTTGTTCTCTGTAATGTGAATGTATTTGGGGATTAACTGTAAAATTATCCCACAATATGAAATTGCTTAAAGTGTGGTAAGAAAGAGAAAAGATTCAGAAATCTTTACAATGAAATAAAATTTAATTGGAGGGAAGAGGGGGGTGTAAAATAGAGGACTTTATGTGTTAAAGATCTGTTTGCTTTAATAAGTTAAACTGTATCATAGTCTTGCACATTTTACTTTTATATTTATTTTCCTTTTAAAAAGTATTATCCCCTAGAAGAAGTGCTCACAGCTGAATATTTACTGGAAGAATTTAGACCAGATTTAATAGAGATGGTTCTCGATAAACTCAGACCAGAAAATGTCCGGTGAGTCACTCTATAGATTTTACTGTTACATACTACATTTTCAGTGATAGTTGGAATCTGAAAATTTGAAATTGTGAATAAAATGCTTTTAAACTTTTTATCAAGCATGATTACAAAAGTAGAGAGAATCAGTATAATGAACCAATTTCAGCAATCAACCAAACTTCAGCAATCAGTACATGGCTAGCCTTTTTGATCTTTACCCACACTTCTTCACTCATCCTTCTTCCAATCTTGATTATTTTGAGTCAGTATCTTGAAAACATGAAGATGCTTTTTTAAAAAAAAAAAAACAACATAATCATAATTTCGTTATGAATAAGATATAATAATAGATTGTCTTAATGTGGCTTCATCCTAACTCTTAACTCCCAAGTGTCAGCTCATTTATCTTGTTTTATAAGCAAGTGAGGATACTCTCTGTTTTTTTAAGTGGAAGTAAGGATTATAGTCTCAATGCTTCTGACTGGCCAGTGGTTAATCAGGAAATCAAAAATTGGAGGAGCTTTTAGGCTAAGAAATATTTCTGTTAGGGGAGGATCAGCCCTAAAGAGCTTATGAGCTACCACATGATATTTCTGCCTTAAAATTGAATTTCATCTATATTTTCTAAAAGTCAAGAATAAAAGGTATACGTTTGATTGGCACATATTTTGCATTTATTTTTCTCCCCTTTTGACAACATATTTCCAGAATTCTGGGAACTTGGTGATTGAGTAAATATGTTTTTTGGAGCAGTCATTTTATGAATAAAATCAACAATCCGATAGAACTTTTTGAAAAAATCTTCTGACAGAACTCTTCTATCAGTCATTTTCCTAGTTACCATTGTTTGAACTTTTTCAGACATAGCAACAAACAGTAGAGAGATTAAATTAAAAGAAATATTATTGGTGGTTATACAAAATTGGTACATTTGGTAAAATTACATAAAACTATACACACACATTGTACCAACAACAATTTCCTGGTTTAGATGTTATAATAGGTAAAATGTAACCATTGAGGGAAACTGGGTAAAGAGGATACAGGACCTCCCTGTACTATTTTTTGCAGCTTCCTAACTATAGAAATACGTAACTATATCAAAATAAAACATTAAAAAATTTTTTTAAGTATTTACAATAGTAACAAAAGCATAAAACATTCAGAAATGAATTTAATCAAAGGTGAACAAGATCTCTACACAAAAAACTATAAAACAGTGCCAAGAGATATTAAAGACCTTGTTCATAGATTAGGAGACTTGATTTTGTTAAAATATCCATCCTCTCCAGTTTGATTCACAGACTCAATGTAATCACGATCGAAGTCCTAGCAGGCTTTTTTGCTTAAGCTATTGGTAAGCTGATTCCAGAATTCATGTGGATCTACAAAGGACCTAGAGTACTTGGAACACTTCTACACAGGAAAAGAACAGTTGGAGGGCTAAAACTGCCAGATCTGAAAGCTTACTCTAACACCATAGTACTTAAGATGATTATAGTACTGTCATAAAGACAAATAAATCACTGATTTTTGTGCCTTTTTTCTTCCTCTGTTGTGTATCTTTAAAAAATATGATTTAATATTGTGATATTATAGATTTCTACTAGTAAGAGGATAGAATTTATCTAGTTGAATCCCTTTTAAAAAGTGATGAAACTGAAGCCTGGAGACTTGCCTAATTTAGATCCTAACTGTGATTTTGGCAAGATCTGAAAGAGAGTCATGGTATCAACCAGGATTTGTTTCCGATGGTCAGGTCTATGCAGTTCCTACTAATTCTTTTTTAAATTCGTCACAGTTACCTGTGAAGCCTCTTCTCATTATCTGCCGTCTTCCCTCTTTTCTGTCTCAGGGATTATTTGCAAAGGTGTCATGAGAATTCGTCCTTTGGGAATGATATTGCCTTTTAATGTCTACAGATTAATAATGTCAAGATTATTTCTGAATGGGTCTCATCAGCAGTGGCAGCTATTCTTTCCTCTGAACGCTTCTAAGTGGCTGACTTGAACTCAGCAGTCAGCATTCATTCTCACCCACTGTTTCTTTTTCTTAGTATTGTGAGTTTCAGTATGAAACTAAAGGATCATTTTCTCTCATATTTCCAAGGATCCTATCAGTACCGTGTGCTGTGCTGTGCTTAGTTGCTAAGTTGTGTCCAACTCTTTGCGCCTCCATGGACTGTAGCCCATCAAGCTCCTCTGTCCATGGGGATTCTCCAGGCAAGAATACGGAGTGGACTGCCATGCCCTCCTCTGTTAGTACTGTGAAAGTGAAAATGAAGTCGCTCAGTTGTGTCCGACTCTTTGCGACCCGTGGACTGTAGCCCACCAAGCTCCTCCGTCCATGGGATTCTCCAGGCAAGAATACTGGAGTGGGTTGCCATGCCCTCCTCTGTTAGTATCAGCAGCCAATTCTTTGTAGATGGAATTAAAGAAGAGCATTGGCCCCACCCCCACATTTAGGAAAAAACTCATCGAGACTAGGTTTTTTTTTTAATGAGCATGATTAGGTTTCCAGCAGATAGTCTAAGGTGCTGCAGGGTCCATGCCAGTTTTTCTCAGTTCTCTGCAGTTAAACATGCTGTAGCTCTCTGTGGGGTACCTCAGTTATTGTGCCTTTTTTCTCCTAATTGAGGTCCTCTTGTGCTTCCACACTCTGATTTGTAGATGTCTGTATGTTTGACGTGTCTAATCTGTCTCTTCTGTTATTTCCCCTTCATAATCTGTTTGAAAATACATACATACTCTGTCATTTTATTTCAGTTTTTAATTCCTCAATGATATGCTAACTCTTGGTCTCCCTTTTTGTTAGGCCACTACTTGGTATTTACGTAGTTTGAGGAGCTTCATGGTAACATTTCACCTGTTACCCATACACTTTACTTTGGTATCTAAGGATGCAAATCCCTCAGGATTGTACCTAGTAAATTGCCCTTCTCCCCCTTTTCTAACTTCCTCTTCAACCTACATTGTCTGCTTCTTTCTGTGTCATATAGTCATCCTCCAGAACATGTGGCAGCTTTCCCTGAGTTTTTTCACTTTCTCACTCAGAACTGAGTTTCAAGTTTCCTTGTTCCAGAAGGCAAGTCCACTGCTGAATGAATGCTCCAGTCTTCATAAGTTGTAATCAATCCCTTGTTCATTATTCTGATACATGGGGCTGTCATTCAGGGAAATCAGAGCCATCTGTGTAATAAACTTTTTCAAAATCAAGCATCTCATGGAAGAGAAGATGGGAATACCACCTCTCTACCATGTAATTCTACTTCCTAACACATTTGTTTAGGTGTCTCCCTAAGAATTAATCCATTCATTCTTTGAGAAATCAACAGGAGTGGAAGCAGTTTCTGTGACTGAGTCCTAGCTGGCTCTGTCATGTATTGAGTGAATGTCCTTAAGAAACATCACGTACTCTTCATGTGGCCATGTGAGCTGTATATACTGCATGTACCCCTCATAAGGGATTCTCAAATTGCCAACATGGATACAATATGCGAACTCTTTCCTCTGTTAGACCCTTGGATTCTTCTGTGTTTCTGTGGAACGTATTCTTATTTAGCATGTTTTCTAGAATAGATAGTGGTCAGTGGCAGCTAGACCAGATCAGGAATACCGTAAACTAGAAGATTAAGTCAGTCGTTCTCACAGATAGGTGAGTCAGATTGCTTGTAATATTTACCCTGAAGCAAGTGAGAAGGCCAAGTCCAACTAGCCAGGTGGACTATTCTATCTAGAATGAAGAAGAAATAGACGGTGGTTCTGACGGTCAGGCACTGGAGTGGAGGCAATCCAGTGATGGGCAGATGTTTGGAACACAGAGATTAGGATTCTGAAAATGAATGGGTGTTCAGAAGAGGGGAGTTTTGATTGAAAGGAGTGGACTTTGAGCTGTGAGACTGACATTCAGAGACTGGAACCTAACCTCCGGGAGGATAAGTGAGAACAAGCGAGAATAGATGTGAACCTAGTTGTCTGAACTGAAGTGGGACATAAAGAAGTGAAACCAGCAGCAGGGCTGACTACATGGCGAGCCTTCCGAGCTACTGGCCTAGCACTCTGTTGACACGATTCAAAAGGATCGCTCCCAGTCTGGCGTTGAACTAGCTAGTCAGAGTGAAATGATTCTAACTTTGATAATTAACAGGCAGCAACCTTCCCTAGGACAGGCGCCCCACTGGTACAGAGCTGCTTCGGCTCCTTTGCTTATGATCTTCTGACATTTTACCTCTGCCTTCCCTCCCTAAACTGTTTTTTTCCCTTTCTCATTTCTCTTCTGTGAAGTTCCTACTAGCCCATCAGAGAAAGAAATATTTTTCTTGGTCCTGTCCCCGTCTCCCCTGGCAGCAGAAAGGCCAGTGTGAATATAATACATACGGTTAATTGATGGTAGTGTCTGGAATAAAATTAAAAAAAAAAAAAGAGTACAAATTAGCAAGTTACAATGAAAGAATGTTTTTAGTTATTTTGGTTCTCTGAATGAGCCAACAAGTTTTCTTAGCCATTTTTGTAACCTTGGGGGCCTGAGCTGTTCCTAGGAAGGAGTACTTTGTTGTACTTTTTCAAAGACTGTTTTTCAACTGACCTTTGTTCCGTGTTTGTTTTTTTTTTTCCCTAGCTACTCTTCTTTTAAGATTCTAGTCAATAGCATTCATAACAAGAATCCTCTTTGCAAGCAGTTTTTCACACCCAAAATGATGGGCTGTAATCAAAGGGTAACAGAGACTGTGATCAGAGACTGCTGTACATACATAGCCATTTCACCTAAGCCTCATAGAACTTACTTGGTCTTAGAAGCCCAACACATTCTTGGACATTTATTCATATTTTCATGAGTCAGTTTCTATAAATTTATATATACAACATGAATTTATAGATTTTTTTTCCCATCTCTTTCTAGGGTTGCAATAGTTTCCAAATCTTTTGAAGGAAAAACTGATCGCACAGAAGAGTGGTACGGAACCCAGTACAAACAAGAAGCTATACCAGACGAAGTCATTAAGGTAGGGCTAGCCCGTCTGTGAAGAAGCCCCATGTGTGAGGGACACACAAGAACATGAGCTCCCTGGATCAACCAACTGCCGGCCCAGAGTGTGGAGAGTCGTGGCCCAGCACTGTCTGTACCCTCCCAAGAGGAGTAAACAGGGAGGTAGAGAGCTGGAGCATAGGATTTGCGTGAAGGAATGACACTATAGCCATCTCCTCACATGTCTGTCAGACCAGCAGGGCTGTCAGACAGACCTCAGCCTCGTGCAGTCAAAGATCATTGGAGCTCAAAGTCCACAGGGAGGCACAGGCACCAAGACAGGCAGCAAGAGGTGGAAGCAGGGAACCTGAAGGACAGGTGCACGGGTTTCTGAGAGCTCATGACCTTGCTCTGAACACACGTGGGGAGCAGTTTCTGGGATTCATGCTGTCTTCACCTTAGGAGGGGCTGTATTTTATGCCTCATATTGTATTGCTCTTTTCATCAACATAGGATCATCACAGTTTGTTTCAAAACAGGTATGTGTAGTAAATAGTATGTTGCTGGTGTTACGCATCAGGAGTCAGGATTTTGTTTGTGAGTCTTATCTGCTTGTCTAGTACTTTTTCTTTTTTGGTTTTCATTGGCTATGTAGCTTTGAGATTGTGTCCTTTATTCATGGGAAGACATCAGAAAGCCTTGCTCTAACTAAATACTGGTTAAACTTTAACAATAGCCATTTCTTAAAGGTAGTGGGGTAATGACAAAATAGAAAAAAGAATAAGAAACAAAGTTGTTACTGATACTTCTCTGACATAGTCACAGCACAGGAGGAAATGAGTGCAAATGTGCATCTTACTAAGCTGTGAGGGTAGCTGATCTCCCATGGGTTAGTGCTGGGTGTGAACTAACCCCAAAACAAGAGAAAACCCCTGTTCACCAAATTCTGACCATGACAAACGTGCCCCAAATGGAAATTAGAACAAATTGATCTGGAAGCTCAGCGGTGAAATTACTTGCTGAGTGCTTACCATTCCCTATGATTCAGCCATTCTGGAGACCTAAGTTGCTACTAATAAATAATGTGGTCAACTTCCCCACCATCCCAGTGCCAAAAGATACAGATGCAGGAACCAAAATAGAACTGCAAGAGCTGCACAGCTATGTGACATCAGCTGGAGACCAGATTACTGAACCCAGAAGCACTAGCAGTTGGTTGCTTTTTTTTTTTAATAATAAAAAGTCTTACAAGTCAGAATTCATAAGTTGTGGCCTGATCAGTCTCACTTAGCTTTTGGAAGTAGCCCATGGAACAGACCCAGCCTGCAGGTTGGGTCAGTCCTATTCTACAGTTAAGCTGACTTAAATCTCAACTTTGTCATTAACCCTAGGCTTGAAATACTGGTCCACTTGGAAATTCACATGGTCATCTGGGAGAGGAGTTGGCCAGGCTTCAGAAGTGAAATGAAAGAAACCCTCTTTAACCTAGTTTTCAAGCCATACATGCAAGTAACTTAGTATAGCTGAAAGTAACTCTTAGACTAACCACCTGTTGTCTGGCAGTTGTGGAAGTATGTCTCTGTGCAGGTTATCCTCCAATTCTCTAATGAGCTGGAGCAGATGTGATCTTCATACGTTAGGCTCTGCGTTCCGTAGTCTCCGATTGTTCCTTCATGTTGGCTGATCATTTTAGAGAGGTATAAAGAAGAAAGACAGAGATAGATAGATAAGTGTAAAACCTTGATTAGTTCCAGAGATTCCAACTCAAGTTTCATGAAAAGTCATTGCTAGATTTTGGAAGTAGCCTCTATATAGGGTGGCAGAGAATGTTGACATTTATTCCCTTATTGTTTGCCTGGATATTAAGCAAAGTGAGTGTTTTAAACCCTTAAATCAGATTCTGATCACTTTTTTTTTTTCACTCTTCATCCAGAAATGGCAAAATGCTGATCTGAATGGGAAATTTAAACTTCCAACGAAGAATGAATTTATTCCTACAAATTTTGAAATTTTATCGTTAGAAAAAGAAGCAACGCCATACCCTTCTCTTATTAAGGTAATATGTTAGAATCAGTGATATTAAAGTTAGGGGACAGACCTATTACTTGGAGGGGACTAGAGAGATGGTTTCTTGCATTTGGTACTATATTGATTTAGGGGGCTCCCATCCCAGAGATAACAGAAGAGTTGCAGAGATAATAACTAAAAAAAAAATTAAAAGGCTAGAAATGTCAAAACAAACAAAACTGCTGTATAGCAGAGACTCTAGGGAATTGTTTGCTTTGCAGAAAATAAAGTAGTAAGTCTGGACTAATTTGTCTGTTGAAAGATATAACTCAGTGAGGAGAGCCTTTTTCCCGTGTTCACTGAAGACCCAGTAAGGAAGTAGACTTATGCTGCATCATGAAAGTTAAAGATAAGAAAGAATCTCTAAAGCCTGGAAGAGAGCGTATCCAGGGGAAGCTGTTGGATTTCCTGCCCTTACAGACAGTTCTCATTGTGAAAGAGCGGCTGTATGAAGTTAGTGGAGTTGTAAGTCCGTGGGATGAATGATTGAGAAGGGAGTTTTCTTTCTCCAGGTGTTCTTGTCATGTCATTATCTCACACCTTGGGTAGACTGTGTGGGAAAAGGGATCAAATTATTACGGCACATCCTCTTTTCTAAACTTTAAAACTAACTCTTTATAAACTTACTTCCATAGACAAACATCTTTCTATCCCTTCAAAAGACCTAACGTTAAGTCATTGAGACAAGAGTTAGTGTTTAGGACTATGAGATTTATCTCAAGTGACTAGATTATTAGTGAGATAGTCACTTTTCTTTTAACAATTACATTTTAATGAGTTAAAGGTTGGGTTATTCAAAGAGAAAGCTTATTTACTTTTCCTAATTTTTTGTGTGTTTTAAATAGGCCATCCTAGCATAAAGTAAGGAGAACACTAAACCATTTATGTCTCTTCTCAGAGTTTCAAGGTAGTTTCAAGTGAACTCTAAGACTTTATATAATTTGGTATGAATGAGTGAGTAGAGAGTCGAGGGAGTGGCTTATTTATTCATCCTTGCCTGTATTAGTTATCCATTGCTGTGTAACAAATTACTCTAACATTCAGCAGCTTAAAACCACAAACATTTATTTTTTCTCATGCAGCTTCCAAGGGACAGGAATCTGGAAGTAGCTGTGTTGGGTAGTTCTGGCTCAGGGTCTCCATGAGAGAGACAGTCAAGCTGTTGGATGGAGCTTTGGTCGACTGGAGGCCCAACTAGGGCTGGAGAAGTCTCTTCCAAGTTCAGTTGTGTGGTTTGGGGAAGATCTTAGTTCTTCACTGCATGGGCTTCTCCATAGAGCTGCTTGACACAGCAGTTGGCTTCCCCTAAAATGTGAGATCCAAGAGGGCAAATGAGTGATCGAGATGGAAGCCGCAGAGTCTTTTATAATCTAATCTCAGAAGTGTCATACCATCACATCTGCCATATTCTCTTGGTCAGACAGAGACCAGCCCTGGTCTAGTGCAGGAGAGAGGGCCACAAAAGGGTCTGAATTCCTGCAGGCTGGGATCCACGTGGCCCACCTTGGAGGCTGGCTGCCTCATACCTACCTCCCAAGGACTCCTGCATCTGCCTCCTAGCGTCAAGAAAGATAGGGACAGGATAGTTGGTGCTGGTTTCTCCTGTCTGTCTCTTCCTCCGCTGGGTCCCCATCTCTTTGACCCAGGGTGAGATAAGAGGGTAATTTCTCTCGGCTGCTAGAGTTACCAGTCATCTCTCCAGCTTCCCATCTGCTGTCTCTTGGAGAGTGCTTCAGAGCCATGGGACGGTAGCCTCTCCAGAACAAAACTCAGCTGTTGCCTCTGTCCTCCTCCTCTTGAAGAGAGATTTGATTGAAGATCTTTGTCAAATGTGCCTATATTTCCCTAAATATATTGTGTTTCCATCACAGGATACAGCTATGAGCAAACTCTGGTTCAAGCAAGATGATAAGTTTTTCTTGCCCAAGGCCTGTCTGAACTTTGAATTTTTCAGGTATGTAAAATGAATCTAGCTACAAAGCTTCCTAACATTTCTAAAAGTTTTCTTTGCTTCCTTAAGTACCTATGTCTGGAAATAAAAGGACTTAGAATTATTTAGCGTAGACCAGGAAAGGCTGCATCTTCTGTTAAATGGTATTTTAGGAGCCAAGGTTGTTGATTCTTCCTTTCCTTTGAGGAGTACACTCTTCAACTGAAATGATTTATGTTAGCTATTAGGAGGATCTTCCTAACCTTGAGGATTTTGATCTGGGAAGGCTGTAGATTCACCAGAAGTTCACTGAAAAAAGATTAAATAATCCAGGGTGGTCTTTTGTTATGGTTTTGGTTTTGTATTCCTAGAGCTTGCCCAGAAAAAGAGTAGTTATTAAATGATCTTGAGTCCCTTCCAGTCCTTTAATTCTCTGGAGTCCTTAGATATTGTGTTCTCTATTTCTGACTTGGTAGGAGATGTTTAGTAAAATTTATGAATAATGCTACGGTTGCAGTGATTCCTCAGTATAAATCTTTAGTTCAACCCTGTCTTCTTTATTTGTGTGATAATGTTATCATTCAATTCAGATTTTAACTCTGAGTCTGTACTCCGTAATTTTATATTTCTAAAACTCAGTGGTCTGTTTATTGATTGATTGATTGATTTAAAAACCCTATCATTATCTAATAATGTTCACTATGATGATCAACTTTTTCATTAATTTTTGTTTGATTTGCTTGGCATGAAATTAAAGCTGAGATGTGTTTTAAATGTTTCAGAAGAGGGAAAAAGAATCTCTAAGTAGAATGTTAATAGTTCACCAACAAGTATGTTGAGATTGTAGAGATAGCAACATTATTTATTTATAGCATGAGATTCATAGATTATCTAGAGCTGCACAGAGATTGTTGCTTTTTTTTAAACCTGGACTTTCTGATTATGGCTTACTATTGGCAGAAAATATTACAAAGCTGGTTTTAGTTTTTAATAGTTAAAAGTGATATTTTTTAACACTCTAAGCAGCTTGCCACACTTTGCCATTTGGCTTCTGTGGTTTGGCTTCAGAATATCTTTTGAGAGACCATTTGACATTTTCGCATTCTCTAAACTTCCAGCATAGCTCTCAGAATTAAAAATATCTGCTTCCCACCAATCTGTCTTGGTCCCTCTAGAGATAAACACTGTTAAGTTTCTTGTACATTCTTATAGAAATTTTCTGTTTGTATATATCCTTTTAATCTTTTCAGAAGTAGGATAAAAGTATCATGTGTACATATAGTTTTTAAAACTCTGTGATCCATATTTAAGCACATAACATCTGGTTACAAAATAATATGTTTTAAATTAACAAGTGAATCAGGATTTAAGCATTCCACTTGAATCATGTTCTCTTTTAAAAGTTCGTTTAGTACTCTCTCCAGTTCACCAGCAAGACTGGTGTTTCATAACACTTCTTGGAATTGTGTTCTGAGCTTTAGCCCTATGGCTTTGAACTCCCAGATCTGGCTTTGTCTGGCTTTTCACTTCCACCTAAGGGTGGCTACAGGGACAAGCCCTCTTGAGGATCCTCTCTTGTTTTGGTGCTTTTGCTTTTGTGAGCTGTGCCAGTAAGGTTTCTGAACTGCTATTTACCTAAAGAAGGAGATCTGTCATTGTGTATAATAAACACTTAAAAAATGAAATGACAGGGTACTATTTAGATTCGCCAGGTGGAGAATGTTTGTATAGCTTTATGATTGTCTCTTTGATATTAATTTCTCTGGGCTAAGCATTTTACCCCTGTTTTTACTTCGTTATCAGCTTTTGATAAAATTGTTGCTTTGCTCTCAGTGCATTGGTTATATTTACAGTGCTATGGATAAAATGAAACTTATAATTTGCTGCCAGACAAACTAAGCCAAGAGGCTGCCTCAGGTCCTTTGCACTGGCTGTTTCCTCAGACTGGAAAGTTCTCCATTGAGATATCCCCAGAGCTTGCTCCTTTGCTTCTCAGGCACAGATGTCACCTTATCAAAGAGGCCTTGATTAGCAATTTTATAGAAATTAGTAGCCTTCCTGTCCTACCTATCACTCCTTTTCCTCTTACCCTGCATAATTTTTCTCCATAACACCATCACCACCTGATGCATCATATTTAAATGTGTTATTTGCCTCCTCTGCCTGACTTGTTCCTTCTTTATTCCCAGTACCTAGAGGAGTGTGTAATATTGTAGTAAGAATGTAGTACATGTTTGTTGAATGAAAGAATCTTTTACTTGCTGGTCATAAATGTAAGCAGTGTCACAGAGTCAAATGAATAGGTCATTTGACTTAAATCCGAATCCTATCTCTCCTGCTACCAGCCCAGGTGACATGAGGAAAATGATCTTTCTTATTTGAGAAATGAAGGTTTAAAATTAGGTGATCTCTGCAGTCTTGCACTCTGTAATTGTTTCCTCTCTCTTGTTGATGTTTCTCACTTAAAAATTTCCCTGTTTTATGTTTAGAAAAATTTCCTATGTTAATATTTTTTTCCTGGTTCTGGCTGCAATTATATGATGGATATTATCTATGCCTTTACTGACAGTGTTCTAGTCTGCTGGTTTAGGTGGAAACTCAGATACGCTAACATTTTCACAAGTGTCAATTTTTCTCTTTCAAGTCTCAGTTTGTCTCTTTGAAGTTTATGTAATCAGTGCAAAGTTCTCAGTCCCATCCTTCTGTCCGCCATGGGTATGTATGGCTTGCTCAGAGGAAGAAAGAGGACGTGCAGATGCTGTGTCAGCCAGCTCTGTCGGCCATGCCTTTCCCTACCAGCCTAAACGTGGACATGCATTTTGTCCTGTTCCTACTCCCCACCTGCCCAGTGTTTCTGACTTGTCGGTGCTACCACGCCATCTGGGGTAATAGTTCCTTTTCCCTCTTCACTACTACCGGTACACATGGCATATTTCAGGCTTCTTTGTTAGACATCTTGTTGTTGTTGTTGTTTTTACTCATGAGAAGAGACAGATTCAAGAATTCAAAGCGTATCTTCAGGAAGTTACTTTAACCAGTGTTCAGTTCCTTGATCCATCTCGAGAGGCCCTATCACACTGGGAAGTAATAAATCAGCTTTTTACTGTCAACATTCTCTTCCAGCCCATTTGCTTATGTGGACCCCTTGCACTGTAACATGGCCTATTTGTACCTTGAGCTCCTCAAAGACTCACTCAACGAGTATGCATATGCAGCAGAGCTAGCAGGCTTGAGCTATGACCTCCAAAATACCATCTATGGGATGTATGTAAGTACCCACGTCTTAGAGCCTTCCACTCATCAACATTTTTTATATTGATTTGATGGAAGCATTTTTGATTGAGGGTATGAGTTTAATTTCTTTTAAAAAAATCTTTGTGGCTAATCATATTTTCTTATCATTTAATTTTTAAGTTAGCTCTTAAGTATTCAGCAATATACCATTCATATTATGCAAATTTTCCTTGATTTTTTTTTTTTTTAAACATCTTTCATCAGATCATCATATTTTTCTCCTCAAAACAAAATCGGACCCTGACTTAGGTTTAGATCTCACCCATCCTGTATCTGAAGTCTTGGTCTTTGACGGTAGGGAATGAAGTCCTCCTGCCATTGTAAGACAGAAGGCTGGCTTATGCTATTTCCCTAGAGATTCCAATCACGAGGCTGCATATTCATACTCTTCGGTCATGTTTCTTCATTACCATGCCACTGCTTGAGGTATCAAAGCATTTCTTTTGTTTTTCTTTTTGTTAGTCGCTACATTTATGCTGATCCTCTCCATTGCAACATGACATACCTGTTTATCAGGTTATTGAAGGATGATTTAAAAGAGTATACATATGCAGCACGCCTCTCAGGTTTGAGCTATGGCATTGCATCAGGAATGAATGCAATACTTGTAAGTAAAATGAAAACCAAAGAAAAGGCGTCACCCCGTTTAAGCATTATGTTGAGCTTGGGAAAACTATTAACTTCTGCATTTTAAACCAAGAAGATTGATGGTTTTTTCCTTGCACCTTTATAATGATTGGAGAACTCAAGTTAGTATTAGTTCCACTAACAAACGATGTAGTCGAGTTCAGTGCATTTTGTGAACATGTATGTGTGCTACATGTGTTTGCATGTTCTTCTGCTTGAAACATTTAACATGTTAATCCTGAAAGCATGTTGGCCTTCCCATGTATTTGAATATATTAGCATCTGTAAGTGAAAGATACCTGTGGTTGCTGTTGTGGTGCCCAGTTTTACTTATAAGCTTCTTTGTTGTTGGTTTTTTTCTGTTGACAGTAGTAGTAAGTTCCTGTGTTCAAACACATCTGACGTTTTTATTTAATTTATTTTGTAGCATTAACTGCTTTTAAATGTGTTTTAAAATATGGATAATTAAATGCATCACAAGAAATAACTAGATCCTTTCTGTTGAAATCATTTCTCTTAGGTTTCCAAACCTACACCTCACTTCCAAATTAACACTCTTCCTCTGGCACACATGCATCTTCACTTCTCTTGAAAATGTATGTTTCCATAAAAACTAAAATGAGCGCATGTGCTGTGTGCTCTAATTCTATACAAAAGGTCTTAGATTTTTAAAATTTTATTTGCAGTGACTTTTTTTTCTTCACACAAGTAATTTTTCTGGTAGTTTCTGTTTAAGAATGTATGTAACTTAACCATTCTCAGAGACCCGGGAAATTTGGAGCCCAGGGAACAAAGTAAAATTCAAATAGGAAAGTAATAATCTATGGCTTATTTTTTACTGTTGACTCTTAGTAGCACATTACCATTCAGTTAATTTGTGACAAAACGGGCTTCCTGCTGGTTGTCAGTCCGGTGCCCACAGTGCATGATGTGCTCTCCATGGTCAGTGACCGTCACTCTTGCTGAGGTTCTTGCCTGTCCGTTTTCATCAGGTAGAGACTTCCAGAGGTATTCCAGTTGCAGCGTGTTCTCTGCGGCTGTGGGTGCCACCGTGAGGCAACATAACAGTAGGAAATGGGCTTTCCCTACTTTTCAAAATGTTATGGTTCCAGGGACTATTAAATTGTCCTCAGGCAAGATCCAGGTGGTACATACAGAGTATCCTTACTTCACATCTGTTTTGCCACTGGCTTTTGGTACATCAGCAGAACTCATTAAACCAGCAAGTGGTATGACATATGGATCTTTATTGGGCAGCTCAGAACAGGAAAAGTGGCAAAATGCCACATAATACAAAATTGGGACTGCCTGATTTCTTAAAAGATGATTTTTAAAAATATTTAAATATAAACACTTTGGGGGCATATCCAATAGTTTGCTAGATAACATTCCCCTATGATGTTTACCTTCTTAACACACCTATAAAAACCCTAAGCCTGCCATTCCTTAGAAATTCTTTTAGAACATTAAACTTAAAATACTTTCTATAATTAATGTGATTTAATGAGAACTTGAATTTTGATGATATAGTGTGTGCTGCCATAGTTTGGCACCAGGTAAGTTTTCTTGTTATTGTTTAGGAAAAGCAAAAATACGCTTTTGGGTCTTAGTAAATAAAGATGGTTAATGTTATCTTCCTAAATGTTAAACTATATTTATGAGAAAGGAAATTCATTAAATTTGTTTTATTTTAATTTTGGTACACCTGGTTTGGGGATTTCCTAAATGTTTAAAAGTCAAATTTAAGTTGTTTCATGGTATTTTTAGACTTCTAATATCCTGAACTCTTTCTGTAGCTCTCGGTGAAAGGTTACAATGACAAGCAGCCAATTTTGCTAAAGAAGATCATTGAGAAAATGGCTACCTTTGAGATTGATGAAAAAAGATTTGAAATTATCAAAGAGGCAGTAAGTTTTCTGAACTTATTTTTATTTTTTTAATTCATCAGTAATATTGCCATGTTATGAACATTTTTGAGAAAGAAGTGAGGAGGAAAAGAAGCATTCATAACTCTGTATCAGTCATTTCATCCTGTCTTTGCTAGATCCTGTATTTTTCCCAGAAAGAAAGCCTGGGAGAGTCTAGGGAACTCCCGGCCCCCTTCTCTGTAGGGCCTAAGAGCTAGGACAGCACTTTCTTTCAGAAGGGAAATTGAGGTAGATCTCGTGGCTTTCAGGGACTCCTTGAAGATTTTAAGATTTCAGCCTCCACTGAAGAAGAAACTTGATTCTACAGGCTGGGACTTCAGCCTGACATGATAGCTTTGTCCCATTAGGGCAGACTAGTTAGGCTTGATGTATCTTCCACTTAAATTCAACTCATGGCTGGCCCAGTAGTGGATATATGGGATGTATAGCTGCTTTAAAAGCCAAACTGTGACTTTCATTGTACTCCCAGAGAAATTATCATCAATTTTCAAATGAAGATTCAGTAGTATATGTATATACACACACATAGCCATGTTTCTTGATTAGGCTTTGGGGATGACCTTGTAGTGAAGAATTAAAGGTTGCCAAGAGATGGAGGCCCTGAAAACTGGGGATACCTTCTGAGGGATGAATGAGGTCCCACAGTGAAGGCTGTACATGTGGAGGAAGTACATGTCAGGTGCTAAGGGTAAGGGAGCAGGCTAGACAAAGGAAAAGCATGTTTCTTAAGGATCAGAGGGGAATTTGTCTGATCACGTAACTTCAAAAAGGAGGAAGAAGACAATATCCCACATCCCAGTAGCACACAATTTATGCAAATTGAAGTTTGATTATAGCTGCTCTTTGGAAATGATTTTAAAAGGATGGGATAAAATTAACAGACCCCTGTCTTCCTTCACTAGTATATGCGATCTCTTAACAATTTCCGAGCTGAACAGCCTCACCAGCACGCCATGTACTACCTCCGCTTGCTGATGACGGAAGTGGCCTGGACTAAAGATGAGTTAAAAGAAGCCTTGGATGGTGAGACTCTTTGTGCTTATAGCTTGATGCTTTCTTCATTGTTTTCTAAAATCATTTTGATTTATCCTATTACCTACTATTTATGCTTTCTAATAACATAGTTCCATTAAAGAAGCCAACTGTGTATACTTTCTTTTCTTTTTCTTTTTTTTTAACAAAAACAGTGGTAGCCTTTGAAGTTGTTTTTGTATTCTGGCAGTTTAACCACATTTGCTCTTTTCAACATGGACCCACAACAGTTAGTTATTACTGTTCATAGATTTCTGCAAATGACAGTGTTTTGACCCAAGAATTTACCTTGTTAATATTGAAGTTTTCAGAAAAGGAAAAAAGGGCTGAGCTTAAAAGCCTTATCCCATAGAAAGAATACTTCAGCATCTGTAGATCTATTCAGTTTGGTTAAAAAATGGAAACTGTGTAAATTAGCCTAAAGAATCATCTTTTGTTGCTCTTTTCCTAAAATCTTAAATCTAATTTTCAGAGGTTTTGCCTGAAAGTCCTAGATTCCTCAAGGGCAGTGAATTATGCCTTCTGTTTGTTCTTTTTATTTAGTATTTATATTATGCCCTCAGTGTGTGTCTAATGAATGTCTGTTCAGTGGAATGAAATTACTTTCAGGGTTTTACTGGAAAGAATGTAGACTGATATCATCCTTTATTGTTGTTTTATCTTTTCCACTTCTCAGCATTGCGCTACCAATTAATCTTCCTTCCTACATGCTCAGTAGTAAGAAAAAAGAATACTGTTGAATTTTTAATAATCTTTTATGACAAATCCTTACTTATTATGTATCACTGTGCCTTTGATGTCTTCAGTGACAAGTCAAGAGCAAAGTATTGAAGATCATTATTTTATTGGTTGCCTCAGGCACAGGGTAGGCATATAGATTATAAAGTTCATTAACTAAAACAGCATTTACTGACTGCCTGCTCGGCACCAGGTACCAGACTGCAGGTGCCAGAGATTTAAAAATGATCAGTTAGGTGGGGTTTCTTGGATCAAGGCACTCCAGTCTAGTGGCAAAGCATAAATGTAAGCAGGTTATTTTTTGTAGAGGCACAGAGACTGGGTGCCGAGGGGGTCCGGCGAAAGAGCCTTCTAGGGCAGTGCAGTGGAGGGGAGCACATACGGACTTTGGAATTAGGCCAGGATGCAAATGCAGCTTTGCAGCTTACTAGCTTAATGACTTTGGACAAGAAATTTAAATTCTCTTAAGTTTAGTATCTTCACCTTTTTCCCCCACTTGGCCACTGTGCAGCTTGTGGCCTGAGCAGGGATTGAACCTGGGCCCTTGGCAATGAGAGTATGCAATCCTAACTACTGAACTACCAAGGAATTCCAGTTTTCTCACCTTTAAAATGGGAATAATTGCATGTAATTTACAGTTTATAACATCTATAAAATGCATACATACATAGTAAGCACTTGTTAATTCCCTTCCTATGTCTGTCTTTAAAGTTTAATCACTAGCGTTAGCATCCATTTAAGCATTAATTAGCATAGTGTCCTAACGGAAAAAGGACAACTCTTCTTTACTGAAGTTCAGTCCAGTCCAGTCGCTCAGTCGTGTCCGACTCTTTGTGACTCCATGAACTGCAGCACACCAGGCCTCCCTGTCCATCGCCAGCTCCCGGAGTTTACCCAAACTCATGTCCATTGTGTCGGTGATGCCTTCTAACACCAAATTAGTGGATAAAAGTTAAGTAAGGACAAGATATTTGTATAGTCTCAAAGTATTTCCTCCAAAATAAGTATTTAAATTATAATGGGAAAAGTAGGCATTGGTAGGGTGGCTTCCCTGGTGGCTTCTCCTAGTTGCTTGAAAAGTAGACATTAGTTACTTAATTACAACCAAAAGACTTACAGGTTCAGGACTTATAGGACATACAGGACAGACAGCTGGCACACAACATCATAACGAGGTGATCAGTGTTTTCATCATCTGTATTACAGCATGTCAGCATCACGTGCCCCCGATGTGAGAAAGACACATTACCTCTCGGGTGTTCTTCCCAGGAGTACATAAATCCAATTTAATAATTGAGTTATTAAAGCCCCAATAAAGGGCCTTCTGTAAAACGAGCAGTACTGCTCAAAAAAATCTTAAGGTTGTGAAAGACAAAGAGAGACCAAGGCACTGTTAAGGATGGGAGAAAACTAAGGACTCATGACAGCTAAATGCAAGGTAGGATCGTGGATTAAATCCTCGAACAGAAAAGGGTTCAGTTCAGTCACTCAGTCGTATCCGACTCTTTGCGACCCCATGAACCACAGCATGCCAGGCCTCCCTGTCCATCGCCAACTCCCGGAGTTTACCCAAACTCATGTCCATTGAGTCGGTGATGCCATCTAACCATCTCATCCTCTGTCGTCCCCTTCTCCTCCTGCCCTCAATCTTTCCCAGCATCAGGGTCTTTTCCATTGAGTCTACTCTTCGCATCAGGTGGCCAGAGTACTGGAGTTTCAGCTTCAGTATCAGTCCTTCCAATGAACACCCAGGACTGATCTCCTTTAGGTTGGACTGGTTGGATGTCCTTGCAGTCCAAGGGACTCTCAAGAGTCTTCTCCAACACCACTAGTTCAAAAGGGTTACTAGTGGAAAAACTGAAATCCAGATAAAGTAGATTTTTTAGTTGATAGTATTGTCCCAGTGTTAACTTCTTCGATTTGATCAGCATCCTATGGTAGTGAAAAGTGTTAACGTTAGAGAAAACTGGGTGAGGGGATATAGGAACTCCCTGTGCTATTTTTGCAGCTCTTCTGTAAGTCTCAAGTCATCTCAGAGTTGTTTTTTTTTTTAAGACCTCGTAGATAGAGCTTACAATTTCTCACCCCTGCTTGCAGATGTCACCCTTCCTCGCCTTAAGGCCTTCATACCTCAGCTCCTGTCACGGCTGCATATTGAAGCCCTTCTCCATGGAAATATAACAAAGCAGGTGGGTGATTGAGGTGTTAGCAGTCTTTTATAGAGCATTGCAACAGAAGTTTTACCCTATTTGTTTTAAGACTACTGACTAACCACCGCAGTGTGGCTGTATCCACATGAGTGTTGACTCGGCCTTCTCTGCCCTCTGCAGGAAGGTAGGGGAGGGTATACAAAGAGTTGAATGGTCCTGGTTGACTGGACCACTTTCACGGCTGCCTTCTCTGTTGCTGTCTGCCCTGTATGGTCCCTGGAGGAAATGGGAATAATGGTCCCTCCTCTAAAACAGCAGGACTGTATAGTGGATAAGAGCACGTAGTGTGGAATCAGCCCGGATTCAAATCCTGACTCAGCCAGTTACAAGTTATGTAATCTTCTGAAAGCATCTTAATCTCTCTATGCTCAGTTTCTTTATCAGTATATTGTGTACAAGGATTAAAGTAAATAGTACATTCCAGGTGTTTCGCACATGGAAAGCTAAACGGAATTTAGAATTCCCGTGGTAGTCTGTCTCAAGAGCCCATACTCTCTGCCACCCCACTGTCTTCCAGAACAATATGCCAAGGTCAGGTGCTGTTATGTGGCTGAGAAAGGATTCTTCCCTGTGTCAGTTTTATTCAGAATAAAGCCTCATGCTTACCTCTTTTTTACTCTGCTGTAACCCCAAATATCTGTGGTGAGGGCCATTCCCTTGACACCAACTTTCCATCAGCGATACGGCTCCAACATCGAGATTGGTGCCGATGATTGTCTGAGTCTCTCTTTCTCCTCACTACCACCTTACTGACTCTGTTGCATATCAGCAAGTTCAGTTTTTATCTATTTGAGCAGGATCAAATGTACTTAAGGTTTTAAAAATCCACTTTGATAAAGTTGGTTAGTTTATTTCACACATATGTTGTTTTCATATTGCATGGGCAGCTGTCTAATCAAGATACATTTGTGGTTTTGTAATGTGCCATGACCTGCCTTTCTAGGCTGCGTTAGGAATCATGCAGATGGTTGAAGACACCCTTATTGAACACGCTCATACGAAACCACTTCTTCCAAGTCAGCTCGTTCGGTACAGAGAAGTTCAGCTTCCGGACAGTAAGTGGAAATGTTCTGTCTTTGGGAATGGACTGCTTTGACATAATTTTGTGTGTGATTACAGGTGGGCTGAAGTCACTTGGATGATAAAATATAATTTTATGGTAACGATCTGCTGGGATTCTCTACTAATTTATAACTAAAGATAGATAATTCTGCAAGAACATTATCTATCGGAGGGCCAAAGAGGTGAAATTGAATGATACTGGAAGTGTCTGGTAATTGAGCATAGAGGAGTGAAGAAGTGGGAAAAAAAATCACAAAACTAGAGAAGTATTGACTGGGAAGCATGTAACAAAATTTATTTATAAAAAATGGAAATTAGAATTAGGAGCCCATAGGAATTGACATAAAGAATTGATAATCATATATGGGAGTTTTCAGTGTTGGGTTACTTTTGCATTAACAGTGGTTTCTTTTGGTATAGAACTCAGTAAGCATTATTTTCAATGTTGTTCAGAATTGTATAGTGGAAAGTATATTAGACCAGTGATGAGAAGCATTGGTTTTTTTCCTTAAACTTGTTTCTAAAAGTAATTGCATCCTCTTCTGACCTCCCGGCACAAGTTTTCTGAACCTTCCTTCTTCAAGCTACTCAGCACCTCTCTCACACTGGCATTGAAGTGCATCTCTGTCTCCCTTGGTAGGCTGTGCATTTCCTAAGGGCTGGGGTCTGTGTCTGGCTCGCTTGAGTCGCTACTAAAGCATTACCTCATGATCTCTTTGTTGAATGCTCCAAGACACCTTGAGCACAGTGCTGCTACTATTCTGCATAGCCAGTCATCACAGACCAGGTTATGGCTCATTTTGAACTTAAGCTTCTTCCTCAGTTACTACAGCATGGCAGAGAGGAAGAATCAGGAACTGCCATTCAGAAACCATTGAACGTGGTAATCAGGCAATTACTAAACACTGTATTTGCTTAGTCACATTTACTGCTCATGAGATAGTTATCAGATCATAAAGCATGGCCGTCTGTTTATAACTTTGATGAAGGACTTGATCAGCATATCTCAGCTCTCCATCATCCAACTGTATGTCCTTGGATAAGTTTCTCACTTCTCAGGGTCTCAGTTTCTTTATCCCTAAAGTGAGATATCAGACTGGGGCATCTCTACACGTTGTACACATATGTATAAATTTGTGAGTTGACCTTCAGCATGGGTATTGGTAAACAATATTGAATGCTAAGTAGATAATGGCACAACTAGTGGTTTAAAAAATTGTTTTGCATGGTTATTAAAACATAGGTTGTATTTCTTTTGAGTTTTTTATAGATACTAGCTAGTTCTAATTTAGTGTGTTCTCTGCATTGTAGATTTCATTAACTATGATCTCAATTAGCATTAAAATTTACTTAGTCATAAAGTGGGTCTTTTACAAGTGTTTTGCCCTTTAAAGTCATTGAATGTTTATGAGGGCCTCCCAAGTACAGATCACTGTATTAGGATTCCCTTGGTTAAGTTGAGTTTCACATTCTTAATGAATTAATTGCAGTTTGGAACTGCCAAAAGACACCAACCAAACTGAACAATTTCATACAGACAAACAAAACAGTAAGTTTGTTTAAACCCTAAAGAAGTTTTTGAACATGTCACTCTCTTATTGAAACTTCCTAGGAGGATGGTTTGTGTATCAGCAGAGGAATGAAGTCCACAATAACTGTGGCATTGAGATATACTACCAAACCGACATGCAGAGCACCTCAGAGAACATGTTTCTGGAGCTCTTCTGTCAGATCATCTCCGAGCCTTGCTTCAACACCCTGCGCACCAAGGAGCAACTGGGTGAGTGGGCAGCGGGGCACAGCAGGACACCTCACTCCTTGAGGAACAGCTGTTATCCTCAGGAACATCCGCCACATGTACAGCCCCCCGTCATGATGCCTGTGGGGGCTCCACTTCTAGAAGATAAGCAGTTACTATCTCCCGGACAGTAGAGCAGTTCTTAAGGAGATGACGTGTGTTTACCTCACATACGTGTCTGTATAAAGATCATTTTGGGTGGGGGAAAAGGATGCGAAGGGCAGGCTGTTGCGGGTGACAAGGTGGGAAGCAAGCCATCCAGAGAAGCTTAGATTTACTGAATCTTGGGTTCCTTAAGAGGTCAGGTATTTTTTATTCATCTTTGTATCCCAAGCCTGGAGCACATAGAAGGTGCACATAGAAGTCACAGTAAGTGTCTTTTGAGGACATGTTTCGGGCAGTTTTAGGCACTGTTAAAAGCCCTGGAGATCCTGGAAAATTTGATCAATTTGATCAAAAAGAGCAAGCCCCAGTAATGTGCTTTGAATAACCAATGAAAAAGGATTTGGATGAGTCTCTTAAAGTAACAATCTTTTTTTAAACTACCACCATGATAGATGCTGGACTGCAAAAATGGGTAAATTTTGGATGGTCTTTCCCTTCATGAAACTCAGTCTCATCAGGAAGGCAGACCTGTGAGGAATAATTGTAGTACAGTGTGGCAGATGCTACTAAGAGTGTTCACACTCTAAAGGCGATGCTGAAGGTAGTGAGGTGTGGTTCAGGGCAGAGCGGAGGAGGCAAGCCCCAGGTGCGTTTAGGAAAGATACAGGCGGGAGGTAGCAGAGGAGCTCACAATGGGAAATGACCTTCAGTTACTTGGTCTCTAAAGATTTGCAGCCTGAGTGAAGTCAATCCAGGGGTAGGTTATCTAACAAGAAATGCAATAGTGAAGGCAAGTTCACATAAGGAACTTGGATGTGAAAGGACACCAAGCTAGGTCAATGGCTAGGGGATGAAATGAGTCCAGCATTTCATAGGGATGAGAATAACTTTAACATGGGTTGAAGGGGATTAACTGACAGACAGTGAGGCGCTTGGGAATGGTGGATAATGAATAGGGGCTTGTGGCCTCCAGCCCTCCAGCTGTTCTTCAGAGAGCTTGTCTGCCCTGCCCTTAGGCACTGAAGACATTTTCATTGCTGGTTTCTTCAGAGGTGATTGATATAAAGCCCTAAAGTAGATTGTATTTGCTCTGACGGGATAATTTTTGAAAGATTAAAAGTGACCCATGTCTGAGATGCCGTGGTCCTGACTGGCTGGTGTTTGTGTTTCAGGCTACATCGTCTTCAGCGGGCCACGCCGAGCCAACGGCATACAGGGCTTGCGGTTTATCATCCAGTCAGAAAAGCCACCTCACTACCTAGAAAGCAGAGTGGAAGCTTTCTTAATTACCATGGAAAAGTCCATAGAGGACATGACAGAAGAGGCCTTCCAAAAACACATCCAAGCATTAGCAATCCGTCGACTAGACAAACCAAAGAAGCTATCTGCAGAGTGTGCTAAATACTGGGGGGAGATCATCTCCCAGCAGTACAATTTTGACAGAGGTAAGGCATGATCAGGGCCCCCACGTTCATGGCATGGAAGTGAAACATTTGAGGGCGTTGATGCCGTTCTGCAAAATGGTGTTCATTTCATAGGTGATGTTTCAGGACAGTTTGGGTCGAGGTGGTAGTACTTCTAAAGGACTTATATTTAATGTAACAACAGTTTCCTATTAGGAACTTTTTTTTCTCTCTCTCTTTCTAAAACTAGAGCTGAATCTATCTGTATCTCATCACAGTGCGCTAATAGTAAATCTGATTTTTTATTCAGTATGCCTCTGAGACTGAGCAGATATGTAGGCATCTATTTCTCATAGCTCTAAACAGAAAATGTGCGTATTGAACTCTCTTGAGACAAGTGCTGTCCTAGAGGCACCAGGGTTCAAACATCTGCCTTTAAGGATCTCCCCAGATTTGTCAGAGCTGTACTCCCCAAAGTCTCCTGCTTCTCAGGGTCCTTTACCTTAGAGCAGAGATTAACTTCAGCTACACTCGAAGTCAGAAGGGTTGGGTCGTGTTCTCATTCTGACAGAGACAAGCCAAAGTTCGGCCAGGTTGCCTTTTTGGGGCCTCCGTTTCCTTACCTGTAATTTTTCTAGCAGTTGGATTCATTGTTAATGATAATAGTAACTACCAATTACTGAGCATTTGCCCTGTACGCTGGTATTATGTGATTGTCAATTAGGTGGTTTTTATACCCAATTTCCAGATGAAGAAACTGAGGCTCAGAAAACCTGAAGTGACTAGACCAGGAACCAACAGCTCACCCATAGAGAGCCACTGTATCCTCTTACTTTTTACTTGAAATTTTTTCCCTTACTACTTGCAGGAGCAATTGATCACTCAAAAAGATGGATATTTAAGAGTGTTGGAGTGAAGAATATTGTCATTTAGTGTAGTATTCTGGCTTAAAATGGAAATATTAATAAATTCTTGTTTGATTTCTTTTTCAGATAATATAGAAGTTGCCTATTTGAAGACACTTACCAAGGAAGATATTATCAAATTCTATAAGGTAAATTCACTTTACATATTTAGACTTTGACCAGTAAGAAAATGTTACATGCTTTGTGTTGCGTGTTGCCACTTTGAACCCATTCAGGCAGGACTTATGAAGGCATTTTTATGGATTTAAGTATTTTCGAGACTTATTACTGTTAGGAAAAAGAGACAGTCCTATTGAACTCAGTACTGTTGTCCTCTCCATGTGGACCAAGGACTATGGTGGCCCTTCCCAGCTTCCAGACCCACCTACTTAGGTTACCCTCTTGTTTTTTCTCTCTGTTCCCCACGCCAACCCACAGAGAGCATTGATGAGCTTATCACGGGAAGAAAGAGCCAAGAAAGCAAATAGAACTTGAGAATCAGAGTCTTTTCCAGTCTCTGCCAACTATAAATCTTCTCCACTGATTTGGGTGTCACTGAGGAGCCTAGTGGGCTACATTCCATGTGGTCGCAAAGAGTCGGAGACAACTGAAGCAACTTAGTATGCACACACGGCTCCTTTTAAAAATAAATGACCATTCCCCTTTTTTTCCCAAAGCACTTAACTGCTTTTTATTTTTTTGAAATTTAATTCACATACCACACAGTCATTTATGTAAAATGTGTAATTCAATGGTTTTTAATATATTCATAGTCACTCATTAGTCACAAGGTATAACCATAATCACCTAATAATTTTGAAACATTTTCTCACCCCAAAAAGAAACCCAAAGCCTTTAGCAATCACCTCTCTCCTCTTCTTTCCTTCTGTTGGTTTCAGGTATACAGTAAAGTGATTCAGTTATTCTTTTTCATATTCTTTTCCATTACAGGTTAACTGACTATAGTTCCCTCTGCTATAGAGTAGGATTAATTGTTTGTCTAGTAATTTATATCTGCTAACTCCACACTAGAGAGCTTGTAAGTTTTAAGTGCCTAATAAAGTTTATCAGGAGAAAAGAGAGGTACTGCCATTAAAGTTAACCCAGTGCTGCTCTAAGAGGTTCATACTGTCTAAATTTTCCCCACCGTAACAGAATTTATAGAAGAGTAGCATAAATTTTAAATGGGCATAGAATGTGTGTAGTAACCATGCTAAGTGCAGAGATTAAAAATTTTTGTAGCAATTGAGCTGTACCTAAAGGGTTACATATATTGTTTGTAATATACTGGGGCATCTAATTTGTGTAAAATACTTTTATGTCTATTTTTTAGGGCAAGGAACAAAATTCTACTCTGTAATTACCATAGTGCCTTAGAATTACACCTTAGCTGGTGTCCTGAGCCACATCTCCTGGTTCATACCTGATTTGTTAGACACCACGGTTTTCATCAGGAGTTCAGTCCTGCCTTGTGCTGTCATCTCTGGAAGGGATAGTATCTGCTTTTCAAGGTCATTTTTCAGGGGTATCTCTTAGCTGTCAATACAGGAGTTGTATTTGTAGTTCTTATTAGAGTGACTTTGTGAAATTAATTGTGCAGTGAAGGCTAATCATTTCTAATCCCCTGCTGTTGGTGCTGTGTGGGAGAGTGAGGAAAAGCAAACGACTTCTGAGTTGGAAGTGCCGATAGTTTCATAGAAGAAAGGGTGACTTTGCACCATCTACCAGTTATTATACCTATTCTTCCCCCCCAGAGCCTGTGCAGAAGACAAGGCTCCTGGTCTCTGTATGTGCAAACAGATATTCATACAGCTAGTAACACCTTAGCAAGAAGAAAGAAAGTTGCAATTTTAGGTTCAAAATTTGACAGTAAATAACTGTTGACTGTTTTCCTAACAGTATTTTGAATGTGCCTTTCTCAGCAATGGGATCTGAGCCATTTTTGACTGTGGAGATGGCTGACTGATCAAGTTACCATCAGCTTTAGCTCCCTTGCATTGTGTAGAGCAAAATGACTCTCATCTAAACAACTCCTGCTCTTTTGCAGTGATAGTCTTTTAAAAAACATGTATTTTGACAAGAGGGAGGCTAGGCCTATGAACGAATATTGCATATCTGGAAAACCTGTGTACCTTCCACTCAGTTTTGCTGTGAACCCAAACTGCTTTAAAAAATAAAATCTATTAAAATATCTGTATGTATGTAGTAAAAACACATTTTTTAAAAATAAAAACTATATAAAATAAGATTCTGTTCTGATATATTGGGTTGGCCAAAAAATTTATATGGCTTTTCCCATAACATCTTATGCTTTTCGTCCAACTCAGTATAACCTCAGGTAGTCTTTGTGTCTGTGAAGAGAGAGGTGCAGTAGGACTGTGAGGGACAGAGTTGGGTGTGGGAGCAGGGCTCCGGGACACGTGTCGGCTGCCAGGCGGAAAGCCATCCCGAGCCCTGCTCAGAACGGCCGGCCTCACTCCGTGGTCGGAGTGGGCCAGGAATGGGAGCACAGACTCGGGGCTTAGCTCCATCACCAGCTAGCTAGTTTGGTGACCCTGGCCAAATTCTATAAGCTTCCTTATTTATGAAATAGAGATTAATTGGAGTATTCATTGAAGTGAGGTATGTAAAGTGATTGGCACTTAGCAGCATTTATTAAATAGTCTCTATTGTTGTTATCACTTTATTAGTAATACTCAGCTTTAGGGTTTTTAAATAGTTTAATCAAAATGCTTCAAATAAGAGTATGTTTTCCTCCTTGATGTTATAAAGTAGCTATTGTGATTGATTTACTATTTAAGACAGTTACACTTTGTGAGGTTGGTTACTTGTTCTCATTTTTCCTGTAAAAGAGGGTGCTCATGTTCAGCACTTTTTGGTTTCTAAGACTTTTATTTTAAGATGTTTATTAGTTACGTGTGTTCAAAAAGCATGATAAGCTAATATACTGTGATGTTTCCAGAAAAAAATGAAGATTTGTCTTTGCTTCCACAAATTCTATTATTTGAAATTACAAGTGGTACCTGATTGTTGAATTTGTGAAAATAATGGTTATAAGATGACTTTCTTGTCTTAAAAAGTGAGAGTATTTATTACCAAGTCCCGAACAAGGTTTCCCTAATACACTTGTGTTCTGTAAGATACTAATGGGGTACCTAGAAAAAGAAGTTTTGTGACCATGTAAGTTTGAGAATGACTCTTCTTTATTCTCATTCTTGGGGAATCACAGAGCATGTTAGGTTTTAAAAAATTCCAAGAGGGACTTCCTTGGTGGTCCAGTGGCTAAGATTCTGCACTTCCACTGCAGGGGCATGGGTTCAGTCCCTAGTTGGGGAACTTAAGATCCTGCATACTGTGCAATGCAGAAAAAAAAAAAAAAGTTCTAGGAACCCCATAGTAAAGATTTATTTAGCCCAATATTTGTTTAGTTTTGATTAACAAAATGTTTCCTAAACTGATTTCACTATGGACACTTTTTGTTGTTGTTCAGAATACCTGTAAATATCTCTTGGGGCTCTAGTGTTCCTTAGAGTAGAGTTTGCAAGAAAATGCAATTGGTTGGTTTTTAGAAAAATGCAGATTGTCCAAAGTTGGTCAGGAAATTGAACTGTCTGAAACTGAGGAGGATGTTCTATAACCGACATAGGTTAAGAGGGCAATGAGGGTTTGGGTGAAAAGAGATCAAGACTACATCTTTGGGGTGGGGTGGGGTAGGAGTTGGGGGGAGGCTCGGGAGGGAGGGGACATATGTATATACACCTGTGGCTGATTCATGTTGATGTATGGCAGAAACCAACATGATATTTTAAAGCAATTGTCCTCCAATTAAATAAATTTAAATTTAAACAAAGAAAGAATACATCTTTGGAAGCAAACTTGACTCCAATAAGTAAGATGCTCTCAGATGAGACAAACCTGGGCTGAGCTCCTAAAAGAGGCTGTTCTGCCAGCTTTGCTATGCAGCTTCAGCAAGGCTTCCATTTCAGCTGCACAGGACCAGGCTTACAGTAACTGTTCCTTAAATAACTGTGAGTCAGTCTGACTTTGCTGCTAGTCTCTTCCTCTAAGGATACAAAACATTACTTTGGGCTGAGGCATCAGGGGAAGCTTCATCACAACTGGAGTCTTCCTTTTGGAAAAGACATAAATATGGCCCTATCATTAAGTGAAGAGTGAGGAGACACTTCCCCACAGGATCCTTCTGCCAGTGTACCGCTCCTGGCATTTTTGGTAATAGCTAAGGGGAGTCCCTCCAGGCAATGTGGTGGAATTGAGAGAACAAGCATACATGCCTCACTTCTGGCCCCGTCCCCTTATGAGTTGTGTGGCTCAGCAAGTTGTTACGTATCTCTGTGTCTTAGAGTCTGAGTCTCTAGAATTGGAATCATGGTGATGCTTAGCTTAAGAAAACCAAGTGGTCTAACACAGGGAAGAGGCTGATACAAGGCGACAGTCAAGAGATGTCAGTTCTCTTCTCTTCTGGTAGGGGAGGAGCCGCAGCAGTGCCCTGGTGCAGAACCTGGGGAGGGTTCCTGCGGAGCGGGCATTGTGGTCGTCCCTTAACTGAGCTCAGGCCATTGTCTCTGCACACACCTCAGATCACTGGATGCAGCCCTGGTCACACCCTGATGAGTACTAGGCTGGGTTTTTAATCCCAGTCCAGGTGCTTATTAGCCACAGGAGCAGGCGCACTCCAGTTTTCTCAATGTACGATGGGGTTAAGAATAATTCCTGCCTGCCCTCCTGATGTTTGTAGAGTTTACAGGAAATGCTGTAAGGGAGGGGAAAGAAAGGGACGCAGCTTTTCTGTTTCTGACTGTGTGCAAGATGACTCTTTATGGTCGTAAGACAGCACCTCATTTTACATTCCCTGGTGGGGCAAAAGGGTGACCTTGCTCTTCTTTCCACCCAGGAAATGTTGGCGGTGGATGCCCCGAGGAGACATAAGGTATCCGTTCATGTTCTTGCCAGAGAAATGGATTCTTGTAAGTACTGAGAATTGACTTTTTAAAAGGGTGTCTTTAGGCACATGATAGCTATCCCATGCCGTAGCCACATCCCTTAGAGAGCACCAGGAAGTAAAGGGGTGCAGAAGGGGAGCTACCTGGAGACAGGGTCTGCTCTGTCAAGGCAAGAATTAGGGGAAAAGGGAAACGAGGCCGTGCAGGGGCGAGCCGGCACCAGATGGCACAGTGCCGCGCTGGCCGCAGCTCTGTCAGAGAGCACGCCAGCGCTGGCAGGACGTCTCCGAGGGGGCGATATGGGGCCATGGCAAGTGGGGAGGGAGGTGAGCAGTCTGTCTGCTCAGTTCTTCCCATCTCCTGTCTCTGACTGTCTTGGCTGATGACTCCCCTGACTTTCTTTGTGGTTTTACTGGGTCCTTCTGGGTGGCCAGAGCCTCAGGGACCAGTGAGGTCAGAGCTGGGCAGTAAAGCAGCTCCAGCCAAGGCTGTTCAAGCACAGTGCGGTCCTGAACCATCACTGGGGACCTTCTGGACAAGAGGCAGGACAAGCTGTCAGGCCTTGGGAGCACACAGCCTGAAAGGATCTGAGAGGCACATGAACTGGGCCTGAGGCAGTTTTTAGAGAGCTGAGTCTGGTTTGGTTTTGTTGTTTGCTCTTGTGTACAGATAGCAGTGAGTGCAAAGCATTAAACCTTTCTTTTTTTTTTAAACAGGTCCTGTGGTTGGAGAGTTCCCATGTCAAAATGACATAAATTTGTCACAAGCACCAGCTTTGCCACAAGTAAGAAACATAAGTGTCGTGTTAGCTTGCACTGTTAGAGGACTTCCTACCTAAGAGGAGCTTGTTCGCCAGGACACATAAGACCAGAGGTTTCGGGGCACCAGGTATCGGGGCCCGTGCTTCAGGCCCCCTCAAAGGCCAGGCTGCCGTTACTTCACTCTCCATCGGGGAGGACCGGTGGCTTTGCCCTTGTCGGCCTCCTCTGCTAGCTTGAACAGTTGTGTTACTCTGCAGTGAGTCGTCTCCAGCCACATTTGTCCCCGCATTTTCCTTGGTGCTTGTGCATTTTAATCATTTTGACCAGTTGGCATTTACTTGGAGGAGGAGGAAGCTGGTAGTATAAGCAGGCCCTCGCCAGGTGGGCACACTGGCCTCTGCCACTCCACCCAGGCCACAGTCCTGAGCCCTTGATGTGCCCGACCTTGAGCACCTAGGGGAAGCCAGAAGTCTTCCCTCTGACCCAGAGACTCACTGGGAACTCTCACCATAGGTCTGTATAGACCCTCTGACCCTACTGATCCAGGAAGAGAGTCAGCAGATATAATATGTAATACATGGTGCAGAAACTAGTGTGTATATGCAAAAATAAAGTTTATATCCTGTTCAGTCTGCTTAAATACACTAAGAGAAAACTGTTGTGTTTTTTTTTGCAGCCTGAAGTGATTCAGAACATGACTGAGTTCAAGCGTGGTTTGCCACTGTTCCCCCTTGTGAAACCGCATATTAACTTCATGGCTGCAAAACTCTGAAGATTCCCCATGGGCGGGAAAGTGCAAGTGGATGCATTCCTGAGTCTTCCACGGGCTAGGAAAACCATCTTGGCCACTTTAATAGTTTCTTGTTCACTATTAGAGAGACACAGAGGAAAAAAAGAAAAAAAAAAACTTGTCAAATGTCATTATGTAGAAATATTAAAAATCCAGAGTAATTAAATTACAGAATCTTATAGATGTAGAATATTTTTAAAATACATGCCTCTTAAATATTTTAAAAGTTTTCATTACTAAGAGAAATGTCCCTTATATAACAATACTTAAAATGATGAATGATATTCCTATAGAATCTTCCTTCCTTATTCTGTAAAATAGTCACTTGTCAGAGAAAAATATGTTAGCTTTTTTCTAAAAGCCTCCTAGGTTGACAGAAAAGACTTCAAAACATATAGAAAGATAATACATTTTTAAAAATTGATTCTCAATTTTGCTTTCTACTTAATAGTTTCATGTAAATAATGGAGAACATTACATTTGGCAGATAATGAACAAAGCAATGTAATTTTCTTTTATTAGTGAAATTGCTGATTAAGGCATGGTTTTAATCTTTTTATAAAATTTGAACATGTTTTTTATTCAAACTAGTAAAATGCTGGAAAACTCTAGAACACCCTACTTATTTTACAGTGCTAGAAATACAGACTTACCTGACATCAATTTTGTCCCAAACCGAATTTCTCAGGATTACTGTGGTTTGTTTCTTTCTGATTGAATTATATTGGCATCCTTATTCATAGTTGGTTTGCAGTGTTCCATCAGTGTCACTTTTTTCCCATCAACACGTTGCTGTATGTATTTAACAAAGACAGATAGGGTCAACTTCAGATCCCACTGAGTGTGTGACATGCTTTTCCAACATCAGCTATTCTCAATATCTGTAACTTTTTACTATGGCAAAATCGCAGTCAGTATTCCAACCAAAATATTTGTCCCATTGTGAATATAAAAGGCCACATGTACAAAGACACCTTTTGGGGGGTACAGAAAGGAAAGCCTTGGATTCTTAAATAGTGTGATCTCCATAGAGACACTAATCCCCGTTTGGCTCCCAGTCTAATATTGCCTTAAGTGTTAAGTTGTTTTTTGAATATATAAATACAAACACAGATGATGACTGGAGTGAGCTTTTAAAAAATATTTTTTCTTCATGAGATGCAATTATAGATGAAATTGTTACTGTATATTTAACAACCATTTTGAAATATTTACTGTTATTAAAACTTAAAGAGAAATTGGAAACACACAGGCACTAGTAACAGTAAGTGGTCCTGTTGTTGACTAACTCAGGCGCAGTAAAGAATAGTATTTTCCAGGGACATTTTACCTCCATGTGAGTCGATTTGCCAGGACTTCTTTCTGTAGAGTCACGTCTCTTTCACATCTTAAGTTTCACATTTGCCATTTTTCCAAATAATCTGAATTTGGGGCAAGAATGATAATCACAACCGTGGAGGCTGCTTTTGAAAGCGGGGCTCCATTTCTATTGTCAGATAAATGTGGTGCTGTAACTGTCTTTTTATCCCTACCTTCAAGAGCTTCCTTGTACGAAGCTTGTCTTTGTCCATCAGAAGGTGTGTGAGTCACCGTCACTCCCTTCTGGTTTTATGCATTTGTAGACTATGCAGCTTTTCATCAAACTGCAAATATATATGAGAGGGATCAAAAATGAGTCCTGAGTGTATAAAGCTACCACTGGAAGAGTAAATGACCCACCTAAACCTTTTCTGTGGAAAATTATGTGCTATTGGGTAACTTGGCTCTTTACAAAAGTGGGGGGTGAAATTTGAGTGTCATTTTTATGGGAAAGCCACGTGAAGAGCTCTGGAAGCCATCCCAGGTAGTCTCCAGGAAAGTGTGGCTGCTGGTGAGTGTGCTCCGGTCTTGTCTGCTGTCCACATACGACCTCCAGCCACTGTTGGCTTACTCGGGCTGACTTACACCTTCAGCTAAATAGGTCCAAATTGTAGTCCATGAGCAATAACAGACTGCCTGGACACTGCTCTTTCCTCAGTGTAGAGGAGGTTTGTGAAACACATTCAGGTGTCATTACCCGTGACTTTTTAAAACGTCTTTTTCACGAGTTGATGTGCAGGGAGAGCATGTGACACAGCCAGCAGGGGCGGAGGGCTAGGGTGACCCTGTTTACAATAAATTGCCTGGTTTTCACCTCTGGAGTTCGCATTTGTATTATTTTTACAGTTTTCGGTGGCCGATCCTCAACCTGCCTCTCAACATCCCGATTTGACAATGTTTCTTGTTTTTTCGTTGTTCCTAATGCAAAAAGCAGTGGGTTGGTTTTTTGTTTTGTTTTGTTTTTTTTTAAGTGAATCTAGGTAACAGTGATTTACTGATACCTCTTGAGTCAGTTTCACAATCTTAAGAGCAGATCACTCTGGTAAAATAGAAATATTGATGTTAGAGGCTGAACTCCTTGCTGTGAGTGTTGTCATTGACCCCAGATCCAGAAAGATTTGTCCTGGGCATTACAGGGAGGAACATTTTAAAGGTAGAAAAAATACTTCTCTCCTCTACAGCTAGGTTTCTGCATCTTCCTGCCACATCTCTAGCAAATGCCTTGTCCGATCCCTGGCTTCTTACTCCCTGGTCAAAATAATCTTTCTACTCAGGTGGTTACCAGCTGGCTCAACAGGGCTTTTCAAGAGGAACTCTGCTCGTTAGTCAGTTTCCAACCTAGGACAGTAGAAAATGGCACACAGTCAGCTTTGTGCCCGGAAGACATGGCTGCACTCTCTGAGGGCCACCAGCCACCCCAGGCTTTGTGAGTTGGTTCAGTTTCCCCTCTCACGATGCAGTGTGTGTGGGGAATCGCCTGGTCTGTTTCCCATGTTTGCAGGATGTTTATAGCAGAAACCAGGGGTTCTCACAGACTCATCTTCCCTTGTAAGATATCTTGCCCTCTTAACCCCGTGGGCTCCTGGATCCCTAGTATTCTGTGCTGCCCGTCTGATGTTCGTTCATTGACCTTGTCAGCTTGAACATGGGACAGTCCATGGTGTCTTGTGGCAAAGCTTATTGGTAGTATGAATTGCTACTTTTCTCTCTTTAGAGATAACAACAGCATTTTGAATAGTTCAAACCCTAAATTAACATTAACTGACATTGTAAAGCACTTTGTAGACTACAGACACCATCATCATCCTCATCCCAGGTTTTCAGAGGTGAAAATAGGCTCAGAAAGTTTGAACAGTTTGCCCAGGACCGTGTGGGAAGCGCAGATTCAAACCTCCACTCAGATCTTTAAATGCTAGTTCTCATTGTTCCGTGTGGATTTCTTGTAATAACAGGTTCAGTTGCTGAGTCACTTCTGACTCAAACCCCACGAACTGCAGCACGCCAGGCTTCCCTGTCCTCCACTCTCTCCCAGCGTTTGTTAAAGCTCAGATTTTTAATCACTAGTTCTCACTGTTCTGTGGAGATTTCCTGTAATAATAGGTACCAAGTCTATGAAGGTACCTGTGGAACAGAGTAGAAAGGTGGTTACCTTTACACTTGTATGAAGCTTTATTTTTTTCACAGATAACCTCCTTAGTCTCCCGTCCTTTGCCTGTTTCGAAGGGAGTAAACCAGGTCTCAGAGTCTGTGTGGCTGTCCTCCCGTCCGGCTGGTGTCATTTCCCCTCTCCTGGGCTCCCCTGTGGCCAGCTAACCTCCGCAGCATGCAGGATCTCCCTCCCTCTTGGAGTTAATCCAGACCCACACCTCCTGACCTGCCCTTAATTTAAGTTCTTCCTTTCGCCCCTGGAGTGATGAGAAGACCTGGAATCCTTCAGGAAATTCTGAACGAGGATTATGAAGAAGAGCCAAGTTCACCTGTAACCCCACCACTTCAAGACAGCCATGGGTTTGGGGGTTTGTTTGTTTTTTTGCATTGTTACTTTGCAGTCTTTTCCTCGTCCATGTAGACTGGGGTCATATATTCCGTGTTATGACTTTCCTTCCATTGTCTATCTATATTGGATAATCTTGGGAAAATTGTGATATTTGTTGTTGAGTTTTCATGTCTTATACTGTAGTTTGTTTATCTGATCCTCTTTGTGGGATGTTTAGGGTGTTTTCAAACTTTGATCCATGATAAACCTCCTTGTGCAGAGTTTGTGTGTGGTTTTCTGGTTATTTCTTTAAATCACTGGGTTGTGGAATATGAATATATCGTTTAACTTCTTTTTGGAAAAATTTTTAAATCTAGAGAAAAGTTGGAAAATAGTACAGTGCCCTCCCCACTGTATTCACCAGTTTAATCACAGTTTCTGCACACATTGCTCCCTCCTCCCCTCCCTCTCTTTCATCGGGTTGCAGATGTCATGCCTCCTCACCCCTAAATACCTGGTCAAGTTTCTCCTAGTAACACGTCATTGTGTAGTCAGGAACTGGGCCTCACCCAGAGGGAGGTCTGGGTTGTGTCCTCTTTGTTTAGATGTTACATGCAAGCAAATATGACAGCTTAGATGAAAGAAGCACATACCTTGAAAGAGACGAAGGACCGAAACAGACATGAAAAGAAATAGAAAATGTGAATATTCTCTTAATCTGTCTTAAAATGAATTAATCCCTTTTCCACCAAATTCCAAACCCAGATGGCTTCAATGGTAAATGGTAAATTTCACATTTAAGGGTGAAATTTTAGCAATCTTACATTTTAGAAAACAAGAGGGAACACTTTTATGAGGTCAGCATTACCCTTCTACCAACCTCAAAAAAAATAAAAATAAAAATATTTCAAGTATAGAAAGCTCCAAACCGATTACCCTTTTAAGAGTCCTGAAAGGCTTAAACAAAATGTTAGCAATTTGAATCCAGTGATGTATAAAAGAATATACAGTTGATTTGCAAGTACTATATCAACATTACATGGTAATGGGGTTCTCCCAGGAATGCAAGGTTGGTACAATATTTGAAAATCACTTATGAGTAGTAGTAGTTACCATAGTGACAAAATTAAGGAGTAAAAACCACATAATCCTTTCAATAGGTAGAGTAAAAGCATTTTACTAACAGCCCTCATTAAACAGGAATAGAAAGGAACTTCCTCAAGCTAGTAAAGGGAATTTAAAGATACCTACTGGTGACATAATATGTGAGGATAATATGTTGATGAGTACTTTGACCCGAATAGATGCACCAAGATGAGGATGTGTGTTCTCACTACTTTTTTCAAACTTGTAAATGAGGTCCTGGTCAGAACAATAGAGACTGGGAAGAATGAAGCAAAACCATTCACAGATGGCATGAGCACACACCAAAATAACTCTCAGGACCACAAAGTGCTACTACTAATAACTGAATTAACAAGGTTGCAGGAAATAAATCAACAAGTCAATTTATGCCATCTACAAAATTACAAGAGCCCCCAAAAAGAAGGGGCAAAATTTTTTTAAATGTGAAGAACCTGTATGCTGAAAACCTCAAAACATTGCTAAAGGAAAGACCCTAATAAAAGTATAAATGCTTCATATTCATGGATTGTAGGACAGTATTTATAAGATATGCATTCTCCATTGAGCTATAGATTCTAGAGAGGTGCTTGTCAGAATTCCCACAGGCTTTGGAGGGGCAGACATGTACAGGCTGATTTTAAATTTTGCATGGACACACAAAGAACCCTGAATAGCTAAAGTACATCTAAAGAACAAATTTATCCTTCCTAATAGCAAAGTTTATATGCAACTATAATCCAGCTAGTGAGTCCTGGCCTAAGATTGACATATAGATCAAAGGAAGAGAAAAGAGTCCAGAGAAAGAGCCCTATGTTGATTTCAGTTGATTTTTGACAAAAGCATCATGGTATTTGATGGGGAAGAGTAGGCTTTTCAACAAATGGATCAAAAACACTAGCTATCCTTATTGGGCGGGGAGGGGAACTGAACCTTAACCCTTATCTCACAGTATATACAGAATTAACTCGAAAAGGGCTACAGATTTAAAGATTAAAAACTTACACTGTAAAAGTTCTACAGGGAAACATATAAAATCTTTGCAAAGTTTGGTAGGCCAACATTTCTTAAGATACAAAAGTCACTAACCATCCAAGGGAAAAAATGGACATATTGAAGTTTTTCAAGTTTGAAACTGTCTTCAGAAGACACCATTAAGAAAAGAAAATGAAAAAAAAAAGAAAACTGCAAGCTGCTGACTGGGAGGAAATACATAGATGAGACAGGAGTTCTATGTAAGAATATACAAAAAACTCATAAGACAAAAATGTTGGGAAAGAGCTCAGTAGATGCTTCGTTCAAAGATACAGTCAACAAACACATGATATACTCAACATTATGAGTCATCAGGGAAATGCAAACTAAAGCCAACAGGAGAGCAAAACTACAGTGAGAAGGAAGGTCAGAGATCACCCGGAGGCGGAGGTCAGGAGACATACGGAAACTCAGAGGACATACGGAAACGTTTTTAGGGAAGGCGCAGCCACCTCCTCAGTGACTGAGTCTGTCCTGTCTTGGTTGACGACTCTTGAGTTTTACTCAGTGGTTGGTAAACTCCTTGCTATATAAGGAGTAGGTTTTCCTTGAACTGAAGATGGTTCGTGAAAGTGACTCAGTCGTGTCCAACTCTTTGAGACCCCGTGAACCATACAGTCCATGGAATTTTCCAAGCCAGAACACTGGAGTGGATAGCCTTTCCCTTCTCCAGGGGATCTTCCCAGCCCAGGGATAGAACTCAGGTCTCCTGCGTTGCAGGTGGATTCTTCACCAGCTGAGCCACAAGGGAAGCCCGTTCAAGAAGAGGTACCTGGATTCCCAGTTGGAAGACACTGGAAAGGCTGCTCAGGTGAACTGCACTAAGACTGCCCAGTTGAAAGAGCTAGAAAGGTTTGGACTGGGTACCTAGGTAAGTTAAGCTGGTGTCTTTCTTTGAATTGGGTGCTTTGAGTTTACTGGAATAAAAGTGAAGATAACATGAGAGCTTTCAGCTCTGAAAATAGAGTCAAAATGCTCCTCCCAGCTGGTTACAGCTTTCTCAGGTTTCCCCACTCCTTAATGAGTGAAGACACGTTCATCCGGGCTCCACACGTAAGAATAGGCCCCCCAGTGCTCTGAGCACACATGGTGGTTTTAGTCTGCTGGAGTGAGAAACCCAGACACCTTTCCAAGAGGAACTTGCATTATCTCCCTGAGCCTTTAAAACAAATGTTCTGATCTTCTCAGGCATCTTGAGCTTGGTTTGTTGATCAGTGAGAAAACTCTTCTTGATCTCTGTAGTCTGGAAGCTACTCCTGTGGTGTACATGTGGAAGCCAGCTGAGTAGACTAGGATTCTGAACAGTCTCTGACTGGCCTTACTGGCTCTCAGGGGAGTTTATCATAAGGGATCCCAATCCATAAAGGGCCTTTATCATGTCAACTTTCGTTGCATCCACCAGTATAATAAGGGCCTTTGCTTTGATTATTTTTGCAAATAAACCTTCCAGATCCTGTGAGGGCTGCATTCTTTGCGCAATCTTATGGGGACATCTTTCATGTCTTATTTAAGACCCTACTCCTCAATGGCTATGATGGATCCTTTAAACTGGAAAAAACTTTTAAACGGATAAAATTTTAGAGAACTGTGTTTGTAAACAGCCATTTTATTGGTAGCTATGGAAAGACCATAGATTACTTTTGCCTGCTTTGAGCTTTATATAAATGAAAATTTAAAAATATATACTTTGCTTGTGCCTGACTTTGTGCAAAATTTCATGTTAGAGTACCCGTTTATCATGTATGTAACTATAGTTTTTTCCACTTTCATTGTTATACAGAATTCCATTGTATGACTATATCACCATTTATTCATCCTACTATTGAAGGACATTTAGGCTTCCAGTTTTTGGTTATTTATAAATAATGCCATAAATGTTCTTAAACATGTCTTTGGGTACACACTTATATGCCCTTCTGTGGGTCAACCTGGGAATGAAATTGCTGTGTCATAGATATCCATGTATATTCAACTTTAGGAGATGCCATCTCTCATACCCCTCTCCACCCTGCCTCATCAGTGGTGGGCTGGGGAGGGGTATGAGAGTAATAATTTTTCCCCAACACTTAGCATTGTTAGTCTTTTCAATTTTTACCATTCTGATGGGTGTGGCAGAATACTTTGTAGTTTTAATTTGAATACTTTGCAGTTTTAATTTATAGTTCTTTGTATACTTAATGAAGATGAGCTATGTTTTGTATAGTTACTATTCCCTTTTAAGAAATCTCCTGTGTTTTTTTTTTTTATTGTACTGCCAGTCTTTTGCTTAGTGAGTCCAAAGAGTTGATCTGAGTTCTTTCATCAGTTACATTCATTGCAAATATTATTTATCACTCCCTAGCTTGCCTTTTCACTCTTTCATTAGTATACACTTTTCTAGTTGTTTTTGGTGAGGGTGCAGAACCATCTGGTCAACCATTGTGAGAGGCAGAACTTGCTCTTATTTTGATAACTAAAACCAATCTATTGTCAGTGGGAATCTGAGAAAGTTTTTTGGAAAAGGTTGCAAGTTGAGAAGGAAACCAGTCCTGGCAATGTAAGATTTAATGAGCAAAAAGATGCAGGGAAAGTCAGGGTCTGTGTGCCCCTAAGCTACGCTAGAGCTCTGTGTTCTCAGGCAAATGTTTGTACTCATGGGAAGAGGGAATACTCATTTTAATAAGTTCTTGAATTAAATGAGAAAATATGTGAGAAAGTTTTTGGTAAACACATAAGAGTATCAAAATCAGGCTGAAATTACTTGACAGTTTTGCCCTGGGACCAGCCTGAGTGAGTGAGTGAGAGAGAGAGAGAGAGAGAGAGAGAGAGAGAGAGAGAGAGTGTGTGTGTGTGTGTGGAGCGCCCACATCCAGCATATATTGGGATTATTGCACCACTGGACATCCTGAATTAAAACTGGGCCTGAGAATTATCGCTGATGTTGCAAAGATACATTTATCCACCAGAGGGAGACAAAGCAGTTGTCCGTGAAAAAGTCCACACATAAAACCCGTTCTCTGACTTCACAGCTGCATCAGTTCCTATTTTTATGCAATGTGCCAAGCAGGCACAAATATGGAAAGAGAGGCAAAACTGTCCTCGGTACTGTTGCTTGCCAACCAAAGAAATTCTTGCCAGCACTGGCAAAAATTCTTGGAACTAAGTTAAGAAATAACATGTGGAGAAAAATGTATCTTATTCACCCAGAACTAGCATCTATTTAGAAATATTTTCAATTCCTTTTCTAGCTCACTTTTGACATCAAAACTGAAAATAAAAAAGGATGGGTAATATTTTTCATATATTACAGAGTGGAAATTTTTGAAATAAGATTACTCTAAGAATTATGCAAATAGAAATCAACATCAGCATGAGTAAATTAGCTTAAGATATGTTCACAGGATTTTAGGAAATATACAGACATAATAATGAACGCTCATTTTAAATGCAAAAGACTTGATTGGCAATTCTCAGCTTTCATTTCACGCATCTCCTTCCTTTTATAGAAGCATCTTCCTTTTATAGAAGCTATAAAACCTACAGTCTTGATCTCTGCCCCCTTTTAGCTGCAGGTGGTCAATGAAATGCATCCATTCTGAGATGAAATGATAAGACTTAGTACAGGAAATTTCTTTTCTCCTTTGTTCCCCCTCCTCCTGCCCCATCTTCCTGGGGACACAAAACTTGGTGGTGGGATAACCATCCCTGTCCATGAGATGACAAGTGCGAGGATAAAGCCAGTATAACTAATTACGTCAGAGAGGACAGGCAGGAGAAACTTGGATCCTTCTTTGATGAGCATTATCTGAAGCAAAACCTGAAGTCTGACGTGTCATTTGGTTATAGAGTGAATATTTTCAACAGACTGGTACTAGGAAAGTCAGGAAGTCCCGTCACCCTGCCTGACATAGCCTGTGATTCCTTCAAGGTCGGCACCAGGTTAAAGTACGCAGACCCTGCTGTGACTGAACACACAGTCAACAAAACAAATAATAAACCAAGTAGTAATAGAAAACGTATTTGTGTCAACACAGGCCTAATTTGGCCTTAAGGGTGGACAGACAACAAACAAAGGTATCTAACTGGAAAAGCAAATGGAAAAGAGTAAGATTTCTACATTTTGATTAAGCAGAGTAGCAATTTCCTATTTCATGTCCAGGATATTGAGAATAATTGCTGTTCCATGGTCCGGTGCAGGGAGATTTTATGGAACAGAATTATCTGAAAATCAAGGGTTGTTTAAAGAACTGGGGAGAACAGAGTGGGGCGAGATAGTATATGATGTCACATGATGCCTCCCCGGAAAGGTCGTGAAGGTGTGAGTGGCTTCTCCCTGGAACTGTCATACGCCTGCTCCATGAACTTCCAGGGGACAGTGAAGGTGCCCTTCCGGAAGGCAAGAAGTAGAAGGAAGTAAATCCTTTCAAATGTTGAGCTTTATCAGGGCCTGCTCCTAATGCTCTCCTCACTTTCAGGCTTTCCTTAAATGCTGGTAACTCTCAAATCCTCATCTCCAAAGCAAATCTTCTGAGTTTTCAGACTCATTTCCAACTGCCACCTGGATGGTTGCACAGTCTGTCAAACTCACCATGTCCAAAAAGGAAGCCCTTAAAATATCTCTTCTTCCTGTGTATTCCCTTTCCCATTCTGTATATTTTTTGGACAGTTTTTATTCAGTGCTGACTACGTATCTCTCACTTTGCGAGTGCTAGTGGTGTAAGGAAGAACAAAACCAGACGCGGTTCTATTCCGCTGCATTTTCAGTGAAATAATAAGCACACAGATAATTACATGTTTCAGTCCATCTTGTGATGACAAAGGAATGGACACCAGAGGAAAGTCAGCAGGGGAACTTCTAATTAGGCAGAATATTACCCACCTGGTCACCCAGGATGTCGTCCTCTCCTTTCCCTCTCTTACTATTTACATACAACCAACCAAAGCACTTTGCCTATTTGACATCCTAAATATTTCTCAAGCCCATCTCCTCTTTCCCTTCCTCATCATCCTAGCTGAGACTCTTATCTTTTATGTGGTGTCATACAGAGTACCTTTTTTAATTTCAATGGAATAAAACTAGAAATAGAAGAAAAATAGAAAACTCACAAATATATGGAAATTAAACAACATACACTTAAATAATCGACGGGTCAAGGAAGCAATCACAAGGGGAATGAGAATAGCATGAGAAAAATGGAAATAAAAACACAGCATATCAAAAAGCATGAGATACAGCCAAAGCAGTGCTAGGCGGGAAGCGTATAGCTGTGAAGGCGTACAATAATAATTCAGAAAGCTTTCAAATCAATCATTTAAATAGCTAGGAAAAGAGGGGAAAACTGAACCCAAAGGTAATAGGAGAAAAGAAATAAAAACGATTAGAGAACCAATAAAGAACAGAGAAAATGAGCAATATCTAAATTTGGTTCTTTAAAAAGATCAACAGAATTTTTGCGCATGTGTTAATAATATTCCTCTATTGTTATTTTAATGTCTATGGGATCAGTAGTGATGGCCCTTTTTTCATGTCTGATATTAACAATTTGTGTCTTCTCTTTCTTGGTTAGCCTGGCTAGAGGTTTATCAGTTTTAATGATCTTTCAAAAAACCATTTTTGGTTTCCTTGAAATTCTTTATTGATTTCCTATATCCAGTTTCGTTGCTCTTTGCCCTCATTTTTATTCTTTCTTCTATTTGGTTTGGATTTAGTCTTCTAGTTTACTAAGGTGGAAATTTAGGTTTTAGATCTTTTCTTTCTTTCTTTTTTTTTTTTTAGATCTTTCTTTTCTAATAATGCCTTCAATGCTGTATATTTTCCATATTGTTAGTATCGCTTCTACTGGTCCTACCAGTTTTTATAAGTTGTATTCTCATTCAGTTCATAAAACTTTTTAAAATTTCTCTTGAGACTTGTTTTTTTTACTTATGTATCAACTATATTATTTAATTTTCTGCTATTTGGAGGTTTACCAGCTATCTTTCTGTTTTGATTCCTAGTTGAATTCCACTGTGGTGCAGAGTATACTCTATATTTCTGTTGTTTTGAATTTGTTAAAGTCCGTGTTCTGCCCCAGAGTGTAGTCTATCTTAGCGAATGTTCCATGCGAGCTTGATAAACATATATACCCTACATTTGTTGGGATGCAGTAATCTATAAATGTCGACAGATACAATGGATGATGGTGCTCTTCATGTCAGCTACAATCTTGACTGATTTTGTGCGTGCTGGACCTGTCCATTTCTTACAGAGGGGTGCTGGAATCACAGTGGATTGATTTATTTCTCCTTGTAATTCTAGCCATCTTTGCCTCACAAATTTTGACTCCGTTGTTAGGTCCATCCCTATTAAACACTGTTACGGCTTCTTGGGGAATCGACCCTTCTATCATTATGTATGTCCCTTCTTTATCTCAGTGGGAAGGCCTGAGCTCACCCTCGGCGGGTTCGCCTCTGCTGTCTCCACCGCTTGTGAAGGGGACCTGCAGCCCCATAGTGTGAGGTTGTTTTAGATGACCTGCTGTTACCTGCAGAGGAACAACCAGAAACTGTCCCGAAATGTCTCGAGTTGCTGTCAGCACCCTGGGCCTTCTCCGCATCCACGTCCTCCCCCTCAACGGCTCTCGCCTTGGTGCACCGTCTCCGGGGTGAAACCCTTCGCTCTTCCTCCGAGCTCCTCTCGTTCTGCAGTTTGGCCACAGAGTCGAAGCTCGTCCCACCCTCAGTGGGCAACTTGTAAGTGAATTTGTTGTGGTCACAGTCTCTCCTGGCGCTTCAGCGCCTCCCGAGCTCTGCCGGGCTCCGCGGTCCGAGTCCGGGAAGCAGGGACTCCAAGCATGGCTGCGGGACCCGGTTGAGGACCTGGGGTGAAGCCGGAGGGCTGTGGACACTGGGCTGCCCTGCAGCCCCGCCGCTTGCGCCCGTCTGGGCCATTAAGGATGTTGATTCGTTACCAAACCGCCGTCTGGAAAGCCAGTCATGATTCAAACATCATCAGAGATCATCCAGGTATCGCAGGAGGAATGATTCTTACTTTGGTATCCACCTTACAGTTCATTTAACGTTTGGGAGAGGGTAATTATTTTTTTTAATGTATTCTCTTACCAAAAAGTGAAACTAACTAATTTCTAGTGCTGCTGTTGCTGCTGCTGCTAAGTCGCTTCAGTCGTGTCTGACTCTGTGTGACCCCATAGACGGCAGCCCACCAGGCTCCCCCATCCCTGGGATTCTCCAGGCAAGACCACTGGAGTGGGTTGCCATTTCCTTCTCCAATGCATGAAAGTGAAAAGTGAAAGTGAAGTCACTCAGTCGTGTTCGACTCTCCGGGACCCCATGGACTGCAGCCTACCAGGCTCCTCTGTCCATGGGATTTTCCAGGCAAGAGTACTGGAGTGGGCCACCACTGCCTTCTTTGAATTTCTAGTGATAGAGCTGCCAGTCAAGACTTGTGAGTGACAACTGGATACAGAGGTCTTATGCGTGTGTGAGACCTCCGCTTAGACTTTGGGGCCCAGCAAATGGGTTTGAATTATGGTCAGATATTTATCAGTTGTGTGACCTTAACCCCAATTGCTCTCTAAAGGATTGTTCAGTTAAGTCTGCAGAGGACAGTTGGATCTTGGTGAATAACGGTGGATTATCAGCTTCATCGGAGGGTCACCCCAATTTAGCTGCTCTTCAAGATGTCATTGCTTTGTTGGAGCAAAGCAACACATTCTCTAGGTCTGATATGTTTGTTGGAAGTAATTTACATCCTGAATTTAGTTTACATACATAATTAATACATGTCATTGTAAAAAATTCAAAACATGTAATAATGAGTAGAAAGAAGGTAAAGGTGGCCTGAAAGCCGTACCCTAAATTAACTCCCAGTATTCAGGGATCCTGGTGGGCAAGAGGCTCGCACTGTTGGCGTATCGATTCTCACGTGTTCCCCTGCCTTCAGCACAGCCCTACCACCTCCAGGGGAGGCTGGGCCCTGAGTCCAGAGCTTTGCTGAATAAGCATCTCCAGGGAGTAAACCTCTAGTCTTCAGCCAGTGGCAAGGGGATATAGATTCCAGCCACTCTGTTCAGACTTGCCTTGACTCCCCCAGTTCTCCACCGACCTGATCACGACGGCGGGGATTACCAGGGATCGAACCCAGGCCACCTTCACTGGGAGCGCAGAGTCTCAGCCACTGGACCATCAGGTAAGTGCCTATTCCAGTGGTTTCTGCGGTACATCAACATAAATCAGCCGTAGGTATATGCATGTCCCCTCCCCCTTGAGGCTCCCTCCCACTGCTGAATCACCAGTGGAAATTTGCCGTATGAGCAGGGAGCTCAAATCCAGTGCACTGTGCTTCCAGACTCTTACTGCTGTTGTCTCCCTGCCACTTTTATTTTTCTTTATGGTTGAACTTTTAATTGAATCTGTTTACTCTTACTTCAGTGGAGTTATAAGAGGGAGTTCAGTTCAGTTCAGTTCAGTCGCTCAGTCATGTCTGACTCTTTGCGACCCCATGAATCACAGCACGCCAGGCCTCCCTGTCCATCACCAACTCCTGGAGTTCACTCAAACTCATGTCCATCGAGTCGGTGATGCCATCCAGCCATCTCATCCTCTGTCGTCCCCTTCTCCTCCTGCCCCCAATCCCTCCCAGCATCAGAGGCTTTTCCAATGTGTCAGCTCTTCTCATGAGGTGGCCAAAGTACTGGAGTTTCAGCTTTAGCATCAGTCCTTCCAAAGAAATCCCAGGACCGATCTCCTTTAGAATGGACTGGTTGGATCTCCTTGCAGTCCAAGGGACTCTCAAGAATCTTCTCCAACACCACAGTTCAAAAGCATCATTCTTCGGCACTCAGCCTTCTTCACAGTCCAACTCTCACATCCATACGTGACCACAGGAAAAACCATAGCCTTCATTAGACGGACCTTTGTCAGCAAAGTAATGTCTCTGCTTTTGAATATGCTGTCTAGGTTGGTCATAACTTTCCTTCCAAGGAGTAAGTGTCTTTTAATATCATGGCTGCAATCACCATCTGCAGTGATTTTGGAGCCCCCCAAAATAAAGTCTGACACTGTTTCCACTGTTTTCCCATCTATCTCCCATGAAGTGATGGGACCAGATGCCATGATCTTTGTTTTCTGAATGTTAAGCTTTAAGCCAACTTTTTCACTCTCCTCTTTCACTTTCATCAAGAGGCTTTTTAGTTCCTCTTCACTTTCTGCCATAAGGGTGGTGTCATCTGCATATCTGAGGTTATTGATATTTCTCCCGGCAATCTTGATTCCAGCTTGTGCTTCTTCCAGCCCAGTGTTTCTCATGATGTACTCTGCATAGAAGTTAAATAAGCAGGGTGACAATATACAGCCTTGACGTACTCCTTTTCCTATTTGGAACCAGTCTGTTGTTCCATGTCCAGTTCTAACTGTTGCTTCCTGACCTGCATATAGGTTTCTCAAGAGACAGGTCAGGTGGTCTGGTATTCCCATCTCTTTCAGAATTTTCCACAGTTTATTGTGATCCAGACAGTCAAAGGCTCTGGCATAGTCAATAAAGCAGAAATAGATGTTTTTCTGGTACTCTCTTGCTTTTTCTATGATCCAACAGATGTTGGCAATTTGATCTCTGGCTCCTCTGCCTTTTCTAAAACCAGCTTGAACATCTGGAAGTTTATGGTTCACGTATTGCTGAGGGAGTAGAGATAAGTTTTTTGTTCATTTTTTGATGAGTACTGGGAGCTATCGTAAAATTCTCATATACGTTTTAGGTACTATTTAAATTTACCCTAGTGGCCTAGAACCTGCTGAGCTGAGTAACTGTTTTGTGTGTGCGTGTGTGTGTTGAGGACAAGGGGGCATCAGTGCTAGACAAATATTTAATTGACCCTAGTTTTGTACTATTACCATAATTAATCACAAATGTAATCTTCTTTGCTCCTTTCCCCTCATATTTTATAAAGAGTTGTTTTAAAATCTATTCTTTCGCACATTGACCTTAAATCTATGTTAAAGTTTCTTCCTTTCCAAGAATAAGTAGAACCTGCCTTGCCTGGAATGTAAAAGTTTTTCAAAATACAGTAGGACCTTGACATTTTTTGTTAAACATACTTTTGTCTCATGTACACATAATAAGAAAAATTAAACATTAAAAGCTAAGAAAAATTATAAAGAAAATGAAATTTAACAAAGCTTTTGCAGATGAAGGATTATAAAAATCTATAATCACTTCTCCATTTATTTTCTATTTCTTTCTGTTATGAATTAAAAGTACTCTCACATAAGTCCATTTATGTCTATAGTCCAAAGAGAATTAACAAATGTTAAGTGCCAATTTTATTCAAATATTTGTTTATCCTAGATTCTCTTGGGTGCAAATGACAGAAACTCATCTCAAACTAACTGGCTGAAAGGTAATTTATTTATTTGAATACCTGGGAGTTTCAAGGATTTATTCAGCTCTAGTTATAACTGGATCAAATAGGGTGTCAAATGATGATTCAAGTGTTATATCTATCACAAACATTGTTTTATAAAAATTTTATCAGGCTGTTGACAATAATATTTAAACAAATATCCAAGCAAGTGTTTCATTTGCGGTGGTTCCCTCAGGAGAGTAATTTTTCTCTTGGGTTTTCCTTCTAGTCGTGTAGATTAGAGCCACAGGGTGAAGTCTGTCTGGTAGTTTTATAATCAGTTCATTCACTGTTCCCCATCTGATCTACACTTGTGTATCGCACCCTGCAATCCCTTGAATGTCTGAGCTTTCCCCAGCCTTATCAGCCATAGTGGGGTGGAGAGGTTGCTTCAGCCTGTGGGAGATGAAAATGCCAAACTCTTGCTTTCCTGATAAGATATAAGTCAGCCAATGTCAGTTCTCTGTGAAGACTCTCCCCAAAGTCTCCCCATTCTTCCCAGATTAAAAGTCATTCACAGAGAACTTAAATTTTCCCCTCAAAACATTCTCTCATTCCTAGGAGAAACTAAGTGCAGGAGGGGATGCTGGGAGAGGAGGGGCCACTTGCTGGGACCTCCCAGTCCCCACCCCAGTTGGGAACAAAGCGAGGCTTTCTTGAACCCCTTGGAGCAAAAGAGGGAGTGGAGGGAGGGGGAGTGCTTGGTCTAGGTAAGGGGTATGAGGCCAGCACCAGCCAGCACCCACAGCCTGCACCCTACAACCAGCTGCGGGGTTAGCAGGAGAGGTCCACTCTGCCCAGTCTGTGCCCCAGTCCACGAACAGGCAATACTGTGAGGAAGGGATGGCTGGGAGACAGAGATGGGGCAGTGATGGGGGGGGCTCCCTGTGAGGAACTAGCTGTGACCCACATCGTGGTAGACCCAGCGACACGATGGGGAAGAGGGTGGCGGGTGGTGGTGCTTTCAGACAAAGGCTCTCCTAGATGGAGATGCTCAGTGTCCCTGTCACCAGGGAGGCCCACAGCCCAGGGTCCCCAGGGGGCCCTAAGGTCTCTGCAGCCCTCCACACTCCAGGTCCCAGAGGGTGGTGGGGAAGGCGATGGCACAGACCTGACCAGGGGGACAAACACTCTTGCACAGCACCCTGTGGAGAAACATCTGCTCTGGGGAAGGAGGAGGGCTCAAGGCTCGAGTGGGGTGGGGGGCAGGAGGGCAGAGCCCCTACCCCTTTCCTCTGCAGCCCGAGGCCCAGGGTCCATGGGTGGGTAGGGGCAGGTTGCACTGGTGGTTTGCTTGAAGGAGAAGTTGAGGGGAGCAAATAGATTAGAAGTGAGCCTGGGAGGGCTGGACAGAGAACTCTCCAACCCAGTCCAAGCCCCTCCCAGGAAACCCCACAATCATTCTCCATGGTCCCAGCGGAGCAGAGGGGAGGCAGCCACTGGCCACCAGCCTCCAATCCATGCACTCCCAGCCTTCCCTTTCCACCTGGGAGCATTCCCCCGCCCTGCTGGCCTGGGCTCCCCGCCAAACCTGAGTGATAGTGGTGACTCTGTCGACTGACCAGCTCTGAGTAAACAGCTGTGTGTTCTCGCTGGAGCTGCCTGTGTTCATCTTACAGAGCTCCGCACTCAGTGGAAGAGAAGAGGGGATCATTGCAGGAGCAGGGCTCCAAGGAAACACTGGCTGAGGTTTGGTCCAGGCGTGTGAGCGTGGTCTCAGCTCAGAGCAGCCCTTTCTCTGGTCCCCGGGGGGTGGATCTGGAGGCAGTGCTCCAGGAGGCCATGGAGACGCTTCGACTGTACCAGCAACTACTCTCTTGGAGCAGCGCCCGGCCTGCATCCTCTCCTGCCCCTGCATCCTCTCCCGTCCCCGCATCCTCTCCCGTCCCCGCATCCTCTCCCGTCCCCGCATCCTCTCCCGTCCCTGCATCATCTCCTGTATCCACATTGTCTCCTGTGCCCGCATCCTCTCCTGTCCCCGCATCGTCTCCTGTGCCCACATCGTCTCCTGTCCCCGCATCCTCTCCCGTCCCGGCATCCTCTCCTGTCCCTGCATCATCTCCTGTATCCACATTGTCTCCTGTGCCCGCATCCTCTCCTGCCCCTGCATCCTCTCCCGTCCCCGCATCCTCTCCCGTCCCCGCATCCTCTCCTGTCCCCGCATCCTCTCCTGTCCCTGCATCATCTCCTGTATCCACATTGTCTCCTGTGCCCGCATCATCTTCTGTCCCCGCGTCATCTCCTGTCTCTCGAAGCCGCTCGTGGACTCCATCGTCCTGCAGGGTACTGGGCACGGCTCGTTGTTTTTTCCCTGCCTCCACTGCCCACCATGTAGGGGTGGAGTGTCTTCCCTCTGTCTTTGCTTTCAGGTTCATCCAGGTTCCTCTGGCAAACCTCAACTTCTTCCCATAGATTTGAATTTGAACTTCCTGGAGAAGCTCCATGGGGAGAGACTGGGGTCTCACCTCATTGCAGAAGCCTGCGGTTTGGCACCTGTGGGGCCACCCCTGTGGGCAGAGTTCCCTTTGGACAGACCCAGGGCTCCATTCCAGCTGCTGACCTTGCAGGGAGAGGGGTGAACATGGGGACAGGCTGGGACTGTGCTGATTTGTGCTGGTGGAGAGGGTGCTGTTGGCAGGGGACAGGGGTAGTCTTCTTCCCCACAGGCAGCTGGCTGTGCTGTGGTCCTCCGCCCCCCAGATCTGCCTTCCTCCTCTGAATGCTCTAAGTAGCAGTTTAGAGGTGGGGATGTGCTGCTTGCGGTTGGTGGGGACCCTATCCCCTCGCGCAGTGGGTGGGGAAGGAAGGCTGCTGTTGGTTAGATCGGCTGAGGGCTGAGGCTTCAGCGTGATCCGGCAGCCCTCCAACTCAGGGGGGATACTGGCACATTGCCTCCTGTTTCTGGCCTACCAGCGAGTCCTGGGCCTCCATCTCCAGGTGTAACCACGGATGCCATGAAGTCAGGCTGCCCAGAGTCCTTATAGTCAAAGAGTGGCTCCATGCAGAGCTTTAGTTCCTCATACCCATGACCCACAATAATCCATGGATCCGTCACAATTTGCTCTTATTTCTTACTGAGAGTCAGAGATTTCTTAAACAGCTTTTCATCCCATAACCATCCATCCAGAAGTGAACCTAATGTATTCTGTTCTAGTACCCCTCTGGCAGCTCCTTGAAGTTCTGCCCATCAAAAGGCAGGAATCCATTGCACTGTGGCCAGGATAACCTCTGTGGTTCTTACCTACGAGAGTTCCAGGGCAGCGCGAGGGGGACCACCCCAGAAGGTGTCCAGCTTGTCGTGAAAGGTGAATATGTTGCTGAAGAAGTTAAAGTCTGATGTTCGTGTTCACATCCAAGCGCAGGTTTTCTGCTTGTAAGTCTCTGTGGACAGCGCCCTCCTGGTGACCGTCACACAGAGCTCACTACTGGTGGGCTCTGCCCTCAGCCTCTCTGCGTTCCTACTGCCCTGAGCCGTGGGTGCTCGCACACCTCTCCTCCGCTAGCGTCCTCTGAACAAGGCGGGGGGTTCCTCAGCCTCTGTCACTTGAGACTTCACTTTGTTGGGATATTCCAAGCCCTCATGTTTCCTGCTTTGTGGACTGTCTCTGGAGGCTGGAAGAGTTCTGTCCAGTCCCATCAACGATCTTCATAGCTGTCGCTTTCCCAGCCAGAATGTGCTAGAGCCCCGCCTCCCTTGCCCATGGTCTTGACGGTCTGGAGGAGACCATGCGAATCTGAGTGTCTCCTCAGCAGAGACGGCTCAGAGGCCCCTCAGCACGGTGGACTCACTGCTGTGCTTGGATTCGAGGTGTCCTAACGTGAGCTTATGTTTGGGAAGAGCTGATGAGAAGCTTGGTCCAAATCAAAGCAGTTTAAAATTCACCCCATGAACTGATCTCTATGGCGAATCAAAACACTATGCCAGAGAAGGATAAAATGGAACAAAAAGCAAATAGCAAGAAACTAGATTTAAAAAGAAAAACTGAGGGAAAGGAGAAAACAATAAATGTAAAAGTCGAATCTAAAGAAGTGAGAAAATAATATAAGGGGAAAAAATAAAACCCCCAAACCAAAATAAACCAAAATGCCAAGGAGGAAACAAGCTGACGTTGGTCAAACTCCCTGAGGTCACTGAAAAGCATTATTGAGCCAGAAGGACTGATAAACTGGTCCTAACAAGGTGCTTATTTGAAATTCTTAGAATTCTGAAACTACAGCTCCTTATGAGGGCATAGGAAGAAATAGACCTATCAATAGGTTTGGGGAAAATCCACAGTGATTTTCTCATTTTTTGATCTGAGGTTGAGAACAATAACTTTTTTTTTTAAGTGAGGCCCCCCACATGCCTTTTGTTTATATGAGTTATGCTGTCTGTATCTTGTTAGAAATGAAAACCTGTAGGATGTTTCAGTGTCTCTTTATTTCTAGTTTGAAAAGTTGTAATTTTGGTTTTAAAATTGGTTCTAAAAAGAGCTCATGATGCCAACACTTAAAATATTCAATTTCTTTTTCTTTAAACTCAAAATGATGGCTCTCAAAACAATGCCATGACCCAGCTAGCATCATGACGGTGTTTGAAACTGTTCTGGTGCATAATATGGAATGTGTGTGTGTGTGCTCAGTCGAGCCTGACTCTGTGAGTAAAGTACATTATTAACATCTATTAGGGAGGATAGTTCTCAGACTTCATTTACAGTCTTGCCCAGTTCTTAGACTCCCCCCTCCTATGAGCCAGAGAGCTCCCTGTGATGGTTTCAGCGGCTTTAAATGTAGGGGTTGCAGCTGTGAGTTGAGAAAGCATGTCTTCATTTTTTAAGCCAAAAATGCAGTGTTCTGCGTCCCTCTGATGCAGCATGAAACGGGTAGGGGTGGCTGGGAGTGTTTTCACCGGTAGTTCAGAGGAGGGAACTAAGGCACTCCTGCATGATTTTTTCTAATGTTTATTGACTATAATACAGATCCTGAAAAGTAAGTTATACACATTGTCAGTGGTAATGATCAGTGGTGGCTGCTCACAAAGTGAACTCTCCTATTTAGCCAGCATCCAGATGAAGAAACAGGTTGTCATCAGCTCCCCGCCCCTCACCTCCCACAAGCTCTTATCCAGTCACTTTCTCCACAGTGGTAACCACGGCTGTATCTTCCAACAGCACAGATCAGGTCTGCTTGTCTCTGAACTTGCATAACTGGAATCACGTAGTGTTAGGCCCTCTGCGCCTGCTTCCTCTGCTCGCTGTCTTTACGCGATTCTTTCGTTTGTTATTCTGAATACTGTAGACTGGCCCGTTGTCCCTTTTGCTGTCACTGGGCATTTGGATGGTTTTTGGTTTGGGCTGTTAGGAAAGAGTGCTGCTCTGAACATGCTTTTCCAGTGTCCAGTGAATATCTACATGGCTTTCTGTTGGATATATACCCCTGGAAATGGGATGGATTGCTTAAGAGGGCTGCATGGTTTTTAGTTTTGGTAGACACCATGTGTACCAGTTTACATACCCACCAGCAGCGTATGAGAGTTCTATTTCCTGATACCTAGCATTGCCTGCCTTTTATCTATGGGTATGTGAAAGTGTAGCATTGTGGTTTTAATTTGCATTTCCCTAATGCCTAATAAAATAGAACACCTTTTCCTCTGCTGATTGGCCATAACTTTCTCTGTAAAGTGCCAGGTAAAGTCTTTTGCCAGTTTTTCTGTGAAGCTGACCGCACTATCCCCTTGTGTTTTGTGTGTTTTCTTACATAATCTGGGTGTGGATCCCCTGTTGAATAGGGCTCTGTATGCATTTCCTCCCCTCCTCATCCGTCTCTGAACTCTCTGATGCTACCTCCCACTCTTTTACTCATTGATCACCCCTTTCCAGCAGTTGGCTTTTCATGCTTTGAACATGTCGTACAGGGCACTCCCCCACCTCCGGGCTCCCATTTCTGCTTGGAATGTTCTTTCCTAGAGAAGCGCATAAATCTCTTCCCTGTCTCCTTCAAGTCTTTGTTCCACTGTAACCTTAGTGAAGTCGTCCTTGATTTGCTTTTCGGTCTTGCAATACCTCTTACACATCCTATCTGTTAGCCCTATCCACTTAAAGAACAACCAACCAACCAAAAAAAAAAAAAAAAAAAGGCAAAAAACCGTACTTTGTACTAACAAAGTGTTCAAATACACACTGAATTAGAACAATATAAAGGTCTTTCTTTGTGTATCTTATCATCCAACGTCAATAAGTAACAACATTTTATAATTTTATTTTATCCATAAATACTTTAGCCTACATCTTTAATAGATAAGTACCTTTATTTTGGGAAAACATAGTTACTGTGCCATCACTGAATGTAACAAAACTAACAGTATATAATAGCAGTCCACATTCAAACTTCACAACTGTCACAGTTAAGTTTGAATCAAGTGCACAGATACAAACTACATGCATTGCTTTAAATTATTCAAAATATTAATTTTACACATTTAGTGCTTATTATCTATCTCTCCCATTGGAATAGCACCTCTATATGAGTGAGATTTTTATCAGTTCTTTGCTGCATCAACACCTAAAAATGTTATTGGCACATAGTTGGGCTTGAATAAATGTTTGTTGAATGAATAAATGAAAGAATGAAGTTGGCAACATCATTGGGCCCAAGGAGTTTGTCAGCATAGTCAGATCTGTTTGTTTTCCAGCTCTAAAACTTTAGGCAACTTTCTGAGCTTCAATTTTCTTATCAGTTAAAAAGGACCAAACATCAGCTTTGCAGAGTTGTTGTGAGAATGTGACAAAATACGTGTACAGGGTCATATAGCTATTTTTATATTTTATTGCAACTCCCTTTTGTTTTTCAGTCTGTGTCTTGTCCAACCCTATGGACCCCATGTGACCCCATGGACCGCAGCATGCCAGGCTTCCCTGTCCTTCACTGTTGCCTGGAGTTCGCTCAAACTCACGCCCATTGAGTCAGTGATGCCATCGAACCATCTCATCCTCTGTCGTCCCCTTCTCCCCAAGCCCTCGATCTTTCCCAGCATCAGGGTCTTTTCCAGTGAGTCAGCTCTTCGCACCAGGTGGCCAAAATATTGGAGCTTTAGCTTCAACATCAGTCTTTCCACTAAATATTCAGGGTTGATTTCCTTTACAATTGACTGGTTTGATCTCCTTACTGTCCAAGGGACTCTCAAGAGTCTTCTCCAGCACCACAGTTTGAAAGCATCAGTTCTTCCGTGCTCAGCCTTTTTTATGGCTCCTGAGATGTAACAGATGTAAGGTGTGTAGTGAAGAACTTGCTGCTGCTGCTAAGTCGCGTCAGTCGTGTCCGACTCTGTGCGACCCCAGAGACGGCAGCCCACCAGGCTCCCCGTCCCTGGGATTCTCCAGGCAAGAACACTGGAGTGGGGTGCCATTTCCTTCTCCAATGCATGAAAGTGAAAGTGGAGTCGCTCAGTCGTGTCCAACTCTTAGGGACCCCGTGGACTGCAGCCTACCAGGCTCCTCCGTCCATGGGATTTTCCAGGCAAGAGTACTGGAGTGGGGTGCCATTGCCTTCTTGGCCTTACCCAAATTGGTCTGGCCTTTGTCCCTGGTTCCTGGGAGGAAATATTTAAACCCCTGGAATGTCCCAAGTGATGGGAGTGTCTTTGTTATTCTTGGTGGGCCCCTTAGCTCTTGCCTGATAGTTTATGCTAATGAGATGACTCAGGCCAAGTGATATCAGTCTGACCTCCAGGGAGTGGGGTGGGGGTGGAATCTAAGTTCATCCCATGGATAATAAATGACTCATGCTTATGGGATGAAGCCCTAATAAAACCTCAAGACACTGAAGCTTGATTGAGTTTCCCTGGTTGACCACACTCCATGCATGTTCTGTACATTAATATCAACACCAGGAGTATCAGATATTCTGAGGACAATAGAAGCTTTGCATTGGGAACCCTCCCATACTCTTAGCTCTGTGTCTATTCTTCTGGCTAATTTTAATCTCTGTCCTTTCCCAGAAATAAACTGTAACTGTGAATATAACATCTTTCAGTGAGTTCTGTGATTCCTTGCAGCAAATTACTCAACCCAAGGGTGGTTTTGGAAACCTGGGACTTGCAGTTGGTATCAAGGGAGGCAGGACCCCGGAGATCTGGCCCAGGCTCAGTAGCTGGCTGGCTGTGTGAACTGGCAAGAACTGCTTGGTCTCACTGCCTCAGTTTGCTCATCTGAAACAAGGATAAACCAAAAGGTCTGTTGGCTCCCATAGGCTTATTATTAAATGAAGTTCTTTTCTTCGAAGCGAGCATTTGTCTCTGCCTGTTCCTCTCACGCAGACACAAACAGATATATGCAGAAGTCAGTCAAATGAGGGGTCACAGCTTCATCATGTTTGGTGAAAGTGACGAAAGACCCTTTTCCGGGACTTTCCTGGCGGTCCAGTGATTAAGGTTCTGTGCTTCCACTGCAGCGGGTGAGGGTTTGATCCCTGGCCGGGGTACTAACATCCTGCATGCCACATTCCATTGACCAGAGCCCATGGGAGGCAGCCCGGGAGTCTCATTCTGAGCCACCCTAGAGCAGCCTGTGGACCTACCCAAACATGGGAAGTAGAGGGCGCAGCCATGATTAACAGATCCCACAGCTGACAGAAAGTGCGTGAATGAGCCCAGTCAAGACCCAAGGAACCACCAAAATCGCCTGAGGACTCGTAGGCAGTGATAAATTCTCATTGTTTAAAATCAAGTTTGGGGGTGATTTGTTATGCTGCAATAAATGGGACATGAGGAAAACCTGGTCACAATGTTCATCAATTCCTTGCAGCAATTAGAAAGAACTTCTCAAAGTCCTTACTTCCTCTGATTTCTGGGCCCTTAATATTCTCCTTTGCTGTATTTATGTTATCTCTCCCTCAACTCCAAAGTAACTCAGTCCCCACTGGCCTTTGCAAAGAATGTTCTAGACTTCTGTCTACTACTTCTCAATGCATGTCCTTCCTGCTCCACAGGCAGCTCCTCCCAGAAGCTCATGATATGTTTTCCTTCTTTGAAAGGCTGAATAATATGCCACCATATATGTGTACCATATCATCTTTACTCATCTGTCAGTGGGTATTTAGGCTGTCTCCATACCATGGCCATTGTGAGGAGTGCTGCAGTGAACACAGGAGGGCAGAAATCTCTTTAAGATTCCACAGATGAACCTGTGGACATCACGCTAAGTGAAATAAGGCAGTCACAGAAGGACCACCACTGAATGATTCTACCTTCAGTTCAGTTCAGTCGCTCAGTCGTGTCTAGCTCTTTGTGAGCCCATGGACTGCAGCACACCAGGCCTCCGTGTCCATCACCAACTCCCAGAGTTTACTCAAACTCATGTCCCTTGAGGCGGTGATGCCATCCAACCATCTCATCCTCTGTCGTCCCCTTCTCCTCCTGCCTTCAATCTTTCCCAGCAGCAGGGTCTTTTCAAATGAGTCAGCTCTTCACCTCAGGTGGCCAAAGTATTGGAGTTTCAGCTTCAACATCAGTCCTTCCAATGAATATTCAGGACTGATTTCCTTTAGGATGGACTGGTTGGATCTCCTTGCAGTCTAAGGGACTCTCAAGGGTCTTCTCCAACACCACAGTTCAAAAGCATCAATTCTTCAGTGCTCAGCTTTCTTTATAGTCCAACTCTCACATCCATACATGACCACTGGAAAAACCATATCTTTGACTAGATGGACCTTTGTTGGCAAAGTAATATCTCTGCTTTTTAATATACTGTCTAGGTTGGTCATAACTTTTCTTCCAAGGAGTAAGCATCTTTTTATTTCATGACTGCAGTCACCATCTGCAGTAATTTTGGAGCCCCCCAAAATAAAATCTGTTTCCACTGTTTCCCCATGTATTTGCCATGAAGTGATGGGACCAGATGTCATGATCTTAGTTTTCTAAATGTTGAGTTTTAAGCCAACTTTTTCACTCTCCTCTTTCACTTTCAAGAGGCTCTTTAGTTCTTCTTCATATGTCATCTACATATCTGAGGTTATTGATCTTCCAGCAATTTTGATTCCAGCTTGTGCTTCTTCCAGCCCAGCGTTTCTCATGATGTACTCTGCATATAAGTTAAATTAGCAGGGTGACAGTATACAGCCTTGACGTACTCCTTTCTTGATTTGGAAACAGTCTGTTGTTCCATGTCCAGTTCTGACTGTTGCTTCTTGACCTGCATACAGATTTCTCAGGAGGCAGGTCAGGTGGTCATCTCTTTAAGAATTTTCCACAGTCTGTTGTGATCCACACACACAGTCAAAGACTTAGGGATAGTCAATAAAGCGGAAGTAGATGTTTTTCTGGAACTCTCTTGCTTTTTCGATGATCCAACAGATTTTGGTAATGCGATCTCTGGTTCCTCTGCCTTTTCTAAATCCAGCTTGAACATCTGGAAGTTCATAGTTCACGTACTGTTGAACCCTGGCTTGGAGAATTTTGAGTATTACTTTGCTAGCGTGTGAGATGAGTGCAACTATGCAGTAGTTTGAGCATTCTTTGGCGTTGCCTTTCTTTGGGATTGGAATGAAAACTGACCTTTTCCAGTCCTGTGGCCACTTGCATGAGGGACCTAAAATAGTCAAGCTCCTAGAAGCAGAGACTAGAACAGTGGTTACCAGGGGCTGGGGGGGAGGAAGGGGATATGAGAGTTTTTCAACTGGTAAACGTTTCAGTTATGCAAAATGAATTGGTTCTGGAGATCTGCTGTGCAGCATAGAACCTCTAGTCAACATACCGTATTATACATTTTAAATTTAAGAGGGTAACCTCATATAATCTCACAAAAAAACAAAACAAAAGGGACATAAGGAAGCTTTTAGAGGTGCTGGCTATATCTGTTACCTTAAGTTTGGTGATGGTTTTGCAGGTATACACATATGTTCAAACTCATTAAATTGCATGCATTACATAATTGCAACTTTTATACATATCAAGTATACCTCAGTAAAGTTTTTTTTTTTTTTAAGTCAGTAGTTCATGGTACAGGTGGAGTCACTCCTTTTCAGCACAGCAGTATGCTGTGGGCTTTGATTATATTGGCCTGTTGGTTCATAGGAAACCCGTGAGCCAGTTTGGATTTCTGTAGCGTTGGGGGGACAAGGGAGGCTGCTGGAGAGGATCCTGGAGTTCAGGGAGTAGAAGCTTAGGAATGAAGGGAAGCCCCACTCTCACTCCAGCCTCTGAGCCTGTCCTCTGGTTCCACATCCTGCCTCTGGAAGTCTGCTGGAGGTAAGTGCTGTTCTGAGGGCCCTCCAAGTAGCTGGCGGCCTAGACTTCAGGAAACTCCTTTCCCAAAAGCACTTCCTCCCTGTACTTCCTGTCTCTCCCACCCTTCCTGGGTCAAGGAATCACCATTGCCTCAGGCTACACCCCTGACTCAGGCTCAAGAATTGCCAAACTGTTTTCTTGAGAGGGCATTGAGAAGGAGAAAAAGGATCTGACATTTTAACAGGATCCCTCTGGTGGCTGGTCTGCCAGGGAGAACAGAAGCAGTGACACCAGTCAAGAGGTGAAGGATGTTGGGAGTTTGGACTGGGGCTTGGGTCAGCCGGTGCCAGCAGAGTGGTGAGATGTGGTTGGATGCTGGATGGTATTTAAAAAGTAGAGACAGCAGGATTTGCTGATGGTTAGATGTGGGGAGTAAAAGAAAAAGTCTTCCCCTAAGCATAACAACCTCCATGTTGTCTCAAATGGCAAAAAAAAAAAAATATATATATATATATATAAAAATATATATATATATAAATATATATATATATATATATATATAGCTGAGTAATATTCTATTGAATACACACACTTCATCGTTACCCATTCGTCTATTGCTGGGCACTAAGTTTGCAGTCCATGGGTTTGCAAAGAGTCGGCCATGGCTGAGCCACTGAACTGAAGTTTTCTTCCATATTGGGTATTGTAAATAATGCTGCAACAAGTATTGGGATGTATGTATCTTTTCAAAATAGTGTTTTCATTTTCTTTGGGTAAATATCCAGGAGTGGAATTTTTTTAAAAAAGAAAACAAACCAATAGAACAGAAATAGGTTCAGAGATACAGAGAACAAACTGGTGATCGATCACCCGAGGGGAAGGAATGGGGGACAGGAGTGAAACAGGAGAAAGGCATTAAGAGTTACAAACTTCGAGTTATAAAATAAATAAGTCACAGGGATTTAATGTGCAGCACAGGATATTTAGTCAATATTTTATAATAACTTTGTATGGTGTTTAATCCATAAAAATATTGAATCACTATGTTGTACCACCTGAAACCAATATAATGTTGTAAGTCAACTGTACTTCAATTAAAAAGAAAGGCTTCAAGGGACTGTGGTTAAGTAGCTAAGATTCCTTGCTTCCACTACAGGGGGTGTGGCTTTGATCCATGTTTTGGGAGCTAAGATCCCTCCCGCATGCCGAGAGATGTGGTCAAAAGATAAATAAAATTTAAAAACATATTTTTAAAAAAGGCTTTAAGATTTGGGGGCTGAGCAACTGGAAGTGCAGAAATTAACAGAGGTTGGGATGAGGGGAGAGGAAGGTAAAGAGCGCAGGATGCTGGATTGAAAACCCAGGAGTCCAGGTCTGCTGCGCTAATCACAGCTCTTACTGACCACTTGTGTAGATACCAGGCCCCGACTGAAGCTCTTGACACACATCACCTCATTCCCCTCACAGCAGCCTGGAAGGTAGATTTCATCACTCCTGTTTTGCAGATGACATGGAGTGGGTTCTAAGGGGCTAAGTGATTTGCTGCCCAGGGGCTCAGAGTAAAAAAGCCAGGACTCAAACCCAGCCTGGCTCCAAAGCCCGCGCTTGCCAGCAGACCCAAAGCTGCCTTCTGAATCCTGCCGGATTCTGTAAATGTCTCTCTCCCTGTCTGACTGGGGACATTTAATGCTGACACTCAGTGCCCTGGTTTTGAGATTTGGCTGCAAATGAAAGCAGGACACAGGAAGTGCCAAGATGACCCACATTCTCAGCTTGAGAACATTGTGATGTATAATGAATGGGTCCTTCCGAAGTACGGTTTGAACACCTAGTTAAATAATAATTCATTCTCTGGTATGAGACATTTTGAATGATAGACTCTAATGGAATAATATTATTACTTGTGAATTGGAACATTCCATTAAATGTGACATAACATTCTTTTCCATAGTCCCCAGCTTTCTCCTTCTGGGGAGCAGGAAGTGGTGGGGAAACCTTAGTTTCTATGGAAAGCAGAGTTTCCCCTCACATGAATTTTTTTAAATTAAAAGTCAACCACTTTACTATTTTTTCCTATATGTATTATGCCTTGCTTATTTACTGACTTTTGTATTAAACAAATACTGTATCTTTCTAATTTTTTGCTGATTTTTTTCCTATTGATTTTAAGCTATATTTCTTTGGATTAATTTCTCAATGGTTGCTCTAGGGTAGTGGGTCTTGACTAAGGGGATTTCCCACCTCCAGCCATCTGAATAGAATTTATTTAGAGACATTTTTATTTGCCACAAGTGAGAGTAGGGGTATTTTGCTGGGATGAGGCACAGATGCTGCTAAACTCCTACAATGCAAAGGATAGCCCACCACAACAATTATCTGACCCAAAATGTCAGTAGTGCCAAGATTACGTACACATCTTAATGTATCACAAGTATTCGAGATTAATACTGACTTGATTCAGGTAAAATACATAAACTTTGTTCCAATAAAGCAACATTTCCTTCCCCTCCTTTGTGCTAACGTCATATTTATATGTTAGGAATCCAACAATACAGTGTTAGAATTTTTACGCATTTTTGTATTTCTTGAGTAATTTTGAGATATAATTTATGTCCCATAAAATCCGCATGTTCAAAGTGCACAAGTCAATGGTTTCTATTATGCAACACATTTTATAAGAAATTAACAGAACTGAGAAGTATTCATATTTAAAAGAAAAGTGAAAGTGAAGTTGCTCAGTCCTGTCCGACTCTTTGCGACCCCGTGGACTTTGGCCCACCAGGCTCCTCCGTCCATGGGATTCTCCAGGCAAGAATACTGGAGTGGGTTGCCATTTCCATCCCCAGGGAATCTTCTCTCTTTAATTTGCCTGTATGCTTAACATTTTCCGAGCACTTCATTTAACCTTGTGAATTCAAATTTCTATCCGTGTCACTTTCTGTCCCCCTGATGGACTTCAGTCTTTCTTCCTTTACTGATATTTATCTATTGGGCTGCCTCCTGACTTGGTTGCAAGGCCAACTTTCACTCCAGCACGGAGGATCTTCCGTGGCTGCGCGTCGGCTCTGCTGCGCATGCGGGCTTCGCACCAGTTGGGGCGTGCTCGCTCAGTAACTGTGCCCCACCTGCACCCCCGGGCGCTAGAGAGCGCGGCCCCAGTGCTTGCCTCCCGCGGCTTAACTTCCCCGTGGGATGTTGAATCTTCAGTTCCCCCACTAGGGTTCGAACCTGCCTCCCTTGCATTGGAAGGTGGCTTCTTAACTGTTGGACCACCAGGAAGTTCCTAGTATTTCTTAAAGATATGGAAACATCTTTTTTTTTTTCCTTCATTTTTAAAGGATGTTGCTGATTCTGTAATTATTTGTTGACTTTTTTTTTTTTAGTTCTCTATGCCATTTCACTGTCTTTTGGACTTCTTTCTGACCGTGAATTTTAATATATTTTTGTATTGTGGTTCCTCTGTACACAATAACTTTTCCGTTGCTATTTTCACCATTTTCTCTTTGTTTTGGCTTTTAGGCATGTGTGTAGGCATGATGTGTCTAGGCATGGATTCTTTGTGTGTGTTATTTGAGGTTTGTTGAGCTTTTCATGAAATCTGAAACATTCTTGGCTATTATTTCTTCAAATATTTGCAATGTCCTCTACTTCTGGAACTCTCTTTACATGTTAGTTAGCTTGCTTGATATTCTTCCACAGGTCTTTGAGGCGGCATTCATTTTTCTTCATTCTTTTTATTTTTCCCTCTTTATTCATCAGATTGGCTAATTTCTACTGAACTGTGTATCCTGGCTAATTTCTACTGAACTGTGTATCCTTTAGGCTGACTGATTTTGATTCTGCCTTCTGTCCTTTCAAATCCATTGTTGAGCCTAACCAGTGAATAAAATTTTTGATTTTGATTGTTTTTCTTTTCTACTTTTCTACTCTAGAGTCTCCGCTTGTTTTGTTGTAGTCTAGTTGATATTGTCTCTGAGATTCTTGATTTACTGAATTATTGTCATATTTTCATTTAGTTCTTTAATGATTTCCATGAGTTATTTGGGCATATTTAAAGTGGTGCTGGAGAAGACTCTTGCGAGTCCCTTGGACTGCAAGGAGATCCAACCAATCCATCCTAAAGGAAATCAGTCCTGGGTGTTCATTGGAAGGACTGATGCTGAAGCTGAAACTCCAGTACTTTGGCCACCTCATGAGAAGATTTGACTCATTGGAAAAGACTCTGATGCTGGGAGGGATTGGGGGCAGGAGGAGAAGGGGATGACAGAGGATGAGGTGGTTGGATGGCATCACCGACTCGAGGCACATGAGTTTGAGTGAACTCCGGGAGCTGGTGATGGACAGGGAGGCCTGGCGTGCTGCAATTCATGGGGTCTCAGAGAGTCGGACACGACTGAGCAACTGAACTAATAGTTGCTTTAACGGAGCACCGTTCAGAGCTTTCTGAAAGATTGTCTCCTGAGTTATAATCTTCAGGTTGGCTCAAATCAAAATTTCCATTGCTTTCTTCTAAACAAAACAAAACAAAAAACTCCCAAAACAGTTGCTTTGAAACCTTTATCTGCTAAAATCAGTGTCTGGGCGCATTCAGAGTCTGTTTCAATAGAGAGGGTTTTTTTCTTTGTGTGGACCATACTTTCCTGTTTCTTTGTGTGTGTCATAGATTTTTGTCGAAAGCTAAAGAAAATTCAGTATTATATATTCTATAGCACCTAGAGATTCTGATTTCTTTTCCTGAGGGCTTCTTTTGTTTCTTTGTTCTTTTTTGGTTTGACTTAACCTGCACAATCTGTCTTCCTCTCAGTGTATAGCAGTTGGTGTTTGCTCAGTACTTTTATTCTTATTTTTATTTCTAGCCTGACTTCCTAAGGAAAACTCTGTGTCAACATAGCTAAGTAGTCAGCCAATGATTCTGGCAGAGATTGTGTTTAAATAGCTTGGGCCCAAAACATTTTTACCCTTCTCTGATGGGTCTGTGTGTGGGGTGAGGAGGGCATTCAAAGTTCAGGCAGTTCTCAAGTCGGCGGTAAATGGGCCGTGGCTTTTACATTTCCCTGGGCCCTCCTGTGTCTCCCTGAACATGTATGTAGCTTTCCAGCCGGAGATATGTGGAGAGCTTATTTAGGCCTTCTATTGCCCTATCTCTTCCAGAGTCTTCCTCTTGAACCTCTGGCTGATCCACTGCTTACCCTCCCTGGGACCACAGCCCCAGGCCAGCAAGCCACAGGCTTTGTGTGTTCCTTGATTCCCTGGAGAAGGAAATGGCACCCCACTCCAGTACTCTTGCCTTGAAAAGCCCATGGACGGAGGAGCTTGGTGCAGGCTACTATCCATGGGGTCGCAGAGTCGGGCACGACTGAGCGACTTCACTTCACTTTCCTGCTGGGCGTGGTGCTTTCTGACAGTGCTACCAAGCACGGACGTTTGTTTTTGGCTACACTGGGTCTTTGTTGTTTTGTGTGGGCTTTCTCTAATTGCAGCGAGTCGGGGCTACTCTGTTGAGGTGCATGGGTTTCTCGTTGCAATGGCTTCTCTTGTGGAGCAGAGTATAGGCTCATGGGCTTCAGTAGTTGCAGTGCTCAGGCTCAGTAGTTGGGTTACACAGACTTAGTTGCCCCACAGCTTATGGAATCTTCCCTGACCAAGGTCATGCCTGTGTCCTCTGCATTGGCAGGTGGATGCTTATCTACTGTGCCGCCAGGGAAGTCCTCAGGCACGGACTCTTCACTCTCCATTCAAGGCAAGCTTGCTCCTACTTGCAGCCAACCTGTGGTTTCCCATTCCTGTCCTGCCCTCATAAACCAACTGCACCTAACCTACCAAGCTGGGTGTGGAATGGAAGCCATCCTGGGCAAGGAGGTGGCAGGCTCCTATTGTTCTTACACAAAGTTGCAGCAAATTCCTCAGGACTTCCCTTATGGCTCAGACAGTAAAAGCGTCTGCCTACAATGTGGGAGACCTGGGTTCGATTCCTGGGTCAGGAAGACCCCCTGGAGAAGGAAATGGCAACCCACTCCAGTTCTCTTGCCTGGAGACTCCCATGGAGGGAGGAGCCTGGTAGGCTACAGTCCATGGGGTCGCAAAGAGTCGGACGTGACTGAACAACTTCAGTTTCAAACATCTCTTTGTTCTTTGCATTTGGTTGATCTCCATCCAGAGCCTTGAAATGGTTTGATTTTGATAATTTTCTCCATTTTTTTCCTCGTGTTTGGTGAGAAAATATTTGCCTACCTCTTCATACTGTCATAACAGAAAGTCTCATTTCTGCACATTTTAAAGGTTTTAATATCTGTGGTCAAACTTCTCTCCAAGAGGCTTCTCTTGCACCACGGGTGAGTGCTAAGTTGCTTCAGTCATGTCCGACTGTTTGCGACCCCATGTACTATAGCCCGCCAGGCTCCTCTGTCCATGGGATTCTCTAAGCAAGAATACTGGAGTGAGTTGCCATGCCCTCCTCCAGGGGATCTTCCTGGCCCAGGGATTGAACCCACATCTCTTATGTCTCCTGCATTGAAAGGCAGGTTCTTTACTACTAGCGCCACCTGAGAAGCCCCACTTGTACCAGTTAGATTCAAAAGCACAAGGAGACAGACTTGTATCTTTTATATTGGTCCTAGTTATCCAGACATTGCCTAACACTAAAGAGGGCTCCTTTGCTGGTTTTAGTAATAAAACTCATGCTCTTTAATGGCAGAATTGTTAGGCATTTGGTGTGTTTCAAAGCATGGTACATAAGCAGAAATCAGGAGGTGTGACCTTAAGAGTTTCAAATAATCGTAAATAAATGAATATCCTTTGTGTCTTTCTTTGCTTCTCTTTCTTGATCTGTTGCTCTTCAGTTTCCATGGGAATATAGGTTTGGGAAGAAATCTAATCAGACTGGCTTATGCTGTTAGCTTAGAGAGAAGTGGCAGGTGGAAGAGTCAGGGTGTTAAAAATGTCATATCTGGCCCTAGTAAGCTTTGGTGAAATGAATTCAGATTTCACAAGATAAATAGATTTTGGTAGTTTAATGATATTTTAAAGATAAAATATGCATGATTTTTTAAAATTCTCAAACAGTATAAAAAAGTGCATATGCTAAAAAGTCTTTCTCTCAACTGTCCAATTCCCAATTCCCCACCATAGTGGCAATCACTATTAGCAGTTGTTAGCATTTTCTTCAAGACATATTCTATGTAGATTCAAAAGAGAGAGTATGTGAAAGAGAATCAGAGATCCCCTTTTACACAAAAGGTAACTTTTTTTGCTCAGTAATATATTTTGGAGATTATTCCATATCAAGTATTGTTGAGCTCTCATTTTATTTTTTTAGGTTTGTTAATTTTGAATTTTGAAACAATTTCAGATTTAAAAATAAAACTGTATATAGTACAAGAATTCCTACATAACCTTTCTATAGCTTCCCTGAATGTTAGTTAGCATAATCTATAACTACAAGACAATGATCAAAACCAGGAAATGAGTATTGTTGCAATACTACTAGTAATCTCCTGACCTTATTCATTTATCTCTGATCATCTCACTAATGATCTTTTTCTGGCCCAGGATCAAATCTAGCATACTGTATTTAGTTTTCATGTTTCCGTGCATTTTTCTGGTCTTGGAGAGTTTCTCAGTTTTGTTTTCTGGTTTTCTCTTTCATGACCTTGACACCTTTGAAGAGCACTGTCCAGTGATTTAGAGAATATTTCTCAATTGGGGCTTATAAGATGTTTCATTACGGCTAAATTCAGGTTCTGCATTTAACAAACTGCCACGAAAGTGACGTGTTCTTGTTTTTGCTCCGTATTGAGAGGCATATGATGCTGTATTACATTACCAGTGATGTTGACTTTGAACAGTTAGTTGAGATGTCTGTCTTATTTCTCCACTGTAAAGTTTGCGTTTTGCCTTTTGCAGTTAATATGTATCTTAGGAGAGCTACTTTGAGACAGTGTAAACATGCTGTTTTTATCATACATTTGCCCATGATTTTGGCATTCGTCAGCGATCCTTGTTTGTAACAGTTATTACTATGTTATTTGCCAAGTGGTGATTTTCTATATTTCAGTCTTCCTTGTACTTGAATTTAGTTGAAATTCTACTCTAAGGAAGAGTTTTCCCCTTTCCTATATTTTAAAGCTTATTCAACTATTTATATCATCAAGGGCTTATTCATTTTACTGTGGTCAATAATTCATCATTGTCATTATTTTGATACTCAAACTATAACAGACTGGGCCATTAGGAGCTCTTTCACGTTGCCTCCTGACTGATTCTTTGTTCTAAGTCCCCTAATAATTTTGAATAATAATTAGAATAACTTAAATTTACACTTCATTCTTTCTCAAGCAATTTCATATTTATTTTCTTATGATCTTTATGATGAGGCTTTTTATTATTTCTGCAAAAAATGGAATTCATTGTTTGCCCAACCAAGCCTCGTCAAGGACAGATCTGCATATACCTACCCCCAACCACAGTCCCAGACCAGAGGTGGATATCTTACTCAAACAGCCAACTCAAAGGCCAGCTAATGGCTTGTTACTTATTATATCCTTGCCCTGACAGATATGAAATGATCAACCCAATGTCTTCTCTTGGAGTTGATTTAAGAGATTGGAAAGTCAGAGTCAGTTGTTGGGCACGCAGACAGGAAAGAAGAGAGGAGGACACAGTGAGAACTTGCAGAAGCCGTCCAAGAGACACGGCCATACTGCCCCGAGAGAGACAGGCAGAGAGGTTCCCGTGAAGCCCTGCGGCACCTCTTGTCCTGGGCTTGGCTTCTGTGTCAGCTCTCCCCCTTCCCACCCAGTATCAGCACAGACGCTTTTTACCTGGGTTGCCCTGAGTCAGCTTCGATATTTTGTACCCAGAAGACCATGGGTAGAATAATCCCCATTAGAAAGTGGAAAGCCAGGGTCAAGATGTAAAGCATCTTGCCCTGATTCCTGCAGCTGACCGGCTACAGAACTAGGAACCGAGTCCCTACCTGCTGCTCCATTCTCACCAGATCTCCAAAACGACTTTCAAGGGAGGTATTTCAGAGGATACTTTAAAAGTGCTGGTTATGTTTCTCTAGCCCAGAATAGAATAAGGAAAGAAGAAAGGGATGGTGGCCCACGCTCACCTGAGGAATTTCCCTTAACTAAATCTCAGCATAAATGTCCTTCTCTCCCAAAGGGCAACCAGGGGTCATATTGATTATCAAAGGTCAAAGAAAGAAATTTGGTTTTAGAGATTTGATAGGTCCGAAATAATTCAATACTGGTGATCTGGCCAGAGAAATGTTTTGACTTTTAGTATTTCCAAAACTTGTCTCCCTAAATAGGATCAAAGTCAATGGAACCTGGTTCCTGCCAGCCAGCCCTGTTGCTTGTGGGTCAGGGGCAGGCTGCAGTGAGGTATATCTTCATGTCCTAGGGCATGGCGTGAGCTGCAGTTCACCTCTTCCAGCTTCCCACATAGGATCAAAGAGCACCATTACAAAACAAAACAGACAAAAAAAGAGATGACAGTAGCAAGTTATGGGCCCAAAGAGGTTTTGAACCCTTGATAATCATCACCAGCCCCATCCATACTAAGGAAAAAGTACAAACTATGAAAGTCTCTTTGATATTGGGCTGGAGTGTGCTTAATAAATCAGGCCTCCCTAAACCGTGCTGGCAGGTTGTGTCCAGGACCTATTTCCCCAACAATATTATTATTTGTTGTTTCCCCAACATTATCATTCCCTAACATTACTGTTTCCCAAAAAAACACAGGGGCCCAACTAGTAAGAGGGGGCCTGGGTTTGGATCTTTAAATCTTAAACTATCACCCTGTATTTATTGTCCAGGAACCAGTCAGGGCACTATCAAAGTTACCTGCCTTCATTTTAGGAAGCGGAGGTAAGCTGGGTGGTGATAGAACATTTCTCTTCAATCCTTTTCCTTTACTTATAATGATTTCACAGTTTTTGTACATATTTGTGTACATACACATATTGTAGCCTACTTCTTCACCTAACACCACATCATTAACATTTTCTCACATCAAAACTTGTCATAAATGCTCTTTCTAATGGCCACACCCCCCCTAGAGGTTGTGCTTTCCTCCTTGATTCCCTCCTCTCTCAGTGACTCAGAATGTTCCTCTGTTAGCACTTGGATAGGTTTTCCCCACTGTTTTATTCTGAAATATCAATATATAGAAAAGTTCAAATAACACTAATGAATGGTTTCACAAATAATCCAAGGTGAGCTCTCTTGTGACTACTTCCCAGGCCAAGAATCAGATGAAAGCCAGTCCCCAGAGCCCCCTGTGTGCTCCCTGCTTCCTCCAGATGTTCAGCTACAATACTGTTAAAGGTCAGTGAAATAATGTTTTTCATGGTCTAAGGACTTTGCACCAAATTAGAGGAGCAACCTTTGTTCAAAAAGGGACATCTCCTTTTTCTTAGCCTTTGCATATAGCTCAGAGGCATCTGACTCTCCAGAATTTGTGGAAAATTGCACATTTCTTGCTGCTGCTAAGTTGCTGCTGCTGCTAAGTCGCTTCAGTCGTGTCTGACTCTGTGCAACCCCATAGATGGCAGCCCACCAGGCTCCCCCATCCTTGGGATTCTCCAGGCAAGAACACTGGTGTGGGTTGCCATTTCCTTCTCCAATGCATGAAAGTGAAAAGTGAAAGTGAAGTCGCTCAGTCGTGTCCGACTCTTCGAGACCCCATGGACTGCAGCCCACCAAAGCTCCTCCACCCATGGAATTTTCCAGGCAAGAGTACCGGAGTGGGGTGCCATTGCCTTCTTTGCCATAATTTAAACACCACAACTTTGCCCTAATACTCTTGCTCAGAGTTACTGGCTTTCAAGCCATTTCTAATGATCATTGCCAGATGCCTCGATCTGCTTGTCCTGCATTCTGATCTAGCATCCCTGTCCCTATAAATGGTTTCCTTTCATGTTTTACCCTGACTTTTCCAATATCCCCGGTGCTCTTTCTTCTGGACCATCTCCTCATGTCTAATGACCTCTGTCCTGGAATCTCTGTCAGGCAGTTCTCCCTTCTTTGGTAATGTAGGCATTAACCCACTTCAACATCCACTAATTAAACTTTTTTTTTCCTGCCCCAGCCAGATAGGAATACTCTCAAGGTCACGTGGAGGGGATTTCAGGCATCTTTGTCATGCTTCCCTACTGCTGTATTTACCTCCTACTTGGAAAAATGAGGCTCTGGTCTGAAAACCGCTGGGTGTTATTCCTTCCTGAAAACCTTTTGATCTTTCAGTGCATTTTGTTATGGCTTTAAAACTCCTGGGAGTGTAAGCATCATATGTGTCCCCACCCCCCCCGGCTCAGTGCCATTAGAGGGAGCAAACGCTGACCCCAATGTGCTGATAGAGGGGTTCCTGCTGCCCCAGCTCCTCAGATGGGACACGCATAGTAAATGTCAGAGAAAAAGCTGAGTGAGATAACTGCGAAGACCGTATAGCATAAACCAAAGGTATGAGGGACAGGGTAAAAGTAACAAGGTTTTGGAGATAGGAAGTAAAAACAAAATCTGTGAACACTTTAGCGACACAACCTAGGATGTCTCTACTGGAGGTGTACGGACATTGGTCCCCTCTGGTTCCCTGAGTCCACCCATGCTTCTGACTCTCCTTCAGTCAAGTGATCTTTAGGCTATGGTTGGTTGAGGGTCTATCCTCAGTAACTGATTATTTGGAAACATTGTCCAAATCAGAATCATTCTTATTCCTGGCAACTTTTCAGCATCTTTTCCTTATTCTCGCTCTGGCCCCAGCTCTTCTCTCCCATACTGCCTCTTCTCTCATTTGGTTCAGAGTTCATGGGAGAGAATTATCTGGACAGGATGTTTAAGAGTCACCACCAGAGTTCTAAGAAATGGTAGGCAGATTTGGTTACAAGTGACAGAAGCCCAGTCCAAACTGGCTTAAGCAATAACAGGAATATATTAGCTCTGAAAAGTCCAGGGGAATTTCAGAATCCAGGGCCACTCGATTTAGAGGTTCCAACAAGATGATTTGGGTAGTCTGTACCTCTCAGCTCTATCAGCCTTTGGGTTGGCTCCATTATAGGAACCAGGGGGCATTTCTAGAAGACTGGGGAATAAATCCTCATGGAGGGAGGGGGAAAAAAGCCATAGGTGCCTGCTGCATAGGCTTAGGAGCAATAAGCATATCCTAGCAGAGTGATTTCCAAACAGGATAATCTGACTATCAGATTCATCTGGTCTCTGGTGTGTGTGTGTGTGTTTTAGATGCAGAGACCCACTGAGTTAGAATATCTGGGTGTGGGGTTTTACATTTATCTACCTTCCCCGTTGACAGATTTGTAGCTAGGTTGAGAATTACTGCTGCAGCACGGAACTGTGCTTCAGGACCAAGGATAGCAGCCCATGTGTCTTTCTATTACCAGGATCAGCATGGGCTTGCTCTACTCTTGCAAGGGACACCTGGGTAGAAAAAGGGACAGGGCTCCAGAAAGGAGGGGTGGAGGAGTCTCCAAAGAGGCCTCTCCTGTATAAGTGCCTCGTCAAGGCAATCCCAGATGAAGGAATGTGAAGCTGCCCTTCTTTGCCATTCCAGTGCTTGCATCCTGCTTTTTCTGTCCCAGAGCCTTTGTGCTGGCAAAGCCAAGTGCTTCCTTGGCCTTTGACACCTGCATCCAAGGCCCTTATTATTCCTTTTGTATGGCAGCAAATCTATAGCAGTTTCCTGTGAAAGGGGCACCACTGAGAATTGGAATGCAGCTGCGGTCTTAACATTCCATCTTTGTCCATAAAGTTGGGTAAGAGGGGGAAAAGGTTTTCTTTTTAACATTCATTGGCTTTAAAAGATCAACGATGTTACAGATGTCATCAGCTCCAAGAAATCTGTCCTAGAGTGATAAACCGTGTCCTGCTGCTAACAGGACTGTCTGCCTGTCCGCATGTCTCTTGAGGATGGATAGGAGGAGGCAGACTGATGGAGAGCATCCTGACCTGGAACCCTGGGGATGACTTTTATGGCTCTCCTAGAGTCCATTCTTCTTCCTTCTCTGAGCAACACCCCAGATTTCCTTTGGAAGAATCACCTCTTCCCCAAGGGAAAGTTGATCAGAGATGAGGTGTTCTTTAGGTGGTCTGCCCACTGCTTCTGGGACTGTAGCATGCACAGATACAGGGAATCTCTTGAAAAGCAGATCCAGATTTGGAAGGTCCAGAATGAGGCCTGAAACACTGCATTTCTTGCAAGTTCCCAGATGTTGAAGCTGCTGGCCCATTGGCCTGTTCTCAAGCACTCAGCCATCGAATGTTCCAGATGCCGGAACCAGAACCTGAGTATTGAAGAACTTGGACTTGCTTCCTGCCCCTGCCTCATGTTACCTGCAAAATCCTTCCTGTTTCTGGTCCAGGCTCTCTAGCCACCCCTCCCACCCTGTGAGCTCCAAACATCCCTGCCTCCAAATCCTCTTTACTTCTGGCAGCCTTGGTTTCTGAGAGATGCCAACCAGAAACCCTAAACAATGTGGTCTTTGAGCCTCAGTTTTCTAAGCTATAGAAGAGGGCACTAATCTCTAGTGAGAAGGTATTCATGATATTAAAGTGACCAAGATTCAGGCCCCACCCTGAGTGAGATGCTGCTAGTCCCCCAGAGCCCCTGAGCAGAAGCCCCGCCAGGGACCCTCAGGGCTCTTCCCTCACACCAGCCACTGCTTAGGTCCAGTGGCATTTAGGATGCAAGAACAAAGGAAGCTATTAAAACTTTCAGCTAAGAGATTGATTTTTCTAATTACCAGTTAATGTCATCCCTTCTGGGCCTCAGAAGGCCTGTTTATTCTTATTTAAAATGCAAGATTGTCTCATGTAACTAGCTTAATGTAAAGTCTTCACAGCCTAAAATACACTTTAATTAACTGACCTGTCAGGTAGAGTAAGTATCATTAAGTGGTAATGATATAATTTTTCTTAACCACTAATTACTAACTAAATACTGTTTTCTCAGTTTACTCTGTTTTTTGCTTTCTTGAGAATGATGATAATTAAAATGATAGTGACTATTTATTAATCTAATCGATGATAAAAATTAAGAACCAATATTTAATGAGTACTTAGGTGTGCCAAGCAATAAGATAAGCATTGTATGTGTGAACTCATTCACTAAATCATGGCTGACTCTTTGGAGACCCCATGGACTGTGGCCCTCCAGGCTCCTCTGACCATGGGATTGTCCAGATAAGAATACTGGAACAGAAGCCACTTCCTTCTCCAGGGGATCTTCCTGACTCAGGGATGGAATCTGAGTCTCTCTCATCTCCTGCATTGGCAGGTGGATTTACCACTGAGCCACCTGGGAAGCCCCCTATGATATTACAGAGTGTTATAATTCTCACTTTAAAGCTGAAGAAATTGAGCTACAAAGGAGTTTGGTAACTTGCTCAAGATATAGAGTGGTGGAATTGGAACTGGTATCACTCCAGGCAGAATTTATCCTGGTAACCACTGTACCAGACTTGAGAATGCTTGCACAAATGTGTAAAAAGGAAACAGCCGAAATGGATTGGGCACATAGGACTGGAATATCCAATACCGTTGAACACTATGCAAATAGTAAATAGCCAAGACAGAGTTACCTGAATAGACATGGGGAAAAGCCCAAGATGTATTGTTTGTGAAAGATGGTGTGTTACAGAATAGGCTTATTAGATTGAAAACAAAAGTCAAATAGATGTCTTACTATACGCATGCTCAGTCGCTCAGTCATGTCCGCCTCTTTGTGACGCCCTGAACTGGAGCTCTCCTGCCCATGGGACTTTCCAACAAGAACACTGGAGTAAGTTGCCATTTCTTCCTCCAGGGGGTCTTCCTGACCCGGGGAAGGAAACTGCCTCTCTTGCATTAACAGGCAGATTCTTGACCACTGTGCCACCCGGGCAGCCTGATGTCTTAATATCTATGGAGAAAAACAGGAAGATGTATAAAGTACATCTGTAAAGGAAGATACACACCAAACTAATTCTAAAAATTAGAATGTGGAAGGGAGAAAATTTTCACTTTAAATTTTGACATGCATCTTTATCAACTGAAGATTTTTACAGCAAGCACATAATATTTAGGACATTAAGAAAACAGAAAAAAAAATTGCTCTATAGAAAAAAGCCCTGTTAACACTTTTAGCAAAGGAATGGATTAATTTTATAAGGTGAAAAACACACAAAAAATATACGTTTTATAAAAGGATTTTCCCTTGGTAAGGAAATGGAGAAATCCATAGCATCTTACAATTAGAATCCTAGTTGCAATTTTCCTCTGTAACGCAATTCCTTACTCCCAGTATTAGAGTTACCAGAAGGTGGTACTTCATTTCCTAAAAACCACTCTACAGTTGAGATGCACTGTGCTGGGTGTTTAGGGATTGGCTGCTTTTTCAACTGGAATCTTTCACTGGAGCCTGGACTTCAAAACACAACAATCAAAACAAAGGGAAACAAAATCCCCTAAGACTGAGATATGATTTTTCCTGGTTTACACATAGTTGATGGTACCCGAGGAATGCTCAGCAAGACATAGTTATCAGTCTTATAGACTCCTCTGAGTTATTTTTTAAAGAGATGATGGAAAGATAAAAAATGGAGAGATGCTAGTTACAAGTGGGAAACGGGGTTGAGAGTATGCTTTATTGACCTAAAACAAATGGACCACAGGTTATTTCTCCAGCAAAAATGGGTTTATTTGAGGTCAGGAAAGAATTGTAATTTGGGGTCAGCAACCAAGTGCAAGTGCCCCCACAACAGCAGAAAGAGAAGCTTTTCCAGAAGAGTGAGTAGGAGGGCTGTGTAAAGAGCCCACAGCCTCTCACTGGCTGAGTTGTTGCCGGGAAACGAGGGACGAGATTCCTTCTTCCTGTTGATCCCCACTATCATCCAGATCATGAGAGCTCACCATTCTGGTCTCCTTACTCTATTTTGTTTAAGGTTTCTGGTTATTTATGTTTCTTTCTTTCTTTTTTTTTTTTACAGATTCGATTGAAGTGTTTACAACAAACACGATATTTAGAAAATTAGGAAAGAAACAGGACAGGGCAGACTTTAACTTCTTATTTTATCCTTTTAGGTTTGATTTTTTTTATAAATCATAGCATACAATACTGTTATAAGACTTTATTTTTATTTAAAAAATGATATATTGTTCATGTGGTGTTTCTTAAATGTGTAGAATTGGGGGAATTTTCTTAGACCATTTCTAAGTTGACATAACGAAGTGTTTTCTGATTGAAAAAAATGGAATTTGGCCATTTCTACAATCCTTCACATTTTTAGACAGTGATTACCTTCCACAGGATGTGTCAGATTTGAATTTTCAAAGACAGCCAAACAATGGTGGAGAGAGTAGAATGCGAAAGAATTTCCTCCTGGCGCTCTTATGTTCAGAACTGAGGAAACCTATACTAGTGCCTGGTAAATATGCATGTTAAGGAGTACATTCTCCATGTGACAGTTTTGGCAGAATTGTAACCACATAAAGGACTGGATAAACACTTTGAACTGGGGTCCCAGGAAAAGTCAGTTCTCTGAGAGCAGGGCCCTCTGTACTGATCACAAGCCCCAGTCACCTGGTCTGGAGCTCATCCTTCACAAAGAATGAAGGGTAAATAGGTATCATGTACAAAATCTACCCACCGTGCAGGCTCCCAGACAGACTTGACTCTTCATCTTGATGCAACTGTTTTTCAGTTTGTTGGTCTTGGCTGAGTTATTTCACTTGACTCAGCCCCCATTTCCTGCCCTATAAAATGGGCATAATCATAATTATACTTAGTTCTCAGGACTTTGTAAAGATTTAATGAGGTAATGTGTGTAAATTGCTTAGTGGAGTGCCTTGCACATGGTTAGCAATCAATAGATGGTAGCTTTAAAATTGTTTTTCTCCTTTAGACTTCCAAGTTTTGTTTTATTAAAAAAAATTTTTTTTTTTTTTTGGCCACACTGAATAGGTTGCAGGATCTTAGTTCCCTGACTAGGGATTGAACCTGTATCTCCCCCCACAGTGGAAGCACAGCATCCTAACCACTGGACCACCAGGGAATTCCCTAGACTTCTAGTTTAAGGATGAGAATAGAAGACCTTTTTAGCCTTTCCAACTCTTGGAAATCACTCCAGAACCAAACAAAAGCAAACCAGTGAGGGATATCTTTGATGAAATTGTAAATCCCAACTACTCCTGTGAAAAAGCAGATAATAGAGTGGGAACTAACCAAGTAGAGGGAAGGTGAAAATACAACTCCCCAGAGAAGAGAGAACTGATGAGGCTGGGAGTCATAACACCTCAGAAGGCGGGGTGAAGGCAAGCTAGGCTGAGTTTTCTCAAAGAGCATTTAGACAAAACCACCTCCAGCAATCAAGCAAGACTCACTCCTTCGCTCCCACAGGATACCAGAGGTGTATTCTTTGGAGAAATTGAACCTGAGAAGTTCAGAACTTAAGAGCAGTAAGCGCGGGGATGGCAGCAGTTGCGGGCTAGACTGGAAATGAGAGCCGCTGAGGACCGCCTGCTGTTGCTGATCACGGAGAGCCTCGTCCCCCTGCTGAGAACACCTGCGGCTTGCCTGTTCACCCCTGACAGTAGGTGGCAGGGCTGTTTGGGGAGAACGCTGAGTGGCTTGAAAACGCCGCCTGGAATATTAGATTGGGTTATTTGTCCCTGGTGGCTCAGATGGTAAAGAATCCACCTGCAATGCACCTGGGTTTATCCCTGGGTTGGGAAGATCCCCTGGAGGAGGGCATGGCAACCTACTCCAGTATTCTTGCCTGGAGAATCCCAGGGACAGAGGTCATCCCCCCAGGAAAAGCTGGCTCTTTATCTTTTCACTACACTGTGAAGTGCACCAATTGACAAGCATTCCTCATCCCTCCAGAGCTCCCAGTCAGCTGTTTAGTGCAGCATTTTTAAATATGAAAGGATAACCAAGGATCACCAGGCTCTCAAGGAAAAGAGTTCAGAGGAAACGAGGCAATGCACAGAGTAAAAGAAAACATTAAAAAATTAATAATAATATTCTGAGAAGATATTACATCCACAAGCCAAGGTCAAGGACAGGATGCTATTGCTAGATGGAAAATTCAGAGAATAATTAAGAGCTCTTAGAAATTCAAAACAGGATAGTCAGAATGAAAATTGCAACAGAAGTGTCGAAAGTTAAAGTCAAGAAACTCTTGAAAAAGTGTTGGATCATCAAAGGGAGAGCATAAGAAAATTAAAGTATTGATTCAGGAAATTAAATATCTGACTAATAGAAATAGAAAAAAAAAAAAGGCAAGAAAAGAGATCAAATGAAGGGGAGAAAATTATCAAGAAACAATTTAAGGAATTCTCAATAAGCAAAGAGAGTGAATCTTATGATTGAAAGAGCCCACTAAGTTTCCATCACATGGTCACACAGTTTCAGAATACCGGAGATAAAGAGAAGTTCCTAAAAACATTTAAAGAAATGCAGGTCATGGTTGAAGGATCAGGATTAAATGGCATCGGCCTTCTGAACGGCAGCATTAGAAGCCAAACATAATGAAGTAATGCTTTAAAATTCTGCGGGAAAATAATTTCTGAGCCAGAATTCTTTCAGTCAAGTGTAAGAGCAGAATATATTTTAAAACATACAAAGTTTTGAAACTTCCACAGTAGTCCAGGGGTTAAGAATCTACCTTCCAATGCAGGAGATCCAAGTTCCATCCCTGGTCAGGGGAGCTAAGATCCCACATGTTGCGGGGCTACTGAACCCGAGCCCCACAGCTACTAAGCCCGCACGCTCTGGAGCCCACACGCCACAGTGAAAGATCCCACGTACCTACATAAGACCCGATGCAGCCACAGATAAGTAAATATTAAAAAAATAAAACCTACAAAGTTTCAAAAAAAACTTTCTTTGTGCAAGAGTATGTCTTCAGAGAGAGGGAGAGAAAGAAAGACCGAAACAAAAGACAAAAGAAGTAAGATCAGAAAAGGAAAAAGGAATCCAGTACCAGGACCCCCTCAATGGAGATTTCATGTGAACTAGAGAACAATCCCCCTTTTGCAATGATAAATTAGGAAAAAAAATATCCCCTCTGGGCAGTTGCAGCTGCCAGAATACCCAGCTTGCTAAGCCAAGGGTAGACTAGATTTCTACTCTTTGCCCCATCAGTTCAGTTCAGTTCAGTTGCTCAGTCGTGTCCGACTTTTTGTGACCCCATGGAATGCAGCACGTCAGGCCTCCATGTCCATCCCCAAGTCCCAGAGTTTATTCAAACTCATGTCCATTGAGTTGGTGATGCCATCCACCATCTTATCCATCCCCTTCTCCTCTTGCCTTCAGTCTTCCCCAGCATCAAGGTCTTTTCAAATGAGTCAGTTCTTCACATCAGGTGGCCAAAGTATTGGAGTTTCAGCTTCAGCATCAGTCCTTCCAGTGAATATTCAGGACTGATTTCTTTTAGGATGGACTGGTTGGATCTCCTTGCAGTCCAAGGGACTCTCAAGAGTCTTCTTCAACACCACAGTTCAAAAGCATCAATTCTTCAGTGCTCAGCTTTCTTTATAGTCCAACTCTCACATCCATACATGACTACTGGAAAAACCATAGCTTTGACTAGACAGACCCTTGCTGGCAAAGTAATGTCTCTGCTTTTTCACATGCTATCTAGGATGTTCATAGCTATTCTTCCATGGAGCAAGCATCTTTCTATTTCATGGCTGCAGTCACCATCTGCAGTGATTTTGGAGTGCAAGCAAATAAAGTGTTCTGTTTCCACTGTTTCCCCATCTATTTCCCATGAAGTGATGGGACTGGATGCCATAATCTTCGTTTTCTGAATGTTGAGTTTTAAGCCAACTTTTTCACTCTCCTCTTTCACTTTCATCAAAAGGCTCTCTAGTTTTTTGCTTTCTGCCATAAGGGTGGTGTCATCAGCATGTTTGAGGTTATTGATGTTTCCCCCAGCAATCTCGATTCCAGCTTGTGCTTCCTCCAGCCCAACGTTTCTCAGGATGTATTCTGCATATAAGTTAAATAAGCAGGGTGACAATATACAGCCTTGATGTACACCTTTCCTGATCTGGAACCGGTTTCCTGATTTGCCCCATCAGCTAGGCACAAACTGAGGCAGCTCTGTCAACAAGGAGGAGAACTGAAGTCCTGTGATTTCAGTCATGACAAACCTAGTCAGCAAGTCTTACAGTTTTGAGCAGGAAGACAAAAGGCTCCAGGAGAAAAGTATCTAGAAAAAAATGGAACTAATATATTAGAATGCAAAATACTATTGATAGTTATGTGGTCGATAGTATTGGATTGGGGAAAATTTTTAAATAAAAACATACAGGGTTAGTCAGATTTTTTAAAAAAGAAGCTAATTATGATTTACAGGGAAAAATGAAGAGATAATAGGAAAAAAGGTGTGGCTTCAACATTAAGCAATTTACATAGTCCTAATACTGTGACATAACTATATGTTGGAGAAATGGGGAGATGGGAAAATAAGTTTGTTGGCCTTTTGAGAGAGCTAATTCCTACACAGTAGAGTGAGAAATCAATAGATAATGGTGGAAAAAAAAGAATAAAACAAGAAATGACTCTGGAAATGTATAATTTGGAAATATATAGATAGATGCTTGAGGAAGTACCTGAAATTATTGAGGCTGTAACTTAGTGAAATTTGGAGATTTAGTGTTTACTTTTGGTGTTACTTTGATGAAAATAAAAATGAAATTTAATAGATTTTCATGGGAGTTCCTTGGAGGTCCAGGGGTTAGGACTCAGTGCTTTCACTGCCATGGCCCGAGTTTGCTTTCTTGTTGGGGAGCTAACATCCTGCAAGGCTCACAGTGCTGCTAGATAGGTAGGTAGGTAGATGAATTTTCAGGCCCAGGTATGAAATAACTGCGTATGAATAGCAGTACTTGAAAATTTTAATCAAAAAAATTATTTATTTATTTGGCTGCACAGGTCTTAGTTGAGGTATTGGTTCGTGTGGGATCTTTAGTTGCACAAGTGAACTCTTAGTTGCAGCATGTAGGATCTAGTTCTTGACCAAGGATCAAACCCAGGCCCCCTGCATTGGGAGTGCCGTGCCCATTTTAGCCACTGGACCACACGATAGTCCTGGAAATTTTAACTTTTAATCAAAGGGCCTAGAATTGTCAGGTCAAATTCAATGCAGCTGTTCTCACCAAGGCTTTAGGCAAATAAGATGTTAATAGAAGTTGGTCCTTGCCATCAGCACTTCATGCCTTCTACTTTTTGACAGCTCAGTGATTCCTGGAACTGTAGAGAAGACTCCTGTGGACCATGGGGTGTCTAAATGTCACCCCTCTCCCCTCTGCCTAGAGTCCCATATCTGTAGACGCTGCAAAAGAGATGCACTGACCAGGGTCTATTCCTATTTCTTTTATTAACTGTGAGCCTTGCGGAAGCCCGTAAAATCACTGGAGCTCATTATCTACTATTGGATGAAAAATCATCCTAGAGATTTCTCAGAGGAATTGTAAAACTGTTTAAATTGCATTTGGTGAAAATGATAAACATAGCGCTAGCGTGTAGTATATGAAAAGAGAAAAGCTTTTATAAATATGAGTCAGCTTAGGATATTAAGAACTCATTTTGAGGTTGAAGAAAGTGAGTCGCTCAGTCATGTCCGACTCTTTGAGACCCCCATGGAGCGTAGCCCACCAGGATCCTCTGTCCGTGGGATTTTCCAGGCAAGAATACTAATGCGTAGCCATCCCCTTCTCCAGCGGATCTTCCTGATCCAGGGATTAAACCCTGGTCTCCTAAATTGCAGGCAGATTCTTTACCCTCTGAGCCACCAGGGAGGCTAAATTGTGTTATTTCTAACCACAATTTAAAAAAGCACTTTTTGGAGCTATAGAGAGTACTTTGGTGAGAAGCTTTGCAAAGAAATAACCATCATTAATACCTCAGAAAAAGAGGGATGTCAAACTGGTTAAAATTTTGCAGAAAGTTTATGGTCTTGATTAATTGCTGTAAGAAAAAACCCATTAATTGACACGGAATTACACAGCCAAATGATAACAAGCACCTGCTGATGAACAGGGTACAGCAAAGCCTTCAAAGCCTCTTAGAAATTGGGCAAATTAAACGAATGGCTGTATGAACTAGAAGTAAGAGCTTTTTTATAAAAATAGACTGCAAGCTCCATGAGGGGAGGACTCCTGTTTTATTTCATTCATTGCTGTTGCATACAGGATAGTCATACAGCAGTATCTGGCGGAATAAATGAAGTGCACTGTTTGCTATGAACGCTTATCTTTCCTGATGTAGTAATACAACTATAGGACTTTAATTATATGTATAGTAATACATTTCTATATATATATGAGGAAATAAAATTATGATTTGAATTATCACTATCCAAATAACTAAAAGTTGGGGTTGCTTGGTTATTCAGCCAGAACCATCACATTCTTGCCAGTTACTAACACTCTTTTATAGCAGCCTGAGGGCTGAGGTAGCACATTTGGTTGAACCTCAACATGTTGTTGAGGTTCATCTCATGGTGATGAGATACTATTACTGTATACCTACCAGTATGGCTAAAATTAGACTATTGACAGATGTCAGAATACATTGGTCTCTTGTGAGGGATGTCTTAACTGGGAAGAGGGCATTTTCTCAGGAGACAGAAATGTTATGTATGGAGTTGATGTGGTCACAGAGGGGAATACAGTTGATCCTTCAACAACATGGGCTTGAACTTTGTGGGTTGACTTACATGTAGATTTCCTTTCAATAAGGTATGTGTATAAAGGCCCACTGTGCTGTTACCTTTAAAATTGTTTATTTTACTATATAAAATTAAAACCAAAAAACCTCACATAAAATCACTGACATGTGGGAGATGTCACAGTCTTGAAGAATGAACAAATAGAGTAGGCAGAGAGAAGGGAGACCATTTAGGGCACTTACCCTCTATGTTCTCATCTGCTAAATGGGTAGAATAAAGAGTGTAGATAAATAGAAAACAAGTACAACTGGAATTGGCTCACAGATGAGTCATCTAAACAAAAACAGTTGAAATTGTCCCTCTGCTGCCCTGAAGACTCAAGCCCTTGCTCTCCTCTGTCCTCGAAGAGCAGTTAACTGAAAAGTTTTCATAAGTAGGCAGATGATAGAATGCCCATTTACTAAGTTATGGTGAAAATTACATAAGATGGAGAAGCTCTATACAGTCAACAAAAACAAGACCAGGAGCTGACTGTGGATCAGATCATGAACTCCTTATCGCCAAATTCAGACTGAAATTGAAGAAAACAGGGAAAACCGCTAGACCATTCAGGTATGACCTCAATCAAATCCCTTAGGATTATACAGTGGAAGTGAGAAATAGATTTAAGGGCCTAGATCTGATAGATAGAGTGCCTGATGAACTATGGAATGAGGTTTGTGACATTGTACAGGAGACAGGGATCAAGACCATTCCCATGGAAAAGAAATGCAAAAAAGCAAAATGGGTGTCTGGGGAAGGCTTACAAATAGCTGTGAAAAGAAGAGAAGTGAAAAGCCAAGGAGAAAAGGAAAGATATAAACATCTGAATGCAGAGTTTCAAAGAATAGCAAGAAGAGATAAGAAAGCCTTCTTCAGCGATCAGTGCAAAGAAATATAGGAAAAAAACAGAATGGGAAAGACTAGAGATCTCTTCAAGAAAATTAGAGATACCAAGGGAACATTTCATGCAAAGATGGGCTTGATAAAGGACAGAAATAGTCTGGACCTAACAGAAGCAGAAGATATTAAGAAGAGGTGGCAAGAATACATGGAAGAACTGTACAAAAAAGATCTTCACGACCCAGATAATAACGATGGTGTGATCACTCATTTAGAGCCAGATATCCTGGAATGTGAAGTCAAGTGGGCCTTAGAAAGCATCACTATGAACAAAGCTATTGGAGGTGATAGAATTCCAGTTGAGTTGTTTCAAATCCTGAAAGATGACGCTGTCAAAGTGCTGCACTCAATATGCCAGCAAATTTGGAAAACTCAGTAGTGGCCACAGGACTGGAAAAGGTCAGTTTTCATCCCAATCCCAAAGAAAGGCAATGCCAAAGAATGCTCAAACTACCGCACAATTGCACTCATTTCACACACTAGTAAAGTAATGCTCCAAATTCTCCAAGCCAGGCTTCAGCAATACATGAACCATGAACTTCCTGATGTTCAAGCTGGTTTTAGAAAAGGCAGAGGAACCAGAAATCAAATTGCCAGCATCCGCTGGATCATGGAAAAAGCAAGAGAGTACCAGAAAAACATCTATTTCTGCTTTATTGACTATGCCAAAGCCTTTGACTGTGTGGTTCACAATAAACTGTGGAAAATTCTGAAAGAGATGGGAATACCATACCACCTGACCTGCTTCTTGAGAAATCTGTATGCAGGCCAGGAAGCAACAGTTAGAACTGGATATGGAACAACAGACTTGTTCCAAATAGGAAAAGGAGTACTTCAAGGCTGTATATTGTCACCCTGCTTATTTAACTTGTATGCAGAGTACATCATGAGAAACGCTGGGCTGGAAGAAGCACAAGCTGGAATCAAGATTGCCAGGAGAAATATCAATAACCTCAGATATGCAGATGACACCACCCTTATGGCAGAAAGTGAAGAGGAACTAAAAAGCCTCTTGATAAAAGTGAAAGAGGAGAGTGAAAAAGTTGGCTGAAAGCTCAACATTCAGAAAACGAAGATCATGGCATCTGGTCCCATCACTTCATGGGAAATAGATGGGGAAACAGTGGAAACAGTGTTGGATTTTTTTTTTGGGGGGGGGGGGCTCCAAAATCACTGCAGATGGTGATTGCAGCCATGAAATTAAAAGACGCTTACTCCTTGGAAGAAAAGTTATGAGCAACCTAGATAGCATATTCAAAAGCAGAGACATTACTTTGCCAACAAAGGTCCGTCTAGTCAAGGCTATGGTTTTTCCAGTAGTCATGTATGGATGTGGACTGTGAAGAAGGCTGAGCGCCGAAGAATTGATGCTTTTGAACTGTGATGTTGGAGAAGACTCTTGAGAGTCCCTTGGACTGCAAGGAGATCCAACCAGTCCATTCTGAAGGAGATCAACCCTGGGATTTCTTTGGAAGGAATGATGCTAAAGCTGAAGCTCCAGTACTTTGGCCACCTCATGCGAGGAGTTGACTCATTGGAGAAGACTCTGATGCTGGGAGGGATTGGGGGCAGGAGGAGAAGGGGACGACCGAGGATGAGATGGCTGGATGGCATCACTCACTCGATGGACGTGAATCTGAGTGAACTCTGGGAGTTGGTGATGGACAGGGAGCCCTGGCGTGCTGTGATTCATGGGGTTGCAAAGAGTCGGACATGACTGCGTGACTGAACTGAACTGAACTGAGAATTGCAGTTCTCCTGTGGATAAACTAGTATACCTGTGACCTCATAATCAGCACATTCTCACCTAGTGGCTGAGCAGCAGGGAAAGATGAAGGGATCATTTTATTGATTCACCATGGGTGCCATCAAGGCCAGGATAGGACTCCAAAGATGCAGGGGGCATCTTCTTTAGTCTGGTCTCTGTGGGCAACTGAGAGTTGTCTGGTGGACATGGCATTAGGGCAAGAGGAGCTGAATAGCTCCAAAGTGTGTTGGCTTCAGGGTGAGGGACCTTTATGCCTCCTTCACCATAGGGATGTCCTTAACGATTGAGCCAGAAATACTTGAGGTCCACCCTCTAAGATGCCTCACACCAGTATCTAATGGTTGTTACTGGGTGTCTCAGTTATTTATTGTTGCATAACAAATCACCTCATTTAGCTTTACTGGCAATTCCATGTGTCAGGAATTCAGGCAGGCAGTGTTTAGCCAAGTAATTTGTCTCTGATCCACATGGGGTTAACTGGGGCAGGGCTGGGGCAGGCTCGGGTTGGAGGATTCATTTTTAAGTTGGCTCCACTCCCATGTCTTCCTCACCCTCCTCTCTCCGTGACACCATCTCAAATTACATATATATTCATATATATTCTATGCATGCATGCTCAGGCACTTCAGCTGTGTCTGACTCTTTGCAGTCCTATGGACTGTAGCCTGCTAGACTCCTCTATCCATTGGGTTCTCCAGGCGAGAAGACTGGAGTCAGTTGCCATGTCCTCCTTCAGGGGGTCTTCCTGACCCAGGGATTGACCCTGCATCTCTCACGTCTCCTGCACTGTCATGTGGGTTGTTTACCGCTAGACATGGGGAGCGCTATACGTTGTATATACATAATATATTCATATATATATTATATCTATTCAATATCTCCATCTACTTGAAGATATTGAATAGGAAATTCCTGTTGAAAATTTATGGGTGTAATTTGGGCTGGAGATACAAATTTGGGAATTATTACCATATTGCTATTGGTAGATCATGTGATGGATGGTCAGAAGTCTGGATGAGTTCACTTAGGGAATATAAATGAAAAAAGTTAAAGACTGAGCCCCGGGGCTCTTCAAATGTTGGAGAGATAAATCAGATTTAATGAAAGAGACTGGAAATGAGCAGTCAGTGAGGTAGGAAGAGAATCAGGATTGTGGTACCCCAAAGCCAAATGGAAAAAAAATTGTTTTTGCGACTTCCCTGACAGTCCAGTGGTTAAGACTCTGTGCTCACATTGCTGGGGGTGTGGGTCTGATCCCTGGTTGGGGGACTAAGATCCCACATGCTGTGAGATGTGGCCCAAAGAAAAAAAAAACTGTTTTAAGAATGAAGCTAAGACTGTCAAATACTTTATTTTTTTTGTAAATCAACAATAGTTTAATAAAAATAAACAAATAGTAATTAATAAAAGACATTGTGCTGGCAGAAATAAAGACACGGATGTAGAGAACAAATATATGGATGCCAAGAAGGAAAGGGGAGATTAGGACTGACAGATATACACTACTGATACTATGTATAAAATAGACAACTAAGGAGAACATATTGTACAGCACAGGGAACTCTAAATTCACTGTGGTGACCTGAATGGGAAAGAAGTCCAAAATGGAGGGGGTATATGTATGTGTATGGCTGAGTCATTGTGCTGTACAGCAGCAACTAACACAACATTGTAAAGCAACTATACTCCAATCAAATTAATTTTTATTTTTTAATTTTTATTTTTACTTTATTTTACTTGACAATACTGTATTGGTTTTGCCACACATTGACATGAATCCATCATGGGTGTACATGCGTTCCCAAACATGAACCCCCCTCCCACCTCCCTCCCCATAACATCTCTCTGGGTCATCACCGTGCACCAGCCCCAAGCATGCTGTATCCTGCGTCGGACATAGACTGGCAATTTGATTCTTACATGATAGTATACATGTTACAATGCCATTCTCCCAAATCATCCCACCCTCTCCCTCTCCCTCTGAGTCCAAAAGTCCGTTATACACATCTGTGTCTTTTTTGCTGTCTTGCATACAGGGTCGTCATTGCCATCTTTCTAAATTCCATATATATGTGTTAGTATACTGTATTGGTGTTTTTCTTTCTGGCTTACTTCACTCTGTATAATTGGCTCCAGTTTCATCCATCTCATCAGAACTGATTCAAATGAATTCTTTTTAACGGCTGAGTAATACTCCATTGTGTATATGTACCACAGCTTTCTTATCCATTCATCTGCTGATGGACATCTAGGTTGTTTCCATGTCCTGGCTATTATAAACAGTGCTGCCATGAACACTGGGGTACATGTGTCTCTTTCAATTCTGGTTTCCTTGGTGTGTATGCCCAGCAGTGGGATTGCTGGGTCATAAGGTAGTTCTATTTGCAATTTTTTAAGGAATCTCCACACTGTTCTCCATAGTGGCTGTACTAGTTTGCATTCCCACCAACAGTGTAGGAGGATTCCCTTTTCTCCACACCCTGTCCAGCATTTATTGCTTGCAGATTTTTGGATCGCAGCCATTCTGACTGGTGTGAAGTGGTACCTCATTGTGGTTTTGATTTGCATTTCTCTAATAATGAGTGATGTTGAGCATCTTTTCATGTGTTTGTTAGCCATCTGTACATCTTCTTTGGAGAAATGTCTATTTAGTTCTTTGGCCCATTTTTTGATTGGGTCATTTATTTTTCTGGAATTGAGTTACATAAGTTGCTTGTATATTTTTGAGATTAGTTGTTTGTCAATTGCTTCATTTGCTATTATTTTCTCCCATTCAGAAGGCTGTCTTTTCACCTTGCTTATATTTTCCTTTGTTGTGCAGAAGCTTTTAATTTTAATTAGATCCCATTTGTTTATTTTTGCTTTTATTTCCAGTATTCCGGGAGGTGGATCATAGAGGATCCTGCTGTGATTTATGTCGGAGAGTGTTTTGCCTACGTTCTCCTCTAGGAGTTTTATAGTTTCTGGTCTTACATTTAGATCTTTAATCCATTTTGAGTTTATTTTTGTGTGGGGTGTTAGAAAGTGATCTAGTTTCATTCTTTTACAAGTGGTTGACCAGTTTTCCCAACACCACTTGTTAAAGAGATTGTCTTTACTCCATTGTATATTCTTGCCTCCTTTGTCAAAGATAAGGTGTCCATATGTGTGTGGATTTATCTCTGGGCTTTCTATTTTGTTCCATTGATCTATATGTCTGTCTTTGTGCCAGTACCATACTGTCTTGATGACTGTGGCTTTGTAGTAGAGCCTGAAGTCAGGCAAGTTGATTCCTCCAGTTCCATTCTTCTTTCTCATAAGACTGTCAAATACTTTACATAAATTAAATGAAGTGACCATTGGATTTATCACTGGATTTAGCAATGAGATAATTGGTGACCTTATTAGAGTAGTTTTGGTGAAGTGTGGGATGTCATGGGTAAAAACACAATTGGAGTAGGTTCAAAAGAGAAAGGGCCCAAATGTCAATCAGTGGGAGAATGGATAAGTCATATGTGATTTTATCTGTACAATGGATTACTATTTAGCCATAAAAAGGAGTGAAGTACTGAAACATACTACATCTTTTTTTAAAATTGAAGTATAGATGATTTACAATGTTTCAGGAGTATAGCAAAGTGATTCAGTTACACATCCATATATATGTTCTTTTCCAGATTCTTTTTTATAATAATTACAAGATATTGAATATCGTTCCCTGTGCTTAGAGTAGGTCCTTATTGTTATCTACCTAGTAATTTATATATTGTGCATCCATTAATCCCAAATTGCTAATTCATCCTCCCCTCTTTCCTCTTTGATAACCATTAGTTTGTTTTTTTGGTATATGTGCTGCTGAAACAAGCACAATGATAGCTGTTAGTTTGTTTTCTGTGTCTATGAGCATATTTCTGTTTTGTGATTAAGTTCGTGTTATTTTTTAAGATTCTACACGTAAATGATATATTTTTCTTTGACTTAACTTCACTTAGTAGGATAATGTCTAGGCTCTCCCACATCTTCTTAAACCAGTCATCTGTTTTTGGGCATTTGGACTTTTCCACGTCATGGCTGTTGTAAATAGTGCTGCTGTGAACACTGGGGTGCATGTGTTTTTTTGAATTAAGTTTTTGTCTTTTTTTTGATATTTGCTCAGGAGTGGCATTGCTGGATTATATGGTAGCTCTAGTTTTAGCTTTTTAAGGAAGCTCCAGTTTGCCACAGTGCCGGTACCAACTGACATTCCCACCAACAGTGTAGGAAGGTTCCCTTTTCTCTGTACCCTCCCCAGCATGTATTTGTAGACTTTCTGATGATAGCCATTCTGACCGGTGAGGTGATACCTCATTGTGGTTTTGTGTTTCTCTAATAATTAAGGATACTGAGCATTTTTTTCATCTGCCTGTTGATCATATGTGTGTTGTCTTTTTTGAAGAAGTATCTATTTAGGTCTTCTGTCCATGTTTATTTGGTTTGCTTGTTTTTTGATATTGAGTTGTATGAGCTGTTTGTATACACTGTACTTCTGTCATACGTAATGATATTAACCATCATTGTCGTTTTAATTTGGATACTTATTACGTGTCTGTTAGTCACTCAGTCGTATCCGATTCTTTGCGACCCCACAGACTGTAGCCCACCAGGATCCTCTGTCCGTGGAATTCTCCAGGCAAGAATACTGGAGTGGGTTGCTATTCCCTTCACAGGTGATCTTCCCAACCCAGGGATTTAATCCAGGTCTCCTGCATTTCAGGCAGATTCTTTAGTCTGAGCCACCAAGGAAACAATACTATGAATCAAGCTGAGTACCTTTTTATATATTTCAATATACTTTATATATATATTTTTTGTAATCTGATGACATATTGTGATTGTTTAAAAAAGTTTTGTTTATTGATTCAAGATTTTATATGTAAATGAAATTAGTTCTATATGAGTTTGGGCTTTCAGGTGGTTCAGTGGTAAAGAATCCACCTGTCAATGCAGGAGATGCGGGTTTGATCCCTGGATAGGGAAGAATCCTCTGGAGGAGAAAGTCACAACCCACTCCAGTATTCTTGCCTGGAGAATCCCATGGACAGAGGAGCTTGGTGGGCTACAGTGCATGGGTCAGAGTCAGACATGGCTGAGCACAGCAGCCTGTGCAGAAGTCGGGTTGTGACCTTCAGGCCTCACCTGCCCCACCAACCAACTCCAGCCTGCCCTCTGGCAAGCTCCTCCACTGCTCCTGATACGGTTCCCGGCCCTCCCCGCCAATGCCCTCTTCAAAGAGGCCTGACTCTCAGCTGTGCAGCAGTGGGGAGGGGTGCTTAGTTACCTTGCTGTCCATTCTTATTCAGCCTAGAGGCAGTGGCTTTTTTTTCTGGCGTTTTTACTGCCCTGCTACTTTTAAGCCCTTTTTTCCTCTTTGAGTATTTTGTGACCACCAGTCTCCTCTGTCCATGGTATTTATCAGGCAAGAATACTAGTGTAGGTTGCCATTACCTTTTCCAGGGGATCTTCCTGGCCCAGGGATCAAACCCTGGTCTCCTGCATTGGTGGCAGATTCTTTGCCATCTGAAATACAAAGGAAGCCATTTATCTCCCACTTGCTAACAGACAATTCACCCTATTACATTTTCCCTGCTCAAATAACTGGTTTGATGTCTACTTCCTGACTGGACCCTGATTGATGTAAGGACAGTACATCTTCTAAGGTTTCAAAGTATTCAACAGTGGCTCATGAATGCTGTTAATTGTGGAATAAACAAAACTAAAAACAAACACCGCCCTCCCCACCCCCCAATACAGATCTCACATTCTTGTGGAGGTGGTATCATAAGACTAAGTAAGATCTGCAGTATATAGACTCTTAAACATCTCAAAGCAGGTTTATTTCTCATTTACCCCAAGATAGTACCTGGTTCATACAGGTGCTCAACAAACATCTGGGGAGGCAGGATATGTTGTTGACATACAGTAACCTTGGCAGGCTGTTAGCAGTAAGATAAATCCGCATGGGGCTGACCAGTCAAGCCTCTGCCAGAGTGTTTTACATTCAGCTGCAAACACATCTCTTCCCTTTGCTCTTCGTTCCAGGAAGGCAATTAAACAAGACATTTCATCACGCCACCATTTCTAATAGGTATGTGGGTGGCAGGTTGCAGAGAAGAGGCAACCTTGAGATCCCAGGGAACCAAAGAAAGGTTATGGGCAAAAGAACCTCTAAATTGGCACAATTGGCAAGATCAAGCCAGTCAACCCTACAGGAAATCAGTCCTAATATTCATTGGAAGGACTGATGCAGAAGTTGAAGCTCCAACACTTTGGCCACCTGATGGGAAAAGTAGACTCATTGGAAAACACCCTGATGCTGGGAAAGATTGAAGGCAGGAGGAGACAGCTGTGACAGAGGATGAGATAGTTGGATGGCATCACTGACTCAATGAATATGAATTTGAGCAAACTCCAGGAGACAGTGAAGGACAGGGAAGCCTGGCTTGCTGCAGTCCATGCGGTTGCAGAGTTGGACACTACTGACTGACTGAACAACAAATTGGCACACATTTAGTTTCTCTGTGTATCAAAGTGTTCTCACTTAATTCTCAAATAACCCAGGAAATAGGTTTTATAATCTTCACCTTATTGATGAGGGAGTTGAGGGTCATCTGAAAGGTAATTTACCCTACAATTAATTAAACATCAACTAGAATATGCATCCGGGACAGAAGTTTCTTAGCTAGCCTGTCTCTCAGATGGTAGCAGTGAAATGATTTAGACACAGTTCCTATGGATGGGAGTATTTGATGTACTCATTCTAGAAGATTCTAATCTTCATGGCATAAGACCACCCACAGATCTCATCTAATCATAGTCCAAGTGGCTCTGAGGGTGGGTGAGGGGGGTTTCATTTTAAAAATTAGAGCATACTTGGAATTTAGGCTGGCTTGCTTATAAAATTAAGATAAATTTCTTTATAGTTCTCAAAAAATACAGATTACTTGTATTAAGAGCAAATGTCACTAGTATCTCAATTACTATGATTTAAAAAGAATTATGTAGGTATGGAATAAACAAATTATGTTATGGAAGTTGTTCAACAGACAAAGTACACCTAGAGAACATAAAAATTGTTTATTTAACCTAATCCAGCCAGTGTTGAGATAGTCTATGTTAAAAACAAGACATTTAAAAAAATTACAGCACAGTTAGCAAGGCAGTGACTAATTAAGTCACTCAGTTTAATTTTATATTCTTCACAGTCATTTGATAATCAGGTAATGATGAACAATATTTTCTGCCACTTTTGAGATAAGTTAATTTCTGCAAACAAGAGAATTCTACTAGTTATCACTGAACTTTATAAAAGAGGTTTAAAACATTAACATTTATAGAAATAACACAGTAAAGCAATGTGAAAATAAATTGGAAAACACAAATATACCCACCCATCCCCAAAGTCTAGAGCATTCCTTTAATCTGTCCCCTGGTGTTTCTCTTACTACCTCATTCCCTCTTCCTAGAGTTCAGCAATTGAGACACTGCTACTCTGTAGGGGCTATTTTGAGCTTAAAGTGCCTCTGTTCCTTTAATTTCTCAGTTAACCCTAAAACAGTCTTCTGAAATCAAGTATTACTCATATTTCAGAGATGAAGAAAACCGTGGCTAAGAGGTAAGTTGCTTGATCAAAGTCATACCTATAATTATTAAAAGCAGAATTAGGATTTCAACCCAGGTCCACCCAACTTTAGTTAGCCTATGATTTTGTTGCTTCAGGGTGGTGTGGGCCACTTTCTGAAGAGGCTGGTACATGGTACTCCTTGAGCTAAGGCTCTTTAGATTTCCAAATGTTCCATCCTGAGGCTGAGGCTCCTCCAGTCCCCAGGCACTTGCAATTCCCCCCAGAGCCCTAGAAACTTCTTCTCCCTGCCTCCAAAGGATTAGAGTTGCTCCTCTGGCCTCACAAGCCCTGATGCCAAACAAACCCAAGCAGTTACTCCCCCATTTTGGGCATAAAGTATTAAATGGAGAACTGTGTGCCTGTATAACTTTAGCAAAGGCTGCTAGAAGCTGTTCTAGATAACAAAATTATGCAGGAAATATCCAGTCTTTTAATATTGAAAATCAAAGAAAAGCCAATATATTTTATAATTATAGCTAATAATCTGCTATTTTTATATATAATCATAGATTTTTATATTTCCCCTTCAGAAGTGTAGCAGGGTTCTTAATAAGGCTGTCAGTCAAATATTCCCTTCCTAAGTAAATACAACTTTGAATGTTCAATAGTCATTCACATAAATTTCATGTTATCACTCAAAATTAAGACATTCATACTATAGAAAGGTACCAGTCTTAAATTACTAAATTAGCATACATCATTGCAATCTAACAAAGCTCAATCTATAGTTGCTACAATCCTAAAGAAAAGTGGCCACTTAATCGGTAAAGGGGAACATTCATATTGTCATGCATTAGATACTGTGAATTAGAAAATAAATAGGGTTTTTGAAACTATCTTTAAAAAATTTAATATTAATTCCTGAAAATAACTCCAAGACCATTCAGATCGCTGAACATTAAAAGGGCCACTACTGAACAGCTTAAAATAAATACCTGCTTTTGAAAAATGAATATAAAACTAGTTCTACAGTGATTATTAAGGTGCTAGCCTCCTCAATATGACAAGCAATTTAAATTTAAAAACATTAGTATTTTTTTCCTCATAATAATCTCACAAAAACAATGACCTTAATATTTGCTCAAGACTTCTTGTTTTCATAATTATTCCTCACTGACTGGTATAAAAACAAAGAGCTCAAGGCCTCACCTTGGTTTACTCACTGCTGGTTTTCTGTCTGTTGAAATTAGACTGTAAACTACATAAAAGCAGGACCCAAGTCTGTTGTGCTCACCACTGTATCCCACACAGCACTTTGCACAGCGCCTGGGGAAGCAGGAGGTGATCAAAAATACCTGGATAACTGAATCGATGAGAGAGTGAAATAACGATTGATTTTCTGCAAATCGTTCTCTGTGCTCAAACTACGATAAACTGTCAGTTCTATTTTCTAGAAATATGAATTAAAAACCTTTCTCCAGTGATGGAAGGACCTGATTCCTGTGTCTCTGTGTCAGTTTGTCTCTCTCTCTCACACACATACACATGCACGCACACAGTAATTAAGACTGCATGAGTCAATTACATCATGAAGTATGAGATGTCAACATTATATAAATAAAATTTAATAGTGAAAAAGTGATCTGGAAGCCCTGTGAATTTTCACCCTACACATTTTGGAGGACATCACATGGGTTAAGAAAAACACAACAAAATTGCATTTGTTCAGATAATCATTTGAATGTTTACATACATTTTTGGTTTGTTAATTATTTATAACTAATTTACATTTCCTCATATTAACATATACTTCTGCTTAGCTTGTAATCAAATTATGCCAGTGAGAAAAATCCTCACAGTACCTTCATTGAGTTGCTAATTCTAAGAAAACACTGAACATGAACATGTACAAAAGAGGCATTTGAATAAAACAGCATGTGTATTTTTAAATATTTGCACAGTTTGATCTTTACAATTCTGTCTTGAGGAAGATATGAGCAAAACTCAGGTTCACCATGCTAAGATAATGGTTCAGATGACCGCCATGGAAGAAGTACATACAAAACAATGAAAACAAATCACATCCTCAGGTTCCGTGATTACTGAGAGGGTTCCCCTGCCCTAAGTGCTTTATTATATTTCTTAAAAATATGAGAGCAGCAGCTTATTACAAGCCTCCACTACTGTGCATCAACGATGGAGTCAGAACAACACAACAGGTTCATAAGAATGAGAGAGCTGCAGAACAACGGGAAGCCACAGTTTTATGCTTCTTCTTGCTCTGGATAATTTAGAATTTTGCGGTGCGCCTGACGTAAATATTGCTGCTGTTTGAAGTAAACCTTGAATGCTCCTTTAATGGCAACAAAAGCAATTCCACCCTAAAATAAAAAGAAATATTAGCTTTTTATAATGCAATTTATAGAAAATAAAAATCATTTTACTTATATCACAAAAGACATTGTCACTGTTGCTAATTCAGATGGCTGCAAACAAAACAGTACTCTTTTTCTTTTTTTTAATCAGAGTGAGATATGGAGACAGACACTGCAGGTAATATGTCAGTGAAAAAAGTGAGTGTCAGTTGCTCAGATATGTTTGACTCTTTGCGACCACATGGACCTCTGTCCATGGAACTGTCCAGACAAGAATACTGGAGTGGGTTGCCATTTTCTTCTTCAGGGGATCTTTCTGACCCAGGGATCAAACTCAGGTCTCCTGCATTGCAGAGATTCTAAAGGCAGATTCTTTACCATCTGAACCACTGGGAAGCCCAACAGGTCAGAGATGCCTCTATCATCTCTGAGTAATCTTCCTTCTACTTAGTTCTAATGCTCAGGCATTATATGCAGGCTATCTCCAGAGAGAAGTAGGAATAATAATAATGACATCAAACAACATAAAGGCTTATTTATTACTCTGTGCTAACATTTCAAATGTATGATCTCATTTAACCCTCATAATAATTCTGAGGTAGCTACCACGACTATTTCCATTCTACAAGCACAGAGAAGTCAAGCAATTTTATTTAGGTTTCTCAGCAAGGCAATGTCTCTGATAGGATTTGAACTGGGCAGTCTGACCCTAGAGCAGAAGCTCTTCACCAGTATCTTTTGGGAGTGATGATCTGTGCCTAATCGAGGAGAGAAATCACCCACAGCATAGTTCCAGAAGACCAGAGCTACTATAGTGGATCCTCCTCTTTTTGTTGCTGTTGGATGACAGTGGGGATCAAATAGAGGCTTAAGGCACAGGAGCAATAGTATAAATATTTATATAGTCCCATTCTTTTTTTTTTTTGAAACAAATATATAGTGCATTCTCTTTGTACAGTCACTTGAAAAAAGTAGCATTAAAGCCATCTTACCAAGATTGTCCTTTGTAAATTAGAGTTAACACTACTGAACATTAGTTTACCAACTATTGTCGCAATAGTAGGAAAAACAAGGGCTCCACACAAAATTCGGGTGGCAGAGACATGATCTGCTAAAGGATTAGCCTCAGCTGGAATTCGAGGAACAGGACAACCAATCCCTAGAGAAAAAGATGGAGGGTATTAGTGCTAATAAATCAGAAGCTAAAATATCTTTGCATGGTAGGATTCGTCCACAAGATTGATTTGGTATGTTCATTACCACCATAATTTAGGGCCTTACCTGGGAATATACTATTCAAAATTTGTAGTTTATTTGAGTATTTGCGCCAGAGTCTAAGCACATAGTCCTCCCAGCGAATCATCTTGCCTAATATCAGCATGACAGGAATAGTAGGAAGTCCAATTAAAAGGAATAAAGGATCAGCTCTCTCCATAACATCCAGACCTTCTTTATGGCCTACAACCTGTGAAACAGACAGCATTTGCTCCAATTATTGCCTTGTCTAATGAAGGGTTGCATGCTTGAGTACAATTCATTTTAGAGAAAACTACTAAATTTAGAAACAAAGTTTAAAAAAATAAACCAAAGCTGTTTCATATTAAATTGGCATAAAAGCTTTAAAACTCACATTGATTACGTTTCAATGGAGGGAAGGGGATTTCTGCTTCTTGCTTATGTTCCTCTTACTTAATTTGGTTAGCTTGGGTTATAATTTTAGGTTCCCATGTATCTTCCAAGAGCATCTGTTTTCCTGCTCTTCCTACCAGGAGGTAAGCACAGCCAGCCAAGGGGTGGGACTAGTCTTCAGGAGATGGCCTGAAACCTCATTTCTCTTAGGCTTTCTCCCTGCTCAGTGAGACTGAGTGTAATTTCTCTGGCTGGGTAAATGCTGGCTCAAAAACGCAGACCAAACTAAAAAATGCAATTCCAAGGTCTAGATTTGGGGGAATGCAATAGGAGGTCCAGTTTCGGCTATAGGTTCCAGTCACTTTTTCTAATCCAGGAACCCAAGGGTGCTTTTCTATCAGGTTGTAAAGCTAAAACAATCCTTTTCCTCTCATCTGGGTCTTGGGGTTATTTCTCAGTTGTTTAAGATCTGAGAAGGCAAGAAGGACATGAATGAATTCTCATCTGTGAATCTCCACACTTGCCTTCCTGGCAGAATTCTTTTCACTTGCTCATCAGTCTTGGCTTTTACACGTCTCTCAACATGGCCATTCTGCTGGTGAGTGTCTTACTTTTAACTAGAATATGTCCCTGGATTCTCTTTCACAGGTCTCAAATGACCTTCCTTTAGCCAAAAGTCCCAACTGCTCACAAATTAAATATATTTCTCTGAAGGATTATTCTTGGCAGTTATGACAGGGGAGACTATTTCAGAATTTCAGAGTTTGAGGCCATCCAGATATCATAGGTTGATACGAGGACAGTATTATGAAGGATTCTATATAGTTTTTCTGTATACACTTGAGGATTAAATGGTGAAGAAAGAACTGTTGATACAGACTATCTGTATCTATATCTGTCTATATCTCTGAGAAGGATGAGGGAAAAGGAAGGAAATGCAAGGAGAGAAGGGAAGAAAGAAGGCAGGTTAGACTAAAAGCCCTACAGACAACATTTACTTGGGAAAACAAACTCATGAAAAAGTAAATGGGATCTTTTTTTTTTTTAATGAGATGTCCTTTATGTCAGCTATTATAGCAGATTTTTTTTAAAGGTGGACTTCAAGATGTGAAATAAGGAAGCTGACAATGATCAGGGCAAACTGAAATTCTAGGCAACAGACCTGATTCAGGTAGAAATAGTTTATGAAACCATGTGGAGTGGACCAAAGTGGGCATTATTAAAGCTTCAGCCCAGACTTTTGTACATGACTGATTTATCTAACCAAGATGTAACATTGAAGAGTAGGGACCAGCCTCTTCCACATGCTCAAAACCCATGGTGTCAGTATCTAATACTCTTCTGTGTCTCCAGGTAGAGCTGCCCTAAAGTGAATTAGTCTGGTTCACAATATTTCATAAACACATATCCCACACATTGAGGGCAAAGGTGAGTTAGCCCAGACTGTCCTTACCTATAATGCTTGCTCCATGACACCATTTTTTATATCATTTTATTATTTTTAACATTATGATCACTTTATAACTAAATGTGATTTAAATACTTCTGCAGTGTTAGCAAATAAACTCGGAAAACTGAAAAATTCCTTTGTTGGGTTATGTTTTCTTTTTAGAATTTAGGTTTTAAAAATATAAAGCAGAGTGTGTATTCAGGTATGGGCTATATATAGTAAAGGAAAATTTATTACGCATCGGGGGTATCAGTAAAAATCTTCTAAACAGGTGTCTAAGGATGAGGAAATAAAAAAGGAAACAGGGCAAATAGTGAGCCAAAGTCCATTTTCCCATGTGTGCTCAAGAGGCATGCTTTGTGCATGAAGTTGAGGCCGACCGTTACATGCATACTCGCATGCATTCATTCAACTGAATACTGATTATGTGCCAGACACAGAACTCGGTGCTGGGAAATAAAAAGTGAACTAAAGAGACATCTTTTGGAGGTGACAGACAATCAAATCAAACAAGTGTACAAACGCAGATGTTAAGGAACTAGGATAGTGTAACATCTGCAGTGTCAAACTACCCGCTACCACAGGTCAGAGTCAAGGGTAATAAACGAAAGCTGAATTAAGCAATGGGGCTGATTTAACTTTGGTCAAAACGAAACCAGCAAACCTTGTGTAGAATCATGTACATTCTGGTTTTATGCCCTAAGATAGAAAAAGAGATTATTTTCAAGACTTAAATTTTGAGGTTAGATTCAGGAATGATAGAATGCCTTTGCTAAGAATTTCTTATCCATATATAAAATCAAGGCCTACGGAATTGTAGGTTTAGAGAAACTGTAGGCTAGTCTCCATAGTCAGCCAGGCCTGCAGTTAATCAAAGGTGAAAAGCTAAGAGTTTTAATTAAGGTCTGATCCTTTAAAGCACCTCCTACAGAACCCTACTTTTAAACAGCAGGATGGAACAGTGATGAACTAAAAAGTCTTCTTAGCATTAAGGATAATTAAATGTAACGTAATTAAGAACAGTTAATCCTGTGGGGGTTCTACACTAGAGGCAGATTGGTTGGATTGACAAAGAGAATGAAGTTAAAACAATCAAGAGGCTCCGCTAGCCGTCCAGGCATGATGGGGCTGGGGTGGGGGAACGACAGTAGGTCAGGCACTAAAGACAGTGGAAAGGAAGCCAGAGATGTTAAAACATATCAAAATTGAAATTGCTTGGACTTGGTCAGCAAGTCCCAAAGAAAGAGTTAAAAATAAGGGTAATCCTAAGAATGTAGGCTATATTGAGTAGATGGGAAAATAACTGTAGGAATCAAAGACATAGGAGATTATAACAGGGAATAAATTTAGGCTTCAAACTGAGGAAAAGAAAGTTTGATTTCAATAATAATGAGTGTGAAGTCACAAGAAGTCATTGTGGACCTAGGGTGGATATTAAGGTTCCATTGTTTCAGGAAAAATGTTTGTGCTTTTGGAACCAAGTTTCCCTTAAGGAGCCCTAGATTAGGGACAGCGGTCCTAATGCTTCTACCCTGTTGTGTGGTACTGGACATATATAGGCTCTCTGAATCTGTAAATCAGGAATAACTGATAGTATCTTTATCACAAGACTATTGCAAGAATTATGTGCATCAGTGCTTGGAAGGTGCTCAGCCAGGTGCTGGGGGGGGAAAAAGTTAACTATCATGTTCTCTTTTTGACAGAAATTTAAGTAGAAGGGGCTATTCAAGGTCTTTACGATGAATAGGGATTGAACCTAGGATTGGTTCTGGTTCATGAAGAAATAAATGCAAATGAATGGGGGAAAAAATACTGATCTGATTCCTTAATCTGATTTACTTGAACTTCAGAGCAGTCAGAGAACAAAAGAAAAAAAATAGTTAAGTGTTAAAAAGAAAATCTCAAATTCTGCTGATGGAGTAGGGGGCAGGATTGCTACCAAATACTCTGATGAAAGATAAAAAGCCTTAAAAATACTCTTAAATTGCACAACAGTATCTACCTACTATCACAGCTGATCTCTCTCTGGGCTAAAAAAAATCTTTTCAAGTGAGACAGTACACGTGAAGGTTACTTCTGAATGGTATAACACGTTTTACACGCACACACGTATATGTATGTATTATTATCATTTTAGCTCTTTTCTGTCACCATTAACATGTTCATTTTTGTCTCCTTGCTCACATCATTTCCTCTTATTCCAGTCCAAATTATTCTTCAAGAGTTAGCTCAAGACTTTTTTCATAACTTCAAACAGCCTCTCACCTTTACAGAATTAAAATACTGTTAACGAGGCTTTTGCATTCTTCCCATTTGTTTATCTAACCTTATTACTGTTTGCCAGCTGCTCACTTAGGTACACTTTGCTTTAGGCTGTATTCCTTGAGGCTGCGGATCAGGGCTTTCAATTTGTTCAGTCTTTCAATTTGTTCGGTATTTTATGGATCTCAGTGTTATTTTTTGAATGAATCATACCAATATGCTTCAAAATGCCAAAATATAGCTGATAGCCCTTTTTAGGGGATACAAACTGTATCCTTTAATTGGCTCCTGTTGTTGAAGTGTCTCATCAATTACTATAATTTTTTTAAGACTATGCTAGCCTAAAATTTTTCCTCAAAAAAAAAAAAAAAAAAAAGAAAAAGAGAGCCATCCCACTTATAGTCAGTTAGGCCTTAAAGAGAAATCACTCAGTCTAAAAGGGCCTTAACTTCCTCATCTGCATATGTCTATATAATGTATTTGTACATTAAACAATGTATAATCTCCTAAGTTTTCAGGTCTTTGTCAGTCCGAGTGAATGGTCCTAAACTTCCTTGATCTACTGATTTACTAATTCTCATTACTGGAGTTTAATAAATTATTGCAGAGCAAGTATCAGCCAGACAAACCTGTTATTACCTGGCAGAACTGGTCATATTAAAAACATAATTATTTATGAAAGCTTTTAAAGTTAATATCTGCATATATACTATATAGGGGATACCTAGATATCAGATAGTCTCTACTTTCTCAAGAAAAATACCTGTTAATAGGAAGAGTAAGGCCTGAATACAGCAAAAATTAAATAACTCAGAATGCCTTGGAGGAGGCAGCCCAATAGGCCTCCAAGTAGAACAAAGTTAAGATTGTGGAGAACACTGCATAACAAATCACGTTAAAGAAATGAAATCTTTTTCAAGTCAGTGAGTCTCAATCTTTATCCACTATCCTGTGACAAATGATTTGTGATTCATTCCAGTGACTATATCCAGATTTCTGAGGTGTCATCAACATTTTATAAAGAAGCATTGCAAATCCCATCTCATCATGATTATTAATGTAGCAACTAGAAGGGCTGCTCACTCTTGACCAGGCATAGATAGGTTACGTGCAGTTTCTAGAATACTACAGATAATCTCTTGATCCCTTTTTCTTTCACATACTCTTTAATTTATATTAAAGAAAGGCAAGTTATATCTTACTGAATTAGTTATGAAACAATCATTTGATCACTTAAGTTAGAGGCGATATTAAGCTTTGAGGAAAGATATTGAAAGGTATTATTTTAGGAAGATTCATTTAGAAGGTTGGATTGACAAAAAGAATGAAGTTAAAGAAAACAATCAAGAGGCTCCGTTAGCCATCCAGGTATGATGGGGGTGGGGTGGGGGAACTGACAGTCAGGCATTAAAGACAGTGGAAAGAAAGTCACAGATGTTAAGACATATCAAAATGGAAATTGCCTGGACTTGGTCAGTGGGCTGAATATAGGGCTATGCAACAGAAAGAGTTAAAAATAAAGGTAATCCTAAGAATGTAGGCTATTTATTGAACAGATGGGAAAATAACTGTAGGAATCAAAGACATAGGAAAATATAACAGGGAATAAATTTAGACTTCAAACTGAGGAAAAGACAAGTTTGATTTCAATAGTAGGTGTGAAGTCATAAGAAGTCATTTAAGGAGAAAGGCCATGCTGCTGTTATAGGACTAATTTTATGAAAATATTAAGGTGAAAGACAAATCTGAACACAAAACTCATGGTTAAGATAGGTAGAAATCTTTAAGGAAAAAAGGGCTTGGGACTAAGTAAATCTTCAAATTTAAGTCTCTAATTTCTATCAACAATGACTGTAGCTTTGTTTTGTAATAGCAAAAAACAAGAAGTAACTAAGTGACTGATCAACAAGAGACTGGCTGTTGAACTGCTGAAATTCTATACAAACAATGCTATTCAGATTTCTCCATACTTTGTGAAAAGATCTGTAAAATTCACTGGGATTCAGCTCTAATGTTTTCTTTCGCGAGGAAAAGAATAGTGTGTGTGGGAGAACATATTTTTTCTTACATATGCACAAATAAAGTCTGGAAGAAGGTTTGGGTTAGGCAGTGGCTACCTGGGGAGAGGGGAACCTGGGCAAGTGAAGGACAGGGGTAAGAAGACTTTCCCCTAGAGAGCTTTTAAAATATTTTCTTATTTTTAAGCCATGAGAATATTATTACTTGGTCAAAATAATAATTTTTAAAACTCCTAACAAAAATCTATTTAGTAGATTTTCATATCAAAAGTAACATCATCTGATAGAATAAAAGTGAACCTGCATCACTGTCACCGCTCCGTAAGTCACAGCTGTCCAATAGATGGAGCCAACCATTATTCCTGCTGCAGCAAATGGACAGGCTTTTGAGATCAGTCTATCTGCAAGATCCAACACGTAAACAACTGGACCTATAATATAAAGAAAACAGAGTTTCAACATAAGACAGATTTTTAAAAAAGACCTGTTCAGTGTCCACAGATACAAAATATTTTTATGAAGTTGAATGCACTGATGCTTTAGAAATCACTTTTATTATAACAATTATAACCTAGATTTAATAGATTTAGAATTTCTTAGTCATTTGCATGAATAGTTGTTTCACTTCCTAAACCCTAGGAAATACCTCTTCAAATTTTTATCTTTAATAGTAAACCTAGTAAACCTAAGAGTAAAGCCTCAAACACAGCTGCTTTTTATAAAGGAAAATAGTTCTCTTGTTTCTCTTAGTGACACTGAAGACTATAGAACGACACAGCATTTCTACCTGCTCTCCATACACAGTTCCTGGCCACAGTTAGATTGGCCACACACTTGGTCAGAGTGTCACTTTTTTTACTTCACTTACTACTTCCTTGATAGTGTGTAAAGGTAACCAAGGCTATTTTCCTGTAGTTACACAAGTCTGTCTTACTTTGATATCCAATTTAGTTGAGCGTTATTCTCTTAACAAACAACTTTTAATGATCATGCCAGTCTTTGTGGCATTCTAACAGCTGGATGTGCCAATTATACCTCTATTATTATGTGTTTACTAAGCGAACTTTGGTTACTACCTCCTCTGGTAGTTATCTGGAATAACTACACTTGGAAGAAGTCTAATAACTGCCATTAAGCCTGATATAATTTAGCTCCAGAATCTCCTAGAATAGCAGAAAAGCCCCAGAACTGATTTAGAGCAAGGCCTAAAGAACTGAATATCTAAGTTTAACTAAGATATCATAAAAATCTTGACTTAGTAATCATCATATTTGTTGAATGCTCTCTATGTACATTTTCTCAGGAATATTTAAGAGCTGTATCTACCCCTGAGGGCTTGAAATCTCTAAGAGAATGCTGTATACAAAGCCAATATATTTTTCAGTGTACAAAGAAATTCACATAGCAATATGATGATAAAATCACTGCAAGAACAAGTATCCATCTATGGAGCTCTAATTTATAGTTCCTGATTTCTGGAGCCAGTAATATCACTCATCACTGTATACAAAGAGACCATATTGTAAAGAAGAAAGGACACTAGGAGAGATGTCAAAGGGACCTTTGATTTAAACTCAGCATATAAACTTACTATTGTTAAAGTCTAACTTACGTAACATTTAAAATCATGACAAGTTATCTTTTGGGACCAAAGAGAAAAAGTAAGCCTAGTGCAGTACATACTGACTCTACAGTCTACATGACAGTAGGCATTGTGTGACACATTCATTACATGTATCATTAATCAGCCTCATAATGTAGGGTTTAACCCTTAAAACACAAATTTGCTGGGTTAAGTTTATAACTCAGAAGGCACAATAAAAAAAATTTTAGTGAGTCTTCAAAGATCCTTGAAATGCTAGTACCAAAAGTTAAAGCCAATGGGTATACATAAAACTTCAAAACTTCAGCTTTCATATTCTCTACTGATAATTCTTTAATCAGAAAATTGAAACCACAAGAGAACAACTACAGTCTCTTTATAGCACATTTCCACCTACCAGCATCACAGCTATCCTATCTGAAGTCAGTCCCTTCACTCTAGATCCCGTCCCCTCACCAACTCAAAGACATGGCTCTAGCAATTCACTCCTCCCCTCCTACAGCATGTCTCCCCTACCCTGTATTGGATTATTGTCATCAAACATGTCATTATTTCTTTTACTTAAAAAACAAACAAACACTTCTTTTCTTGATCCTTTCTTCCCATTGCTCCATTTATTTGTTCCCTTTACAACAAAGTTACTCAAAAGACTTTTCAGTTTCCATTTTTTCTCCTTCAATCCTCTCTTGAACGCACTCCATCCAAACTGCTCCTCAAGGTCACTGACAAGCTACACACAGCTAAATCCAGTGGTCTAATCTCAGCCTTCCTCTTATTTGGCCGACCACCACCATCTGACAGATGTTCCCCTTTCCCCAATATATGGTTCTTCATGGCATCTCCAGGACTTCACCATCTCTTGGTTTTCTTTCTATTTCACCAGTCACTAACTTTTCAGTCTCCTTTCCTGGTTCCTCCTCTTTTTCTTGACCTCAGTGAGGCCCATCCCATCACCTTCTTCTTCATACTCCATATTTGATTACTCAGCTCTACTTTTCTTTTTACCAAAGCATCTATCACTTAACATACTCTAATTTCCTTATTAATTGTTTCTACCTACTAGAATAGGGGTTGAGGAACTATGGCCCATGGGCTGACTCCACCTTGCTGTTTTTGTAAATAATGTTTTATTGCAACATGGTGACATGCAAAGCCTACAATACAGTTAGTTGACTCTTGAACAACACGAGTTTGAAGTGCATGGATCCACTGATACTAAGATTTTTTTCAACAGCAAATACTACAGTTCTATATAACCCTCTATTGGTTGACTCTGTGGATTCGGAGGGATATGGAGGAGCTGTGGATAGAGGACTATAAGTTTATATGTGGACTTTCAACCACATAGAGGGTTGGCAACCCTTCCCCGTACACTGTTCAAGGGTCAGTTGTATTTACTGTTTTTTAACAGAAAAAGTGTTCTGGCTCCTGAACTAGAACACAAGATCCAAAGTTAAAGTAACCTTTTTATTTTGCTTATTGATGAATCCCAAATTCCTATGATTCTCAAAAATTTGCTTAACTTTCTATTGAGGTACTTAAACTATGGTACAAAAATCTCTAGGTCTTCCTTTTTCATTATTTTGTATGAAGTGATGAGACTTCAAGTCATGATGAGACTATTTTCTACATAGTCAGAATCAGAATGTATTGGAAGAGAAGGTATTTTACCTGCTTCCAACTGACCTCCTCCCACACCCTATCTTTTCAAAAAGGGTGCTTGGGAAGATCTACTGATGGAAGATCTACTGATGGAGCAAAGTGATAGGTCATTTAGATGAAAACGTAGTTCCTAAGAAGTAATTCACCACTACCAGTTTTATCTGCTACGAACACGGACAATACAGATGTTTGAATTCTTTCCTTTAAATATCTCAGAAGGTTTCAACACAATAAGCTCGGTTTTCAATTTTCTTCTAAATCATTAGATATGAATTCTTTCTGTACAAACTAAACAAACACTCATACTTCCTTCTGGAAATTTTTTACTCATCCCTTGTGTCATATGCAATAGATATGCTGGATTAAATGAAGACACTAGCTGCATTTTATAATTCCTATTTCCAGTTTTTCTGACAAAATTCTGTCTAGGCTTTTGTCTTAAGTTTTTTTTTTGCCTAAACCTCTCAAGTCTCTTTCAGACAGACTAGTACAAGATTAGTTTAGTATTTTAAAGCAGAGTAAACGCCTAGTGGTAAACATTACCAAAGAAATATAAACTGCCAGGTATTTCTTTCTGACAGCTAAAGATTATTATCTAGGAATATCTTATTTGATGAATAGGAATAATCACCAAAATCCTCCGGATGCAGTCCCTCAATAATACTTTTCTTATTAGGAAGCTTATCATGTGTTACTATGCCATGACTTCAGGTCATAAAAGGAAAACTGTAACAGTCACTAGATTCTTCTCATTGTTAAGATTACAGTGCAAACAGTTGCAGGAAATGAGGAAAGCCAAGACTCTTGCCCTTGAAAACCTCAATTCTAATGGAGAGGAAGAAGTATGATTAAATGTAAATCACAAGTTAAATATGTAAGGGCATAAAAAAGTTTTAGTATTTTAAGAAGGCATTAGTGAATTTTTAATACCTCAGTTGGCTTCATCACTTAAGTTCCAACAGTACTGTATTTATATAATGAATGGCAATTGGAGAAGCTATGTATAAATACAAGTTATGAAAATTCTACAATTTAATTGTTGAATAAAAGGTGGCTAGGGAAACATGAATTAAAAGAAAATCTATTGTGAATTCTTTTGTACAATAAAGCTAAAAAGCTTTTGTAAAGAAAATAACTATACCTAATGTTTTGGGTAAGTTCAGATTTTCACATTTCAGATTTGAGTGACATCAAACTGAGCTGAAAACTATTGGGGAAACTCCTAAGTCCAAGTCTACTGGAAAGAAATAATCAGTTTTATCTGGCAGACACTGCAAAAGTAGATATATTGTAATTGGTGTGTTGTGATTTAAATTCAAGTCTGTGTATGCAAGGTTATTAAATTTATGAATTAATGACTGAAGGACAGGTAATACTTAGTGTTCAAAATCTCCCGGAACTGTTTATAGTCATACCCAGAATTCCCAGGCCCGTTCTTGGGGAAGAAAGGTATCCTCAAAAACATCTCTGACCAATTCTTGAAAAATAATTTCTAAATGCTGCACAAAACATAATTTAACGCTTCACAAGGTAACCTTTTATAAGCTCCTGAGAAGGTAACAGCTTCCATGAACTCCAAGGTTTCTATTAAGTAGCCAAATTTATAAGAGAGATTGCAGAGAATTAGCTTTGATTCAGATCCAACTCAAATGCCAACATTAAGCCAAATGATCAAGCCCACTTTCAGGTTCAGAAGTATCCAGAATTGCAGATTATGGAGGCCACCAAGAGTCTTAACAATATAGTTCTAAACTTCTTTCCTTGCACACTATTTCCAGAATGTACTGCCCCTACTCTGACTAAATCTGTATGAAAATCCAACTTCCCAATGAAAACTACCCTAACCTGATAGAAGTGGACTAACTGCTCTACCCCACCCTGTTCATGTTTCACGAAGCTTCCTTCACACACTATCCCACAAAATGCACTTACCCCTTTGCTTGTGCATAATGTTAGTACTTTATGTTCTTGTTCAGTGTTTGTTCAGTTGTCTCAGTATCCTTTATGTCTGTCCATGTCAGCATCATCTTAGATTGAAAACTCCCAGGGGGCAGGGGCCATGTCTGTTTAACTCGTTTTGTACAGTGCCTAGGATAGAACCATGTACAGATAGGTGCTTAAAAAATGCTCTTTAATGATGACTGGTACCACTCTCAGGGACTCTCTAAGCGCCAGCTATCTTCAGCACATGGTACTTGGCAGTACATTAGGGCACTTTGGCCTGTTCTACAGGGCATTAGAATGTAATGGCAGAGGAGCTAGCTGCAGCACTCTGTGGCAAGTGTTTGACACTATCCATTGTCAAGAAACAGTATCACAACCACCAATTCAACTAAGAGTTAAAAATACGTGGGAATTTTGATGGAATAGTAAAGAGCTTTAACTCTTTCTCTAGCATTCGTCTGTTTCCAATACTAACAGGCCAGAGGCAAGATCTAGGAGCCTCAGACAAGCTTATATAAGTTTCATCTTTAATTGCTCTGCTTGTAGGGTGAGATGTTACTATTTTTTTAATGTTAAAACAAACATCCTGCAAACTCAGGTTGTAAGTTACTTTGCCTAATAACAGAAAGTTAGTCATTAGATTGTAAACAGAAGGGTATATTTTGGACAATTATTTATTGAACCAAACTAATAATAACTGACCCCAAATCCCTCAAAATAAGCAACACTGAAAAAAGATTCAGAGTCAAAGGAGATGAGTACCATGGTCTCAGGTATTTGTGTGTGTGTATATATGTGTGTGTGAATATATATAGTGTATGACTAAGAAAAGTCTAAAGACCATCAGAGTAGTTTGGAGTACATAGTTTGTGCCAAGGGAAAGCTTAAATTCTTCCTCATTAGAATAGAATAGCCCATAGAATATATGAGGGCTATAAAGTCAACTACCAAGTACTTATTAAGCACCTATTGTACACACAGAATTTTACTATGCATTAAAATGTAAACAAAATTTAATACACTAGCCTCTGCCTCCAAGGAGCTACAATCTAGTTAGGGACAAACAATAAATACTCATTAAACAACTGGAAAACTTTATAGAAAACTGACAAATTTAAGATAGTATCATACAAACTATACAGATACATGTCAACAATATTTTAAGATTATAGAGAGGGTAAGGATACAAGGAGTTTTGTATGTATGTATGTATGTATGTATGTATGTACTAATCAAGAGAAGTGCATCTTGACCTTGAAGTCTTTGATCTGAAAAGTCTATGCTAAAAGACTTTCTAACTAGAGATAAAAGATTTTATTCAAAGGGCTTATATATTTTTTAAACAGCTAGTTGCTATCAACAGTTACTGATACAAAGTTGGCTGGATCTTTGAAAACATGACACAATAGGTGGGAGTCTCTGGTGAGAGACATGCTAATGTGAATATGATCTTTTAGGAAAACTAAGAATATTTAAAGTCAGAATAAGCCAGAATAGAATCCACAAGATTTTGTATCCAAAGTAAGTATAAAAAAAGAGAGAAAGCATCAATCTTTCTCTCTATATTAAATCAGCTTAATATAAAAGAGAGATGAGTTAAAAATGATAAATATTAAACCTTATCAGAGAAAAAATCTTTAGTCTGCTTTTAGGAGAAACCATGCCTGAAGGATTATTCTTTGAATTTCAAACTTAAAAGTTGAAAAAGTTAAGTCATGATAAAAGAAAGACCACTACCAATTATCATTAATACATAAAAACAGATGGCAATATTAATTATGCACACACTACATATAGCCAAGGAACTGTTATTACATATTCTTTTTTCTTCTTTAAACATACCCATATTTAAAAAAATTTTCCATGATGGGAATATAGTTTTATTAATAAGAAAAACTACTTTCTAGAGAATAACAAAAGGTTATCATAAAATTCAGGTAACCATACCCCAAGGAAAGTCAACCTGACATTACTGTTTAATTTTCTTTTCCCCTTTATATGAGAAACTCACAGTAGGCTCCTTAGGAGGCAAAATAACAAGGTAGGTGAGGATTCAGTAGGGCCTACAGTGTGAATTATGACAAACTATCACACTGGACCTCAATTTCTACATATGTAACGATTATGAAAATAATATCTACTTCAGAGTTTTTCTGAAAAATTAATGCATATAAAACTCAATACAGGACATAATGTTACGCTGTAATGTCAGGTATTAGTTCTTTCAAAAATGGCACACTAAGTATAATAGAACTCTGGAATAGAGGTATAATCCAAGACGGATGTTGAGGAAAAATTTATGGAATAAGGTTCTGGTATAAAAATAGACTGTTTCAGGAAAATCTTAGGTAAGAAATAAAGGACAGATCTTTTTTGCCTAAAGGTCTAGGACAAGGAGGAAGAGGCAAATTCATGGAGCCAAGAAATCTGGGAATGGAGAAAGAGAAGACACTACGCTATAATTAGTAATTATGTCAAAAAAATTTTAAGATTCTATAATTGTGTTTTGGACCTATAATTCAGTTACCTGTATTTATACATAGTGTACACCCAAAAAGGTTTACCCTGTTGGAAGATACTTATTAAAATAAATTTATATTTAAATCTTAGGGAATAAGACTAGAAGTGATCCAGCAATAAATACAAGAAATCCTTACTTTGAAGGTAGACTAGTCATCTGCTTCATAAGAGGGTATATGAATGAGGGCCAAAGAAGATATAATGAGGTAGCTAACTACAAACTTTAACACCAGAAGGTACTCAAAGCCTGAATCATTATGGAGTAGGATTTCGGTTTTTAAATTCTGTCATTTTGATAGGAGTTTAGATATAAAGCAAAGTAAAAATAAACACTTCTCTAATGGCCAAGTGTAAATATTACTAGAAACTCTTAATTATATTTATATGAAGAAAGTACTTGAATTCTTAAGTCTAAACTGGTTTGCAAGTAATGAAATAAGACAACAATATATCTTATGAGAGCAGTCAGGTGTAAATGGCTTGGATTTATTAATAGAGGGCTGCGGAATTAGAGGAAACAGCACAGACTTCTTAGAGAGTAGCTGATAGCTTAGAAAACCATTAAAAATGTAAAATTCTCATTAAATTGAAGCCATGAAAAACTTCTTTAAATTTGGGGAAAATATGTTTAATGCATATTTAGTACCCTGTTTCAAACAACATTCTTTTTGGCTTTCCAATGGTTTAGCCACCTCATTCATAAAGAAATGTTAAGTTAAAACTGTGAAATAAAAGCTTTTCTTATCTTATAGATTATACTGACAAACTAAAACATTAGCCATTCTATTGGCCAAGCTATAGGCGAACAGGTAGACTCATCCATTGCTGGTACATGTAAAATGGTATAGTACCTATGGAGGGGAATTTGGTAATATCCAGCAAAAGTATATGTGCAGCTCACACTCTGACTTAGCAACCCTTTCTCAGTTCATCTTTAATAAGTATTCTAAGCTAACAAACACACAAAAATGGAGAATTACAATATCATCCTTCTGTACCATCTAATGAAATAATAGACCTGGAGGTAGTGAGTGAAAAAATTATCAGTCAATGCTAAAACCAGTAGGTGGAAGCTGACAGGGAACACTACTGGATGGATCAGGTGATAACACCTGTGTCCACTGATCAGTCTTATCATAAAAAAAAAGACAACTACACATTTTTTCCAGCTTTACTGAGATATTACTGAAATATAACGTATACAAGTTGAAGGTTTAGAATGCAATAGTTTGATAATATCTATTGAGAAATGATTACCACAATAAGGTTAGTTAAAACTTCAATCCTCTTCCATAATTAACATGTTTGTGGTGGTAACACTTATGATCTACTCTCTTAACCTTCATTTATATAATACAGTGTTAATTATGTCACCATGCCATACACTGATCCTTAGAACTGATTCAGCTTTTAAATGGAAGTTTGTACCCCTTGACCATATCTCCCATTATTTCCCAACCACCAGTCCCAACGATTCTATTTGAATTTGGGTATTTTAGAGTCCACATCTGAGTGAGAACATATAGTATTTTCCTTCTCTGACTTATTTTGCTTAACACAATGACCTTAAGATCCAGCCATGTTGTTGCAAAAGCAGCATTTCCTTTTTTTTTTAAATGGCTGAATATTCCACTGCATATACACACACGTTTTCATCATCATCTGTCGATGGACCTTTAGGCTGTTTCCGTATCTTGGCTATTGTGAAGAATGCTGCAGTGAATGGGGGTGGGGGTGGGGAGCGGGTGTAGGTTATCTTTCCAGACAGTGATTTCCTTCCTTCAGATACATACTCAGAAGTGGGGCTGCTGGATCACACGATAGTTAAAAGAATATATTTTTTTAGTAATCTCCATAGTTTTCCATACTGGCTGTCCCAATTTATATTCCCACAAAGAGCGAACACACTATCCTTTTCTCCACAACCTTGTTAACATTTGTTGTCTTTTTGTCAACAGTCATTCTCACAGGCATGAAGCAACATCTCACTGTGGTTTTTACATTTCATTTCACTGATGATTAGTGATGCTGAGTATCTTTTCATACATCAGCTGACAATTTGTATGTCTTATACAGAAAAATTTCAAGATCTTCATCCATTTTTAAATCAGATTGTGTGTGGGTTTTGTTTTTAGACGTTGAGTTGTATGGGGGCTTCCCTGATGGCTCAGAGGGTAAAGAATCTGCCTGTAATGTATGAAATGCAGGTTCAATCCCTGGGTTGGGAATATCTCCTGGAGGAGGAAGTAGCAATCCAATCCAGCATTCTTGCCTGAAAAATCTCATGGACAGAGGAACCTGGTGGACTACAGTCCAAAGGGCTGCAGAGTCAGACATGACTACCCATGCACACATACATACATTGAGTTGTATGAATTTCTTATATATTTTGGATAGTAATCCCCTATCAGATAAAGGCTTTAGGATGATTTACAAATATTTTCTCATTCCATGGTTTATCTTTTTATTTTGCTGTTTTTTGCTGTTTCTTTTTGCTGTGGAGAAATGTTAGTTTGATATAGTCCAATCTGTTTATTTTTGTTTCTGTTGCTTATGAAGAAAAAAAATCCAAAAAATAATTATAATGGATATCCGATTATTCAAAAAAAATAATTGCCAAGACCAATGTCAAGGAAACTTTCTGATGTTTTATTCTCAAACTTTCACACTTTCTGGTCTTAAATATAAACCTCTAGGGACTTCCTGGTGGTCTAGAGGTTAAGAATCCATCTTCCAATGCAGGGGACATGGGTTTGATCCCTGGTTGGGGAACTAAGATCCTACATGCCATGGAGCAAATAAGCCCACATGCCACAGTGAAGAGCCAGTGAACACACACAAAAAAACTGAATCTCTAATCCATTTTGAGGTACCATGTTGCTTTACAATAGCTTTGTAATAAAGTTTAAATCAGTAAATATGATGCCACCTACTCTGTTCTTCTTTCTCAGGACTGCTTTGGCTATTTAGGATCTTTTGTATTTCCATACAGTTTTAGGATTAATTTCTCTACTTTTGTGAAAAATGCCCTTGAACCTGAAGGGATTACACTGACAATATAGATGGCTTTGGGTAGTATGGACATTTTAACAGTGTTAACTGTTCCAATCCATGAGTAAGAGATACCTTCCCACTCACTTGTGTCTTATTTTTTGAAATGGAGATTTTTAAACAAAATCTAAATTCTCTTTGGCTGTGCTGGGTCCTCACTGCTGCGGGCTCTCCTCTGGCTGCGGCGAGGGGGCTGCTCTCCAGCTGCAGTGCACAGGCTTCCCATCGCAGTGGCTTCTCTTGTGGCGCACAGGCTTCAGCGGCAGTGGCAAGTCGGCTCCTTTCAATTCAGATGTCTTTTCTTTCTTTTTCTTGACTAACTGTTCTGGGTAGAACTTCTAGTATTATGTTACACAGGAGTGGTGAGAACAGATACCCCTGCCTTGCTCCTGATCTTAGTGGGTATGTTGCGTATGATATTAGCTGTGGGTTTGTCAAATACAGCTTTTATTATGTTGAGGTACACCCTTCTATACCCAATTTGTTGGGAGTTTTTATCATGAAAGGATGTTGGATTCTGTCAAATACTTTTCTGCATTCACTGAGATACTAAGATTTTATCTTTCATTCTATTAATGTGGTATACCACACTGATTGATATGCAGATATTGAAACATCCTTACACCTCAGGGATAAATCCCACTTGATCACGGTGTACGATCTTTCAATATGCTGTTGAATTTGGTTTGTTAATGTTTTGTTGTGAATTTTTACATCTGTATTCATCAAGGATATTGGCTTGTAGTTTTCTTACAGTGTCTGTATCTGGCTTTGGTATCAGGATAATGCTGGCTTCATAAAACGAGTCTGGGAATCCGTCCTATTTAAAGAGTTTGAGAAGGATTGGTACTAATTCTTCTTTACGTGTTTGCCAGAATTCACCAGTGAAACCATCTAGTCCTGGTCTTTTCTTTGTTGGGAGCTTTATAATCTCCTTTCTTTTTATTCATCTGTTCACATTTTTTATTTTTTATGATTCACTTTTTGTACATTTGTGGTTCTAGGAATTTATCTTTACTTTTAGTTTATCCAATTTGTTGGCATACAGCTGCTCACAGTACTTTCTTAACACATTATTGACCAGAGATGTATTATGTCTTGTTACCTGAAGGTTATTGACCAGAGATGTTTCTATATTTACTTACGTAACAAATTGTTGGCCACAGGCATTAGTTTCTATAAAAATCCCCCGGTTAATAATGTGTTAAGATCCTTTGTATTTTGGAAGTGTCAGTTATAATGTTTCCTCTTTGAAAGACAAGTACACATACGTACCTCATGTTGTGATGTAAAAGAAGTACACAGAAACATCTATGAAATATTCTTGGAAAAAAAAAATCACAGCAACCCCATCAATGAGATCTAACCAGTATATAAGAAATGCAAAGAATAAAGCAATATATTACTGACATATTCTTGGTATGCGTAATAACAAAACCCCCAAATGGGAAATTCTTGATAACAGATGATCTTTTTATTCAATGGAAAAACTACAAGGAAAAGTAAAATACTCAGTTTTACAAGTCACACTAGGTCTTGGGTCCATACAAAGCCAGAGTTTACCCTCAAACCCTCAAAAGGGTTATATAAACCCTGGATGAAAGGGTAATAAGCTAGAAAAAAATCCACAGGACAATAAAATGAGCCAACAAAGAAAACTTTGTCTTATTTTCAAAAGGTGAAAAGTACAATAAGTAGGAGAGTTTCTTCTAAGAATTTGTAAACATAGTCAATTAGCATGCTGATTTCAGGTTAGAAATCTGTGCTATGGGAGAAAACCCAAACTCATATTAAAGTGATCCCATATTAGCAACATCCCTTGGCATCTACCAACAGCAAATGCAATCAGTCTAGAGTTCCTTCACCTTCAGGATATGCATAGCCTACAAATATAAACACAGTTCCCTCTTAAGAGAAATCAAGCATCATGGGCAAGAGCCAGAAGAAAACAAATCAGGCTACCAAAGGCTAAATAATGGAACTATCAATCTGATCATAAAAAAAAAAAATAAAATAACAAATAATTCTAAATGAACAAGAAACGAGAGACTATTAAAAAAATGATCAGGCACATTTAAGAAACAATTAGAACTTATAGTGGGAACCTCACTTCCCCCCGATCAGACACTGCTCAAGAAAGAATCTGAGAAAAGGGTAACCGTTACGAAGAAATTATACTGCTACAGCAGAGACGAAAAGATGGAAAACACAGAAGAGACATGAAAAATAAAATGTCTAACAGAACTCTCATCAGAGTTCTAGAATATGAGAACAGAGAGAATGTGGGAGAAGCAATATTTGAAGAGACAAAGCTAAGACTTTTCAAAGATAGTCACTTAAAAGGAAAGTAAGATATAAAACTTAGTAACAAGTACAGGGGAAAATTTAGTATGAGAGGAAAAGCCATTTCAGTCCAGATGATGATCAACTAAAGGGGAAAAGAGAGAAAAGAAGAAACAGAATGCATTAAATTTGGTAGTAAAAATCCAACTATATGAGTATCACAGTAAGTGTAAAAAACAATTCAGAAGAGCTGAAAATAAAAGGATGAAAAAAGATAAGCAAATGCAACAACATTAAAAAAAAAAAGGTGGTATGGGGGGGGGGAAAGAGTAACTTTTCAGTAAATAAACCTGACAAACACAACCTTACTGAGATGATCAAGGTCAGTATCACAGGTGATAGGTAACTGAGAGCCGGCAACATGATGAAAACGGTACTTCATCTCTGTGGTCTTGTACCCTAAAACTCAAAACCCCAGTAGATGATGGAAAAAACATGAGATAGATCCTGACTGAGATGTTATATAAAACATGTAATCAGTATTCCTCAAAACTTTCAAGGTCACCAAAAACAAGGAAAGTCTGAGAAACTGTTACAGTCAAGAGGAGCATTAAGGAGACATGATTAAATGTAATGTAATATCCCAAACAGGATCCTGGAACAGAATACAGACATTAGGGAAAAATTAAGAAAACCTGAATAAAGTATGGGCTTAAGTTAATAATAATAGCAGTATTGGTGCATTAATTATATTAGGTTGGTGCAAAAGTAATTGCAGTTTTGCACTGTTGAACTTTGCCATTTGATATTAGAATCCATTCTTATATAAATGTGGTTATATTATACATCACTTTAATGTGCATATCTCACTTTGTTTTTCTTGCTAATGACTTATGACTTGCTGTGTATATTTATTTTGGACTATGGAAATAATGTTAGACAAACAGCAAATTCAAGCGATTTTCTTATTTGAGTTCAAAATGGGTTGTAAGCAGCAGAGACCACTCACAACATCAATACATTTGGCCCAGGAACTGCTAATGAATGTACAGTGCAGTGGTGGTTCACAAAGAGAGATCAAGAGCCTTGAAGATGAAGAGTATAGTGGTCAGCCATCAGAAGTTGCCAATGACCAACTGAGAGCATCATTGAAGCTGAGCCTCTTAAAACTACATGAGAAGTCACTGAAGAACTCAATGTTGACCATTCTACAGTCGTTCGGTATTTGAAGCAAACTGGAAAGGTGAAAAAGCTCAGTAAGTGGGTGCCTCATGAGCTGACTGAAAATTTAAAAAAAAAAATCGTTTTGAAGAGTCATCTTCTCTTATTCTGTGCAACGACAACAAGCCTTTTCTCAATTAGGTTGTAACGTGATGAAAAATGGATTTTATACAATGATAGCCAGTGACAACCAGCTCAGTGGTTGGACACTACAGAAATAAATGTTTCTTATGGCAAAAATGTGTTGATTGTAATGGCTCCTATTTTGATTAATAAAGATGTGTTTGAATCTAGTTATAATGATTTAAAATTCACAGTTTTAAACCAAAATTATGTTTGCACCAACCTAATAACAAAATCACTGCAGATGGTGACTGCAGCCATGAAATTAAAAGATGCTCACTCCTTGGAAGGAAAGTTATGACCAATTAGATAGCATATTAAAAAGCAGAGACATTACTTTGCCAACAAAGGTCCATCTAGTCAAGGCTATGGTTTTTCCAGTGGTCATGTATGGATGTGAGAGTTGTACTGTGAAGAAAGCTGAGCGCCGAAGGATCGATGCTTTTGAACTGTGGTGTTGGAAAAAACTCTTGAAGGTCCCTTGGACTGCAAGGTCCAACCAGTCCATCCTAAAGGAGATCAGTCCTGGGTGTTCACTGGAAGGACTGATGCTGAAGCTGAAACTCCAGTACTTTGGCCACCTCATGCGAAGATTTGACTCATTGGAAAAGACCCTGATGCTGGGAGGGGTTGGGGGCAGGAGGAGTAGGGGACGACAGAGGGCGAGATGGCTGGATGGCATCACTGACTCTATGAACATGAGTTTGAGTTGACTCCAGGAGTTGGTGATGGACAGGGAGGTGTCACAGAGAGTCGGACATGACTGAGCGACTGAACTGAACTGAATAACAAATGTACCATAATACACAGTGTTAATAACAGAGGAAAACTACATATGGTATATATGCAAGCTCTCCATACTACCTTTGCAACTTTTCTGTAAATCAAAAATTGTCCTAAAATAACAACAAATCAATTTTTTAAAAAGCAGGTGTAACTATATTTTCATTCTAGAGTTGGTCCTCCATATCCAAGGGTTCTGCATCTGTGTATTCAACCATCTGCACATGGAAAATATCTGGGGCAAAAATCTCCAGAGTTCCCCAAATCAAAACTCAAATTTGCTGCACAATGGCAACTCATTACTTACCATTTACTTTGTATTAGATATTTTGAGTAATATAGAGATGATTTAAAGAATATAGTACAATGTACATCAATTATATGTAAATACTATGCAATTTTTTAAAAAGGGACTTGAGCATCCATGGATTTTGGTTTCTGCAGGGGTCCTGGAACCAACCTCCTATGGATACCAAGGGGCAACTGTATTATCATATCTATGTTATGTATAAGACAAAAAAATTCTTATAGATAAAACAGTCCTTAATGATAAAAAGTTGAGCTCACCAGGGTATTTTATTTCTAAACCTGAGGGATAGGTAAATGAATGACAATTTGTTAGTCATTATCCCTCATATGTATTTATGATATATTCTTTCTCAGCAAATAAAATTTTATCATTAAAAAAGTACCTGAGTGAACATTCTGCTGAGTTTTGATAAATGCTAAGGCAGAAAATATAATTAGTTCTGTATTGATAGCAGCGTGTTGGCAAAGGCAATGAAAAAGCAGGCACTCCAATACACTGTTGGGAAGATTAAATAGACATAATCTCTACAAAAGCCAGTTTGATGGTATCTATTAATGTTATAACTGCACATACTCTGACTTACAGCTATTCCACTCTAGTCATTTATCTTACAGAAATATTTGCACATGTAAAATTATTTTACATAGCTGTTTATGACAGCACTCTTTGTAGTAGTAAAAGATTATACAACAAAGTCTGTATGTCCATTGTAAGGAGCCTGGTTATATAATCATACATCTATGTAACAATACTATACAACTACAAAGAGAAAGAAAGCTCTTTATACACTAATATGAAAGCTCTTAATACACTAATATCTACCATATATTGCTAAGAAAAAAAAGGCAAGCACAGAACACGATGTACAGTCTACCACCTGCTGTGCTCCATGTCACCGTGTGCTCCATGTTCTGTTTGCCTCTCCAAGCTCACTCCTCCTCTTTCTCCAACCTGCTTTGTGTATTAGGAAGCTGACCAAACAAACTGCATCCTCTAGGTAACCTTGCCCGTTTCCTTCTCATGTGTTCAAACAATGAGTGGAACGGCTAGGAAATCAGAGAGTGGTAAAAGCGTTCAGGCAATTTCCCCACCCTGGCACCTTGGCTGTATGCAGCCTGCCTTTCTCTAAGAGCACAGGTCCTGTTGAGCAGCCAAAGCTCTTGGAAAGTTCTGTTAACAGATCCCCTGCCTTATGCCCTCAGACCTAGGAATGTAAATGGCTTTCATAGTTGCCAGTCTCTGAGTATTTCTCTACCCCTTTTGTTCCTTTAACTCCACCCTAATGTTTATGGATTTTGTGCATGCGTGTGTGTATGTGTAGGGAGGAAGGGGAAAAGAAGGAAGGCATGGGATGGGGGCGGAGAGAGAGGCAAGGGAGAGAAAGAGAAATTAGAAGGACGGGGAAGAAAGGATACGAAAGAAAAAGAGAAGCACTTTGGAATGGAACACCAGAGACCTATAACAGTGGTTGCTGCCAAAGGAGGAAATTTACGTGGCATTGTGATTGGCGGACATGGTAAAAAGACTTTTCATTAAGTACCCTACTTTGAATCTTGGTCCATGTAAATATATTATCTGGAAGGAAAATACATGCTTTGATTCCAATAGCATCAAATCACAGAAAATCTTTGTTTATGTATAAAAATGTAATTTATTAACATTATCTCAAATTAATGCAAATTCCCAGTCTCTCTATTGTTATAGTACATGAAACTACTACTTATCCATATAAGGCCTGATAACTGACTCACTGGCTGCAAGTAACATAAAATTCAGCAATTTAAAATCCTGGCTCCTTACTTGCTAGAAACCCATGCACTTCCATTAAAAAAAATACGCTGAGTCTGTTTCCTTAACTGTAGAGTAAGGACAATATCTACTGTGAGAGCTAACACAATCAACACAGTGCCTGGCAAATAGTCAGGGTCTGTTAGCAAGTGATAGCTACTGATATCACTGTTCATATTATTAAAAGAAAACATTATAAAATAGTAATAACTATTAATTTTATTTGCTAGTTTCTCTAGGAAAGTTTTCTTCCAGGAATCATTCCTATCATCGCTAGAGAATGTCTTTTCCTTTTAAGCGTTACAGGCCACCTAACATTTGACAACCAGTTTTTGAGGGTATTGTTAGTTATCTTCAACTTTACACAGAAGTTTGAATTAATGCTTAGTTGAGAACAATAAAATACAGAAATAGAAAACAAAGCTGCAATAAAAATTAAATTGAAAGTAATCTAAGAATTTACATAAAAGAGTGAAAGTGGCAACACTGATATCAGTTGAAATCAACTTAAAGGCAAAAATTGTTACTAGAAACAAAGAAGGACATTTTATAATGGTAAAAGGGACAGTCCATCAGAAAAACACAACAAATTAGGAACATTTATGCACCTAACAATAGAGTGTAAAATAAAACAAAAATGGACAGAACTGGAGAAACAGACAATTCAACAATAGCTTAGACTTTAACAGCTCACTTTTAACGATGAATAGGTAAAAGATCAACAAGGAAACAGAAGATTTCAAAAATTTATGAGTCAACTAGATATTTATATCACACTCTACCACAACCACTAAACAGAATACACATCTTCTTAAGTGTACATGGAATATTTGCCAGGATAAAGCTTGCTAGAACATAAAACAAGCCTTAATCATTTAAAAGAACAGATATCAAAGTATGTTCTTTGATCACAATGGAATGAAATTAGAATCAATAAAAGAACGGCATTTGGGAAATTTATAAATATGTTAAAATTAAACCACACACTCCTAAATAATCAACAGGTCAAAGAAGAAATCCAAATATTGCTTAGAGAAATTTATAGATGTAAATGACTACATTGAAAAATAAGAAAGGTCAAGAGAATGAAAAGCCAAGCTATAGACTGGGGTAAAAATATTTACAAAAGATATTCCTGACAAAGAACTGTTATCCAAAAGATAGAAAGAACATTCAAAACTCAACAATAGGGAAAAAATGATCAAAAGACATTACCAATTATGACATCTTAGCAAAGAAGATATGACTGCTAATAAGCATATGAAAAGACATTTAATATCTACATCATTAGGGAACTGCAAATTCAAACAATACGATATAAATGGCTAAAATCCCCAAAATGGAAAACAATAAGTGCCGACAAGGATATAGAGAAACAGGAACTTATTGCTGGTCAGAATGCAAAATGTACAGCCATTCTGAAATATAATTTGGTAGTTTCTCACAAAATTAAAAATACTCTTACCATATGATCCAGCAATTACGCTCCCTGTTATTTACATAAATAAGCTGAAAATATATGTCCACACAAAAACTTGCACATAGCTGTGTACTATAGCTTTATCTATAATTGCCAAAACCTGGAAGCAACAAAATGTCCTTCAGTAGGTGAATGGAAAAATAAGCTGTGATAAGTCCAGATACTGGGATATTACTCAGTGCTCACAAGAAATGAATTATCTAACTGTAAAAGGAATACAGAAACTACGGCTACATACCATATGATTCCAACTACACGGCATCCTGAAAAAGGCATATGAAAACAGTGAAAAGATCAGTGGTTATCACGGTTTAGGGAAGAGGATGGGATGAATAATAGATGGATTTTCAGTGCAGTGAAATACTATGTATTATACTATAATAGTGAATACACATCATTATATATTTGTCCACACCCGTAGAATGTACAATACCAAGAGTGAACCCTAATGTAAACTTTGGACTTTGGGTAGTAATGTGTCAATATAGGTTCATCAGTTGTAGAAATGTATCACCCTGGCGAAACACATTAATTAATGCAGGAGGCTAAAACCCACGGACAGAGAAGCCTGGTGGGTTACAGTCCATAGGGTCGCAGAAGAACTGGGACAGGAAGTGACTAAGCACACATGCATGTAGAGAGGCAGGGAGTATATGGGGTGTTTCTGTACCTTCCTCTCAATTTTCCTGTGAACTGTTCTCAAATGCAACATCTGTTTTAAAAAAGATCTCAAACCCTTAATCTATCCTTATACTTTAAGAAACTAGAAAATCAAATTAAATCCAAACCAAGTAGAAAGAAATAACAAAGACTAAAGTGGAACTAAATGAAATAGAAAGAGAGAAACAAACAAACAAACTGTAAGTTCATTCTTTGAAAAGATCAACAAAATTAACAAATCTTTAGCTAGACTGGCCAAGAAAAAAGAGGTAAGAGTCATATTACTAAAACAAAGTCAAGAATGAAAGAGGGGACATTAATATTAACCTTACAGAAATTAAAAAATGAAAAGCTCAGGACCAGATGGATTCACTATCACCAAACATTTAAAGAATTAACACCAATCCTTCACAATCTCCTTCCCAAAAATGTGAAAGAAAAGATCACTTCCCAACTCATTTTATGAGACCAGTATCACCTAATTCTTGAACCACTGAGAAACATAAAAAAAAAAAAAATTAAAGACCAATATCTACAGATAGAAAAATTCTCAAAATACTAGCAAACCAAATTCAACAATATCTAAAATGGATTATACATCAATATCAAGTAGAATTTATCCCAGAAGGGCAACACTGGTTAATGCAATATACCATATATCAGTAGCATAAAGGACAAACACCACATGATCACTTCGACAGACTCAGAAAAGACATCTGACAAAATATAACACCCTATTATGGTAAAAAAACACTCAACAAACTAGAAGGGAAAATCTTCAATTTGATAGAAATTATCTATGAAAAACCCAGAGATAACATACTTCACGGTGAAAGACTGTTTTTGCTCTAAGATCAAAAATGAGATAAAGATGTCCTTACCACTTCCATTTAACATTGTTCTGGAGTTTGGAGCCAGGGCAACTGTGTTGTGCTATGCTTAGTTGCTCAGTCATGTCCCACTCTTTGTGACCCCATGGACTGTAGCCCACCAGGCTCCTCTGTCCATGGGGATTCACCAGGCAAGAATACTGGAATGGGTTGCCATGCCCTCCTCCAGGGACTCTTCCCAACCCAGGGATCGAACCCAGGTCTCCCGCATTGCAGGTGGATTCTTTACCGTCTGAGCCACCAGGGAAGCTCAGGGCAGCTAGGCAAGGGAATGAAATAAAAGCAGCTAGACTGGAAAAGATGAAGCAAAACTGTTTCTATTCCAGATGACATGATATTATATATAGGAAATCCTAAGCAATGCACTAAAATACTGTTAGAACTATTAAATGAGAACAGCATGGTTGTAGGATATGTGATAAAAATACAAAAATCAGCTGTATACTACACACTTGCAATAAGCAATCTGAAAATAAAATTAAGAAAACAACTGCACTGAAAATACCATCAAAAAGAATGATAGAAATAAATTTAACAAAACAAATTTTGGGGAGTAAGGTATAGACTACTAGGTATAAAATAACCTATAAGGATACAACATGGAATACAGCCAGTATTTTATAATAATTATAAATAGAGAATAACCTTTAAAAGTCATGAATCACTATACTGTGTATCTGTAACTTATACAATGTAGTGTAGCAACTATACGTCAATTAAAAAGAAAAACCCAAAATACTTAAAAAAAAAAAAAGGAATGAATGAAATACTTATGAATAAATTTAACAAATGAAGAGACCTGTACACCACAAACATACTGTCCCTGGATCCTTTTGTTTAGCTAAACAAAATAACTATCTGGTCTTAAGCTGCATATAAATATTTTATTATTTTTTTGAAATATTTTATTTTCAATAGAAGACAAACTGTTCTCGGCTGGTGTTCTTTTCCTGTTTTAAATCTATGCTTCTTAACTTTAACATGTACATAAACTAATGATTCCATGAAAACGCAGATCATTAATTAGAATGAGGGGTGGAGTTAACATTCTTCATTCTTTTAATTAATTACTCATTTAGCTGTAACCAGCCTTAGTTGTGGCACATGGGATCTGATAAGGCATGTGGGATCTTAGTTGTGGCATGTGGAATCTAGTTCCCTGACCAGGGATTGAACCCCGGCCCCCTGCATTGGGAGCACGGAGTCTTAGGCACTGTATCACCAGGGAATTCACCAGGTTTTTCATCCTTAACAGATCTCAGATGATTTTAATGTTGCTGGTTCTGAGTAGTTTTTAAGTGCCTGTAGTTACACACAACTGTCCTACTTCACTAGAAAAAAGCGAATAATGAGAGGAGTGAAAGTCTGATGGACTGTCTCTAAGTTTTCCATAGCCAGGTACGATACATTCCCTACTGACAATTAAGAACAGACCTTTGCCAGCATCCTTCACCATGGTCACCACTAAGTACCAGAGAAGATGCAGACTTTGGCCAGCTAGTCAAACAGACTGCAGCTAAATCCATATGAAAACTCTTTTTTAATACCCGCTACACAAAGACCATCTCACAGAATGTTGATCATCAGCTCTTCCTTTCTGCATCTTTTCTCCTGTCTCTTATTTCTTCTTTTGGCCAGTGTCTCCTAAGCGTCTTTGGGGGACCAATGGTGGTCCCTGGCAATCATCTGGTTTACTATAGACAATTTGGTTTAAATGAAAAGTGATAAAAGCTTTGATCACAAACATTTCATAAATTGAAGATTAATTATGACTTTCAAGGAAATTCTTTTAGGTTCATAACTGTTACGTTCCAAGGGTCACATATGCTTTACAAGGTTAAGAAGAGACTGACTCAGCTAACAAACTTCGACATCATGAGTTGTTTACATTGGCTAAATATATTATTTTATTGTTGTTCTTATCAGCGTGGTAAGTCTCTAATCTAAGTAATAACTGCCTCAAAAGCATTCACTGAAGAGTAGAAATGATGAAAACATACTTGACTCGAAATGATAAATAGTATGATCTTACAGAGTGAAAACAGTAGGATCTTAGAGTGGGCTGTGACCAGTGAATTACAAGTTATTAGTCTGTACTAGGGGAACTCCTTATTCCCATCACAGCACAACACATTTTAAAACAGGGTCTAAATCATTATAAAACAGTAAGAAGAAGCCACTGAAGTCTTCAAATAATTTTCAACCACAAAGCCATTGAAGTCTTCATATAATTTTCAACCACTCTAGTAAACCAACTGACACCTGCATTACAAATTTTGTCACTGACAGCAAAGATTAAAAACTGTAAAGGAACTTTAACTTATTTTAACAAAATCAAGTGTAACTATAGTCAGCTGCAAAATTAATGACAAATATGCTCAGAAAGAAAACAATCTACTGGTATATTTCTGTATCAGATGACACTGCTGGACATTATATAACAGGTGTCACATTCAGTGAGTAAGAACAGTTAGTATCACAGGTGTATGCTCTTAAATATTTTATGACTGTAAGAAACCACTAGTATTCAAAGTATGAACCAACCCTTGGCATATACATAAACTGTAAATAAAACTTTAATTCTGATTATCAATGAAAACATGCTTTAGAGAAGGGATTTTCTTTAACCAACAATTATCTTTGAACCTTAACTTGAAAATATACACTAGGATCAACATAGCCAAAAGCACTAGTCGTGTGTACCCAGGAACATTATGGCACCTAAAAGTCAATTCATACAAGGCTCCATTCACAGGCAACAGCTGGAGTTTGACAGTTAAATTTGCTATTGAGTCTATTAAAGATTGCATAGAAAACTGTGAATATATATTCAACTGCAGGCCTTGAGCAGATATCCTCGGCATGTTATGTCAGGAAAAAAGAAGTAAGCACAACACTCTGATTTTTTATCTTGTCAGGAGGAAAGATGCTACCAAAAGCTGTTCAAATGAAGAATATACATTTCCACCCCATGACACCGATAAGGTCAGTAAAAAATTTCTGTGATTATCTGTGGCTTACTCAAGTGGCAGATCTCTGTGAGACATATAGTGAATAGCTTGAACCCATCATAGCTGAAATTCTTTAGGATAAAATACAAAGACCAAATCATGATACACACAGCTTAATCATAGTTTGACTTTTCCAACATCTAGCCAAGCTCTATCCTTGTAGAATGAAATGGATATCTTATTATTAGTATACTTAGAAAAATTTATTCAGTTACCACACTAGACCTAAAAAAATGTATTTCATAGAACTGAAATACACCAGGACAGATTTACCCAGTGCCACTTTCCAAACTGAAATATTCAACTTCATTGCTGAGTGCCATGCATTTGTCCACTCAGATATTATAGGTAGTTTTCAGTGAGAATTCTTGCAATAATTTTGGTATTCATCCATCTGAATATCTAAAACATCTAGAAGAATCATCCTATACTTGCTGCTGAATCATCCTATACTTGGTTGTTGGAAATATTCAACAATCTATAGTTGAAAAGTGCGATTATCTGATTTAGCAGAACTAATAAGACAAGAGACTGTAGCTTTGACTTCAGTGAGCCAGGTATCAATGTGGTGAAAGACTGCAGCAGTAATTGCTTTTCATGATGTTTAGAAGGCCCATCAACGAGATCCACAAATGCTAAATGTCCAAAAAAAAGGGTACTTTCTCTACTACACTATTTTTCTTTCATAGAAAACTATCACTTCTTCCTATGCATTATGTTAGAGAAATATAGACAACTACGGAAATTTTGATTGCCCTTATTATTAATCTTCTCACATTAGAAAAGCACTTCAAAAAAAAAAGAAAAGCACTTCATCATCTGCATTTATGTAGCTTTATTTTTAAAAAAAAGGTCTGATTTCAATATGTATAGCACCTAGGAAAAAATAACATATCTAATAATTTCCAATTTCTCCTTCAAACATTCCTCCACAAAGTCATTTTTTCCTTTGGACCTTCTGAAAAACCAAACTGCTTTCAAACACTTCTTGATTGTAGTCAAGGATGATATTAAAAATGTTTAATGACATTTTTATTAATGGCATGGCATAACCACCAGAGAATGATACCAGTTCATAATCACATGGCTGTATTGAAACATGCTAACTAAATATCAGTGTTAGTTACAGCTTCCTTTAAACATTCTGCTACACTTATTTCAACTCTAGCCTCATTCTCAAAGACTACTGGTTATTTCTTGCCAGCCAATTCACAGAGAAAGGAAAGTAGTTTTCACGAAAGACAGCCATATAAATTGGATTCCAAAGATTAATTTAACACTGCATTTTATTAAATATTTAATGTCCTTACTTTTATTCCTTAATACAAAAATTAAGAAGAATAAATATTAGAACAACTATTGTTTTCTTTCTCCCACACCATTGGTTTCTAGAGAATGAGGCTCCTTAGCTTTTTATTATAGTTGTGTTACTTGATTTTATCTACATAATTAGATATCCAAGTTCTTTATCCGTCAACCAAAAGAAAACATTTAATACACAAATGGATAGATTTGGGAATATATTAAGGATAAGGTAAACTGTTAGCAAAACAAATAAATATCTGACATTTAGATGTAAAACAGAAATGGAATAGAGAAACTCACAAAAAAGCAAAGAGATGACTCAAAGACAAACCTAGGGTCTTAGAGTCACATACAATGTAAGAACATGGTATATATATATCTGTGTTGGTTTCAGGGGCCTTCTTACCCAACTTTGGAAAAACTATTAAGTACTCAGCATTGCACTGAGGACACGCCACTCTGGCTGTACTGTTTCCTCTCTGTTTTTCATCCACCCAGCGCTGTAGACAAGCCTGGTGAACCCATTTCGTAGATCCTCTGCATCTGCATGGTCTCACCCATTCAGCTGTTCTATCATCTTCATCAGTGGCAAAACACACCCAGCAACTTCTGTAAATTAAGAGAGAAAACCATGATATTATCATTAACACTCCAGCCTCCTCTTCACTGCAGCTCCACTTAATGGGATGAGCCTCCTATGTTATATTATAGAACCTTTAATTCTATATTAAAAGACTGAGGGGGAAAATAACCAACACATTTCCAGTAGAGTAGCTTCTCCTTTTTTCTGTTCTTCCTTGTGTTCTGCAGAGTCTTGTGTTTTCTGAATTTTGTTTTTACATAACTTCCTCAATCTTTCTAGTAATTTTTCACCTTCTCTAATGAACCAGAATGCAAAGAGACAATCCTCAAGCTGCTTTTATAAGACCTAATAATTCTTGAGGAGTGGTAAGTATAGGAATATGTGAAATTCAGTGTATCTCCCATTTCAACAACATTAATCTCTTAACCTCTTGAACTTGGAGAACAAAAGTATTACACAAATGATTTCACATATGGTCTCATTTAATTTTCACCTGAGAGGGAGAAAAAATCCAGTCATTTCTCTTTCTGGTAAAGTATGACTATAAGAGAGAAAGATGATTAAATTTACAAGCACAAAGGAAAGAACAGATGAAGACATCAGGATAAATTGTTTTTGGATAGTGAGATATTATAGGTATGAGTGGTTTTCCTTTTTTCTGGGAATTAAATTATATTTATTATATTTGAAACCTAGAAGTCTCAAGTCTGGGATGCCTATATTATAAAAAGAATCTTTATTGAGATGGTTAATTTTTAAACTTCTTCCTATTGTGCTCTGAAGGGTGCTTCATGAACTCTAATTTGTTCTTGTGGAATTAGGTTGCAATTCCTTATTTTTTCCTCCCTATTGACACAAGTTTTGACATCTATTTCCATTAGGGCAAATATTACAATTAAACTCAATGACACCATTCACTCCCTTCTACTCCCACTGCACAAGAGGAAAACAACTGCTAATTAAAGCTTGTCACCTACTGTGCACTTTTAATTAGATAAGTTGGCTTCTATTACAATAACTAGCTTAACTATGCTTAGTGGGAAAGACTTATATAGTCAGGTACTGTAGATAAGTCTCCAGTCTTTGTAGATCAACGTGAATTTTAATCGCATGCACCAATTAAAACTTCTTAGAATAGGGGGAAAAAACTGAACTGAATACATGGTAACAATATCTAAAATTGTGTTTTTACTTAGCTTTCAAAATCAGTCAGATTTCATATGACCTACCTAGGTAAAACTGGAGGGAGGTAGCATTTGTTTAAGCATGCTTGACCCTCTGACTCACCTCAGCCAAGCTGTCTTGGGTCCTCATGCTATCTTATGGTTAAACAGAAATGTCTCCTCCTCACTTTATTTTTCTTAACTTTATTGTGGTAAAATATATATAACATAAAACTGAATACTTTAACCATTTTTAAGACTACAATTCAGTAGCACTAAGTCATTCACACTGCTGTCCAACCACCACTACTACCTGTGATTTCACTGGGTTTAAACCAGTTTTTTTCATAAAAATTCAGTTGACAAGTATAGAGCAAATATCCCAGTTATTTGTGGTATTTGTATATATATTGGAGAAGGCAATGGCACCCTACTCTAGTACTCTTGCCTGGAAAATCCCATGGACAGAGGAGCCTGGTAGGCTGCAGTCCATGGGGTCGCTGAGGGTCGGACACGACTGAGTGACTTCACTTTCATTTTTCACTTTCATGCACTGGAGAAGGAAATGGCAACCCACTCCAGTGTTCTTGCCTGGAGAATCCCAGGGACGGGGGAGCCTGGTGGGCTGCTGTCTATGGGGTTGCACAGAGTCAGACATGACTGACGTTACTTAGCAGCAGCAGTATATATATTTCCCCATAACCAAGGTAATTTTGTAAATATATTTGTATATCGCTGACAGAATGAAATGTATTATTTTGGTAACAAAATATAGGCAGAAATATCTAGAAAGTAGACTTCTAGGTTCTTGTAAGTTTTTCATATCAACAATGGAACATATATGTAGCTAAATCAAACTGAATTTTAAATTAGGCCAATTTCCAGTCATCAGGAAAAAAACAAAATGTAGAAGTATTAATTAGGTTGAACCAAATGAAACTGCCTATATTTATGTGTTTAACTTTTATTTAAATGGCAGTTTCATATATCAATCTAATGGGAATATTTGTATAGCTATAATCCCTACAAATTCTGGATAAGAATAAGCCTATTTCTGCACCACCACCCCCCCTCAATTAATATGAAAAATTTCGAACTTTATTCCTAACATCCAGATTCTATCATTTTGCTACATATTCTTTCACCAATCTTATTTTTTGATGCATTTCAAAATTTCAGACATTAGTGCACTTCACCCCTAAACACATTTATAGTTTTACTTTTTAGAAGGTACTCAGGTCAGAGGCACTTCTGGATTTTTTTCTAATTTTACAGCTATGGTAGATAAGATAGTTGAACCATGATTTACAGTGAACTTATTAGGTACATTGTTTAATTCATAGTGATAGTATACAGCTTAAAAATTTGGATTTTTAAGGTAATGCTTGTTAGAGATTAACTGAAATTATTCTATAGAGCGGATACTTAAAAAAAGAACCCTTATTGATAACAATACGCCCAAAAGGTTTGCTGATTTTCAACATCTACTAACTTACCACATACATTTTCCATTTATTCTAACCACTTAACATTACATCTGATGATGGTCATCTGAGATCAAATAGTATTGCCCACAATATGTAAATTTCTAACACCACCAAATTAATGCATCTAAAAATTATAATTTAGATGCAAATAAGTATGAAATCAAGACTTGTAACTTAATAGTACAAAACAAGCAAGCAACTGAAAACTAAAGAAATTGTCAGTAACATACACTGTGCATTCACTGATTCCATGTAGTTTCACTGGTTCCATGAAGCTGCATAAACAAAATAAATGGAAGATTGTACCCATCTGGAAAACTCTGTAAATTAATTCAGGCTACATCTAGTAAATATAAGATATTTAAAGTTCTAGTGAAATTACCATAGCTATATCCTTCCCTATTTTAAGGAAGGATGGATCAATCTGGATAGATCAGAGAAGGCTTCAGGAAGGCCTGACAGTAGAAATTTGCAGGAGCAAGTGATTTTATCATAGGGATTCTCAAAACACAGTTCTCTGAGATGAGCAGTTCAGAATCACTAGGAAACCTGCAAATTCTCTGGCTCTACTCCAGACCTAGTAAATAAGAAACTCAAGAGGAAAAGGGCCTAGAAATCTGTGTTTTAACAAACCCTCAAGGTGACGTGATATTAAATAGTTTGGGAACCACTAGTACAGAAAAATGGCAGGTTAAAAAAAAGCAAAGAGACTGCAGAAAGCAAACTGTGTGAAAGGGATAATTATTGGACTTACTTAAGGTAGAAATAATAGCTTCCGATGAGTACATATTTTTAATATAAATAACAATACAGAAAATGTTAAGTTCTAAAGAATTTATTAACTGATACACCACCTTAATAGGTTTATGAGTTTAACCTACATGATATGGAAAGAACATTAGTCTGTGAAATAAGGGCCAGGTATGTGGGAAATTAACTTAAAGAGTATAAAAATGGTCACATGGGCAGACAGCCTATAAGATAGTTATTAGTCTTTAGGGCTGGAAATGAGGGGAGGGAACAATGTCTGTATAGAAATCTTTTCTTCCCTCATTAAAAAAAAAACTTATAATAGTCTGACCAGGAATATCACCTAAGAAGGTTTTATAATTATGCTTTCACTCTCTGCTTCCCCATACCCTACCCCCTGCTTGATGCAATCTATTTCAGCTATATATTCCCCAATTCCTTTCCTTCTTCCATTTAAGGAGAAAAGAGGTTGTTTGAAAATAATGGGTTTATAGTTTCTCAGCATCTTAGGAAAATAGAAATTTGTGGTTTAATGTACAGCATGATTTCTCTTTTTTAGGAGCAAAAAGTATCCCACACTTTTTAAGGAAAATCACTCTTCCCGCCAGCATCAGCCATGTGTGTGGTTTCTTTAGGCAGTTAGTCCCACATCCCCAGCTCCAGGAAGAGTAATCCTTAGATTGGTTTAAGGGGAGTATCCCACGTCCTAGATTACAGTGACAAGTCTGGGCCCATAAAGCTGGTTTTATTAGAGTGCACTTCAGAATTTTTGCTGGGAAAGTTGGTACACAGACTTTCTTTTCCATTGGACTTGAAGGCAGGAAAAATGAGGAGCTAAAGGAGAGTCTGAGGCTTTGCTGCCAGGAAAGCCACAACGTGGAGCCTGAAGAACCCAGAGGAAGCTAAAAGATAGAAACTGATGACTTTGTCTGAGACATGGATCAAGCTGTGCTTAAAGCTAAATATACCCTTGCACTGTTCACTTACATAAACCTATAGTTTGTTTTTTTTTTTTTCCTGGTTTAACCTGTTTGGGGCCGATCTTTCAGGTGTAACCCAAACAATCTTGCTATAGAGTGTGAGAAATTGGAAATAAAGAGATAGCCCTGAACAATTATATGATGTGAACTCCTAAACAGCTTTTATAATAACACACAGGTATTTTTGTCAATGGCTTTATTTCCTACTGACCAGACTTGAGCAGGAAGGACTTAAATAAATCTGATTTCCACTGCCAAGTACTCTGAGTCGTGCAAGTTTTTCTGTTTCTCACACAGAGCAAAAATACGCTCCTGATTCTGGTTATTAGATCAGGTCATTTCTTAGAAACAGCCAACAAAGATAAAACCAAACATTTTTAAGAAATTAAAAATTCTTACTGACAGCGCTATAATATTTCCACTGCAGGATCAATTTAACTATAATTCTACTTTACATTATATTTTAATGTTATAATTTATGGGATGGCAATTTTAATGCCCTTAAAAGTAAGAACAACTGCTCTGAGGCACACCTCCTCTCCTCCCTACCCCCCTCCCCCATTATTATCTTAATAAATTTGAGCACTGGATTTTAATAATTAAAAAAAAAGTGAGAACAATTGGCTATTTGCGATTTCAAAAGACAAAGCCAAAAACTTTTCAAGTCCACACCCAAGGAGAGGTTGTAATTTCTGACAAAACTCTAATAAAGAGCTTCTCTTTGAGTCATTTCCTACCCTTGTTCTCTTCAATCCTCCATCTCTCAGAAAGCAGCGATCAGTGTGATGTACAAGCATCATCTGAGACCTTGCTAGAAACGCAGATTTTCAGGTCCCACCCAAGACCTGCAGAATCAGAAACTCTGATGGGACCCCACATTACGTTAAAAAAATTTATTTATTATAAATTTCTTCCAAAATTATTTTTCTTTTTTGATTTTGGTAGAACATATAAAATTTCCATCTTAATTACCTTTAAGTGCACAATTCAGTGGCATTAAACACATTTACAGGTTGTGCTACCATTACCACCACCCATCCCCATATAACTCTTTTCATCTGGTAAAACAAATTCTGTTCTTATTAAATTCCCCAAGCCCCTGACAGTTACCCTTATGTTTTCTGTCTTTATAACTTCGACTATTCTAAGAACCTCACACAAGTGGAATCATCCAGTATTTGTCTTTTTATGTCTTCCACGTTCATCCACATTGTAGCAGCTAATCTGCAGATTATCTTTCCTTTTTGAGGCTGAATACTATTCTACTCTATGTATACACACCACATTTGCTTATCTCACTCATAGATAGTAGGGCTGCTCCCAGGTTTTAGTTATTGTGAATAATGGTGTTATGAACCTGGGTGTACCAGTATTTCTTTGTGATCCTGTTTTTAATTTTTTTGGATATATACCCAGAATTGAAATTGTTAAATCATATAGTATTTCTATTTTTAACTTTTTGAGGAGTCATCAATGTTGTGTTTTAACAAACCCTTCATGTGATTGACTGTGAGACCTAAAGTTTGAGAACCTCTGCTTTGGTCATTCTTCCTTTTTCCATATTTCTTCCCTTTGTAAATTTTCTCAACTCACCATAATAGAAAAATGAAATCTGATTTTATATTCAATGTAAATGGTTTTTAACTTAAAAAGTAAACAAAATGCTTCAGATCTTTCTTTATTCTAAAGGAAAAAAGCTAGCTAAATTTGGGAAAAAGATTTTGTGAGTTCAGGATATTCTAACTGGTTAAAGAATTTGGGCTTTGGAGCCAGACTGTTTGAGTTCAAATTCCCTACTTACTGCTTATTTTAGGTTTAATGACAGTCTCTTTCAGGACTTCTTTAGGTCAGGGGGTTCTTAATCTGGGGTCCACAAAAAATTTATGGGGTTAGTAAATTTGGATGGGGAAAAAAATAACATTTTAAAAATTTTCACTAATCACTGAATGATATTCAATTTTCTTTCAATTATGAATCTAAGTAAATCATAGTAATATCAGCAGTACAGCAATTAGAAATTAGAACAGTGACCAGTAATTTCCATATTATAGCTGTCCAGATCCCCAAATAACATTTAACCCATCACTAATCTGAAATTAATTATCAAGAGTCACCAATAATAGATCTTGCATTTGTGTTAAAGCTCCTATTACTACATCAGATTTTTAATATTTTGTCAGGTGTATTTCTACATAATTGGTTCATTTCTGACCTACCTATTTTGTTTTATTCTTTCAAAACATTCTGAGAAGGAACTCATATGCATAACTAAACTTCCAAAGTAGTTCTCAGGATAAAAAAAGGTTTTATGTTAAAATTCCCTATTGTAGAACCTCCCCTACTCTGTTGGTGGGAATTAAACTGGTGCAGCAACTGTGGAAAACAGTATAGAGGGTCCTCAAAAAACTAAAAACAGAGCTGACCTATGATCCAGCAATCCCACTCCTGGGTATGTTTCCTGACAAAACCATAATTTAAAAAAGATACATGTACCCTTATGTTCATTGCAGCACTATTTACAATAGCCAAGACATGGAAATAACCTAAATGTCTACTGACAGATGAATGGATAAAGATGTGATATGTGTACACATGTACATGGACACACACACACACACACATCAATAGAATAGTTTCTCACTGGCACATAAATTGACTAGTGTGGTTATCTAATGAATACTATTCAGCCATAAAAAATGAAATAATGCCATTTGCAGCAACATGGATGGACTGAGATTATCATACTAAAAGTCAGAAAGAGAAAGACAAATACCATAATAACATCACTTACATGTGGAATCTAAAATGACACAAATGAATTCACATATAAAAAAAGCAGAAACAGACTCAGACATAGAGAACAGACTTGTGGTTGCCAAGGGGGAGGGATGCATTAGGAGTCTGGGACTAGCAGATGCAAACTGATATATATTCAGAATGGATAAACAATAAAGACCCTACTGTATGGTACGGGAAACTATGTTCAGTAATCTGTGCTAGAAAAAGGAGACTGTATGTAGGTGTGTGGCTCAGGCACTCTGCTGAACATCAGAAATTAACACAACATTGTAAATTAACTATACTTCAGTAAAGTAAATTTAAAAAAGATTCTCTATTGTAAAGGATTAAACAAGTGATTTTGAAACAGCTCAATTGCCTGGCATATATATAACCACCAAATGAACAGTAGCAATAATGGCACGGATAGACAAGAAAGATGCTATCAACTTTATAGCTATGCCTAGATTTTATGGATGCATTTTCTTACCTAAATTAGCTCATAAAGTAGTTCTGCCTGGCACCCTGGTATGCAGTGGGAAAAGTCCTGGATTCCTAACCATTCTTTAGTTTTTCAGTAGGCCAACACCAATGCGTAAGATATTCATTCACAGCCACATTTCACTTTTTTCCATCCTTTTTTTTCCTTCCACTAGGTTTTGTAAATGCTGCTTGCTTGCTGATATCAGCAATTTACACTCACAGTTTATAATACTTTCACACCTTTCTGCCAGCCAAGCTGAGGCTCATCGGTTTACAGATTAAAAGGAGGTCTAGGAATTATCACAACTGGTTCAGAGATCAAAGAACAAATCACTATTATACTATGAAGACATGAGAAAGAACTAAAGTAGACAACTCTAAAGTCTATTACTTAGTCCTTAAAATAAATGTATGGCCTTATTGGTACTGGTAATATCACTGATCTATATGCATAACATGCCTCTCTTTATTTAAAAAAAGTTAATTCTATGTGGTTTTAAATTTAAATTCAAACATTTTCCAATTATAAGTCCTTCTTGATAGCAAAACTTATAAACAGTTTGAGGAATACATATCTAGTTTGTCTTAAATCTAAGTGTATTCAATATTTCTCCGAGATTAACTTGAACGTACTAAGTATGTTCACTATTTGATGTCAGAAGAAATACATTTAAGGAACTTACAGTCTAGTTAAGGAACAAATATACGCATAGAAGAATCACATAAAAACAACCATACAGAGCATTAAGTGTCCAGCTAATGCAGAAATGTGATGATGACCATAAGAAACACAGGATGAAACAGCTGAGAGGGTTTCATGAAAAGGCAGAACTACAATTGAGATGACAATTAGGGAATGAAAAGAACAAGGGTATCTGAAGTAAGAAAGCAGCATAACCAAGCTTAGAGAGAAATGAGCATATGGCCATGGACCATGAGAAAACCAATGTAATTGGAGCAGAAAAGTTTTAAAATAAAGCTAGATATTACAAACCACTTGGGAAAGGATGGATGACAAAGGTAACCTACTTCATAGGGTTCATATGTGACTAAACCAGTTTATATGGTTAAGTTAATTATTTAAAAAGTATATGGGGAAAAAAGGGGAGCAAACTTTACTTATCAATAGAATACTTTTTCACTGGCACATAAATTAACCAGTATGGTTCTCTAATAAAACAGCTGACAGTAAAGTCTATCTTTGCAGATTTAGACTGCAGGTGTTTATCTTGGATTATCAGAAAGATCTGGAAACTCTGCCCTAGAGATTACTGTGATGAAAAATGGAGGGTAGCAGAACAGAAGAGTTCCAGAATACAGGAGTAAGAGGAATGAAACAGGCTTTAAATTGTTATTGTTGTTATTATATATGGTATCTTACCAATGTATTTGCATGAGTGTTTTAAGGAAAGAGAACATGTCCTTAATTCAAAACATGTTTAGTGAACCATGCTCTGGTTAATGTGAGGAATGCGTAAATTTAACAATGGAAAAAAACTGCAAATTGCTTGCTTTGTCTCAGGATTTAAAGTATCACATCCTATGTATTCTTAAACAAAAACTATACCATCAAGACTAAAAACCTCTTTATATGTCTGTCCACCCAAGTGGAATAGAAGTTAAAAAGTATCTGAATTTATCGAAGAGTTACCACAATTATTAATACATTATGAAAGAGAGGAAGAGAAATATACCACAGTGAAAGCAATCATTTATTGAGCATATATTCATGCCATGCTCTTTATCTCGGATCTCCATAAAGTCTGCAAACATAATTATTTCCCCCCTTAAATAAGGAAACAAAAGCCCAGAAAGGTTAAACAGTCTGCCCAAGGCTTCATGGTTAAATAGAAAGGCATGAATGCAACCTAGGCCTCAACTCTAAAACATCAGATTTTTGTAAATTATATGCCATTAAAAAAAAAAATCAGCTTTTTTTCACTGCACCATGCTGCCTTATGGATAGTGTATTCTGAGAAAATTTTCCATTTCTCATTTTTAAGGAAATTATGGTTAGTGCAAGTCATTATGTGTTTCATTTTTGCTAGGGTACCTTTAAGTGGCCATAAGGAGCTTTCACTAGAAATCTATAAACCTCTTCCAGTGTACCCTAATGTGCCATATAAATGTTACCACCTCTCATCTTATAACTATGGCATATAAGGAACTGGGAGGCATGTATGTATATATAGTATGTAAACAACTGCTATAGGAGTCTGGAGAAGAGTGGGAAATATGTCTGGCTGAAATAGTCAGAAAAGCTTTATAAATGAGGCAGAAACTAAACTGGATCTTGAAGAGTGAGTAGAATTTTGAAAGACAAGATGCTGAAAAGAATACAGGACAGTGTGCATATCAAGCTGGCCTGGGCAAAAGATGTATACTCACATACTCATTTTTAAACAGAAGCAGAGCTTTAAGAAGGTAGCTAGTGCCAGCCATGTATTCTGTGTCTTAAACATAATAGAGAGCATAATAAATATGACTATGGAGGGTCTGACTGGAAAAGGTCAGTTTTCATTCTAATCCCAAAGAAAGGCAATGCCAAACAATGCTCAAACTACCGCACAATTGCACTCATCTCACACACTAGTAAAGTAATGCTCAAAATTCTCTAAGCCAGGCTTCAGCAATACATGAACCGTGAAATTCCAGATATTCAACCTGGTTTTAGAAAAGGCAGAGGAACCAGAGATCAAATTGCCAATATCCACTGGATCATCGAAAAAGCAAGACAGTTCCAGAAAAACATCTATTTCTGCTTTATTGACTATGCCAAAGCCTTTGACTGTGTGGATCACAATCAACTGTGGAAAATTCTGAAAGAGATGGGAATACCAGACCACCTGACCTGTCTCTTGAGAAACCTATATGCAGGTCAGGAAGCAAGTTAGAACTGGACATGGAACAACAGACTCGTTCCAAATAGCAAAAGGAGTACGTCAAGGCTGTATATTGTCACCCTGCTTATTTAACTTCTATGCAGAGTACATCATGAGAAACGCTGGGCTGGAAGAAGCACAAGCTGGAATCAAGATTGCCGGGAGAAATATCAATAACCTCAGATATGCAGATGACACCACCCTTATGGAAGAAAGTGAAGAGGAACTAAAGAGCCTCTTGATGAAAGTGAAAGAGGAGAGTGAAAAAGCTGACTTAAAGCTCAACGTTCAGAAAATGAAGATCATGGCATCCGGTCCCATCACTTCATGGGAAATAGATGGGGAAACAGTGGAAACAATGTCAAACTTTATTTTTTTGGGCTCCAAAATCACTGCAGATGGTGATTGCAGCCATGAAATTAAAAGACGCTTACTCCTTGGAAGAAAGGTTATGACCAACCTAGATAGCATATTGAAAAGCAGAGACATTCCTTTGCCAACAAAGGTCCATCTAGTCAAGGCTATGGTTTTTCCAGTGGTCATGCATGTATGGATGTGAGAGTTGGACTGTGAAGAAGGCTGAGTGCCGAAGAATTGATGCTTTTGAACTGTGGTGTTGGAGAAGACTCTTGAGAGTCCCTTGGACTGCAAGGAGATCCAACCAGTCCATTCTAAAGGAGAGTGATCCTGGGTGTTCTTTGGAAGGAATGATGCTAAAGCTGAAACTCCAGTACTTTGGCTACCGCATGTGAAGAGTTGACTCATTGGAAAAAGACTCTGATGCTGGGAGGGATTGGCGGCAGGAGGAAAAGGGGATGACAGAGGATGAGATGGCTGGATGGCATCACTGACTCGATGGACGTGAGTTTGAGTGAACTCCGGGAGATGGTGATGGACAGGGAGGCCTGGCGTGCTGCGATTCATGGGGTCATAGAGCGGACAGAACTGAGCGACTGAACTGAACTGAACTGATGGAGGGTCTTGAAGGCCAAGTTAAAAAATTTTGAACTTAAGCTTAGTAAGCAATAAAAAAATACAGGTTTTGAACAAATGAGGTATTTTAAAAATGGTGCTTCAGCAAGATTATTCTAAGTAGTGATATGTCATAAATAGTGAAAAGACGGCGTGATTCAACAGTGTTGCCAATGTACATTCCCCTTCTCAAGAAATGGAACAGCTTCTGTTCTCAGTGAACTCCCACTTGAATGTGCATGGTGGTGGTGATAAAGGCTCTGAGACACGGGATGGATGCATTGAAAAAAAATTACAATTAAGAGCGATGTACTATAATGAGTTCTATTGAAAGAGATTCTTTGGAAATTTTGGAAGAAGTAACTCACTGCCCGAAGGAGATGTACAATGCTTCAAAGTGATATTTGAGCTGAATTCTAAAGATGGTTCAGAGTCAGCCACGTGTCAAAAGGGAGGAAGGACTCTAAAGCAAAAAATAAGATGCACAGCAGGATATATTCAGAGGACAATGAAGTGCAGTACAGAAGAGTATGGTTAAAGTAGGTTACGGCTGGATTGGATTAATAGAGCTAAGTCTCTTCACAAAGTCTTGAAAGTTGAGAATTTATCCTATTGGCAATGTAGAGACTGGCATGTTTTAAAGCATGGGAATGACATGATTATAATTGTGCTCTAGCCAATTCTGGTACCACTCTGTAAGTCAAACTGGAAGAGAAAAACTGGAGTCAGATGAAGAATCTATAGTATTTGATAAGCAGGTGGATTTAGAGGGGGGAAAAAAAGCAAAAAGCAAAAAAAAAGATGTAGGTTTTATGGCTGGTGGATTGGAAGAATGGGCCAGAAACTGGGAAGCCAAGATAAGTAAAAACCAGGGAAATGGCAGTTGTTTAGCTTTAGATACGTGAAGACACTAGTAATACCGTGTATACACAAATGGAACTGTCTACTGGGCAGCTGGAGAGCAGACACTAAAATGCGGGAAAGAGGCCAAGAATAAAAACAGACATTTGGGAGTCATTCAAAGGTGAAAGTGAGATGGTAAGTGATAAAAGTGTCTACTTTTCAAAGAATAAGGGCTGAGAATTGAACCATACTTAAGTGATTGAAGAGAGTAAGGATAAGGTGATATGTAAGAGGGGAAAAAGACAGACAGACAAATAATGTAGTACACTAGAACACAGTTTCAAGTTAGGGAGTGGAGGTCACCAGTTTCAGCTTCATTACATACATGTCAAGGACATGAGGACAAAGGAAAAAGTCATTAGGTCTACCGATTAAGAAATTATTAGTAGCATTTAATATACTTTTAGTAGAGTCACGGATAAGAAAGGTGGATGAAAGTCAAATTATAACAAGGTAATAAGAATCTAAATGTCACTAGAGTAGTTCAGTTCAGTTGCTCAGTCATGTCTGACTCTTTGCAACCCAATGGACTGCAGCATGCCAGACCTCCCTGTCCATCCTCAACTCCTGGAGTTTACTCAAACTCATGTCCACTGAGTCGGTGATGCCATCCAACCACCTCATCCTGTCGTTCCCTTTTCCTCCTACCTTCAATCTTTCCCAGCATCAGGGTCTTTTCAAAGGAGTCAGTTCCTTGCATCAGGTGGCCAAAGTATTGGAGTTTCAGCTTCAACATCAGTCCTTCCAATGAACATTCAGGACTGATCTCCTTTAGGCTGGACTGGTTGGATCTCCTTGCAGTCCAAGGGACTCTTAAGAGTCTTCTCCAACACCACAGTTCAAAAGCATCAATTCTTCAGTGCTCAGCTTTCTTCACAGTCCAACTCTCACATCCATACATGACTAATGGAAAAACCATAGCCGTGACTTGACAGACCTTTGTTGACATAGCAATGTCTCTGCTTTTCAATATGCCGTCTAGGTTGGTCATAACTTTTCTTTCAAGGAGTAAGCGTCTTTTTATCTCATGGCTGCAGTCACCATTTGCAGTGATTTTGAAACCCAAAAAAATAAAGTCTCTCACTGTTTCCCCATCTATTTGCCATGAAGTGATGGGACCAGATGCCATGATCTTAGTTTTCTGAACGCTGAGCTTTAAGTCAACTTTTTCACTCTCCTCTTTCACTTTCATCAAAAGGCTCTTTAGTTCCTCTTCACTTTCTTCCATAAGGGTGGTGTCATCTGCATATCTGAGGTTATTGTTATTTCTCCCGGCAATCTTGATTCCAGCTTGTGCTTCATCCAGCCCAGTGTTTCTCATGACGTACTCTGCACAGAAGTTAAATAAGCAGGGTAACAATATACAGCCTTGACGTACTCCTTTTGCTATTTGGAACGAGTCTGTTGTTCCATGTCCAGTTCTAACTGTTGCTTCCTGACCTGCATATAGGTTTCTCAGGAGGCAGGTCAGGTGGTCTGGTATTCCCATCTCTTTCAGAATTTTCCACAGTTGATTGTGATCCACACAGTCAAAGGCTTTGTCATAGTCAATAAAGCAGAAATAGATGTTTTTCTGGAACTGTCTTGCTTTTTTGATGATCCATACTATGAGTATCCATACTCATAGTACAAGTAGTATGTTAATACAATAGATTATATATGTATACTCTTTAATTGCTGAATATCACAGAACTCAGCATTTTAAAAAGTAAACTGTAGACTGATATATTTAAATTTTAGAAACAAAAACAGAACTGTGAATTACATATAGTATATATAAAAGCATTAAACAGAGACTGGAAGAACATAAACCCACTTATATGATAGTGAACTAGGTATGGGAGAAGATATGGGACTGGGGGATAATGGCCAAAGGGGACTTTATCTGTAATGATTCTGCTTTTTATATAGAGAGGGAAACAAATACAACTAATTGCTAATTGTTCTTAACTCCAGGTATTGTTCTGTAAATGTCAAAATGGGATTGTAATATGATTGAGGAAAGATGCCAAAGAGAGTGACAAGCTGCTTTAGTGGAAGCTAGAGACGGTTTATAACTCAGAAAGTAATACAGCTCGGTCCTATGAGGACATCTACAACCTCTAAAGAGATGTCCATATGGTCGGTAACATCCTGTGAGATGGGGTTCTAACTCACTTGCTACTGCAGGAGGCCTCTGAGGAGCAGATTATTCTTCCATTGTTCTTCCCATCTGACTGTTCCGGGGAGAACGGCTCTGTTCCTTGCCTACTCACCATGTGCAATTAAGTGATGCAAAACAACCTCAACAAATTCCTAAGTGTTCAATATGAAAGGGGTACACAAAAGTCAAGTTTCCAGAAGCATCTCTCACCAGGCTTTAAACTTGAGGTCCATTCCTGCCGTTTGTTTATAGTATTCTTTGTATTCTCTATACATTTAACCCTCATTTTGAGAAGTAAAAGAGAAAATGAGAAAGTATAATGGTGACAGAGTAGACATAACAGACTTCTTAGAAAAGTATGGCAATGAAGGGAGAGAATAGAAAATAAGATTCAGAGAGCCTGATGTAAAGGGTTTGAATTTATGAATGGTTATAATTTCAGGGCAATGATCTGTGATCCCCAATCATTCATGATATTAGAAAACTACCCCCTTTCCACCACTCTCAATTTAAAAGGTTCAAATGATAAATTTACATAAAAGAGCTGCTTACTGTTTATAAAAATGAAAGGCAATCAAAATATGTATCTATATATACTCTTTCCAGCTGCAAATATGGCAAGAATAAAATTTATTAAGTAAACAACTGCTAAACTAGACTTATTCACAAAGGACAAGCAATTGAACCTCAGCTCTTAGTAAGCTGCTATTAATTAAAAAACCATGGAAGACTGAATGTATAAACTGAATATACCATCATATTTGTAAATATAATCTTTATTTTATTTGACATTTGTGGAACACAAACCTCACTAGAATTAAAGCTCCACACGAGTATTTCTGCTTATGTTCACTACCACCATATACTGAGGGCTTAGAATGGTACTGGGCAAATGGATCAATATTTATCAAATCAGTTCAGTGAATACTAATTTAATAAACTATTAAAATATACCTAATCTTAACCCAGAAGCGAAACAATATACGTTATATACATTTCCTTAATCTTCTCAAGGATTGAACTTGTACTGAAGAAATAAACATAAAGGCAAGTTTCTGAAGTAAATTCTGTAGCTCAAAAATTGCCACCCAAAGACCAAGCTAGGGGGGAGCCAAATTCAAGCAAGAATTCTGGGTCCTAACAGGTTGACATATTTTAGTCTCTTGAACTTGTCAGTATTCCTCAAATGAACCCATCAAGTATCTTTGTGTTCAACTTGCAGGGGGGCTAGCCCAGATTAAGATGATAGTAAATAGAAAGGAGATGGGGGGGGGTGGTGTGTGTGTGTGTGTGTGTGTGTGTGTGTGTGTAAATTGCTAATTGATTGGTTACATTAGAATTTTTTTTTAAAATATTAATTTATTTGGCTGGATTGGGTCTTAGCACAATGCACACAGGCTTCTCTCTAGTTCCGGCACTCAGGCTTCCTTGCCCTGTGGCATGTGGGATCTTGTTTCCCCAACAGAGATCATACACACGTCCCCTGCGCTGGAAGGCAAACTCCCAATCACTGCACCACCAGGGAAATCCCGGTTATACCAGGATCTTAAGTACCTTCTGTGTGCCTAACATACGAATGGCATTTTATTGTTGTATAAAATAGAACAGAGAGCCTGTACAAGAACAACAACAAAGTACTTATACTTGTTCTCATTTATATAGTCCTGTAAAGTAGGACATTATCATTTTTTAAAGATGATGTAGAACCTCAGAATTTAAATTCAAAGTCATATAGCCGGCAAGCGGCAAAGAGAATTTCAAGATTTCTGTCCAAGCTTACCTCACTAAAAAGTACTATCCCTTATCATGAAATAATCACTTAGGGTTTAGGGTAGTGGTAATTCCCTGGTGGTCCAGTGGTTAGAACTCTGCTTCCACTGCAGGAGGCCCAGATTCAATCCCTAGTTGGGGAACTAAGATCCCTCAAGCCATGTGGCACTACCAAAAACAAACAAACAAACAAACAAACAAACCCTTTAAAAGTGATTTTCAACCACAACAAACATCTGAAAAGCTTTTGAAAATACCCATGCTCAGGCCCTATTCTCCAGAAATTTGTGAACTAATTGGTCATGGGTACAGTCAGGCATCTATCCATATGTTAAAATACTCCTCAGGTGATTCCAACAGGGGGCCAGGTTGCAAAATGATCTTTGAATATCATCTTAAAGAGATATGTCAAAAAGGTAGAGAAGATGAGGGAAGCCAGTATTATAGTCACCTGTTTCAGTATATGCAGCCAGAATTTCCAAGTTTCTGTTGAGACAATTGTAAATGTCTTGCTGGCACTCCTTGGGTTTTTCACTTTTATGGAAATCTCCAAAGCCAGATCAGCTTTTGGACACAAAAGTCAACTACATATAAGTGGAAAGCAGCAGGCCCTCAGAGGGGGTAAAAATTAATTACAAAATACCCAGCACCAAAATAGGGTCTTTGATTGGAACTGGCAGTGGCAGAAAAGGGTCTCCTCTGGGCATATTTCAGTTGTCCTACGTAACGTGCCAGTATGGTAAATTATTAGACCACTACAGAACTGGAGAGAATGACAAAAAAGTTCATGCATTTGTTCATAAAAGTATTTACTGATGACTTGCTTTGTACAGGGGGTTGTAGAATTTGAAATAATGACTTCTGCCTTTCAGGAGCTTGTAAACTACTTATATAAAAAGGGAGTAGTCAATACAACTTGATCTGAATGCTCTCCTAGAACAAGGGTTGGATTAATCACTGGGTCACCCCAACTGAAAAAAGTCAGTACCATGATTTCTAGACGCGGGAGCCTGGTAGGCTACAGTCGAGGGGGTCGCAGAGTCGGACACGACTGAGCGACTTCACTTTCACTTTTCACTCTCATGCATTGGAGAAGGAAATGGCAACCCACTCCAGTGTTCTTGCCTGGAGAATCCCAGAGACGGGGGAGCCTGGTGGGCTGCCGTCTATGGGGTCGCACAGAATCATACACGACTGAAGCGACTTAGCAGCAGCAGCAGCAGACGTCCCAAAATTCTAAGCTCCAAAGGAAATGTCTGTCACTTTGAAAGAAGAGGTACTTTTGAGTGATTTGTGTTCTGGGTGTGATCCAAGCATAATTTCATTGGGTATAATTTCATTTAAGGGAGACTCTTCATTTAACACTTTCCAGTTGGATTTGTTCTCAGTATAGAGCTATATCACACGCTAAAGTGGGTAGCGAGTGGTCTACTGAGAGTTGTAGGCAACGAAAACATACATTACCCAATAGCATTGGCGTTGCCAGGAAGTTATGTCCTTAGCGGAAAATGTGGAGTAAGGGTCTCCAGAAACTCGTGGTAGAACCCAGAGACTAGAATTTCAACAGCAGAGGGCTCTGCAGCCGATTTCACATAAAGCTTTTACCGACCGGACCCCCCCCCCCCCCCCCCGCCCCCAGGAACTTGCCCCATGACAAGATGAAACTTTCTCAGGGAACTTAACGCATGGTAAAATACACGAAATGTTCAGGGTTGGATTTATGTGTTTCCCATAACCTCTACTCTGGTCTGACCGTTAAAGTCCCTTGCAGATACTCTTGATCTTATAGTTTGGGGTTGGGGATGCGGAGGAAGGAAGAATGAAATTTGCCCATGAAGCTTTCCAAACGAATGCTTATTTTTCCTCGGCTTTTGGAAAGAGTTAAAACTGGAGGAGGATCAGTCCTCAGGAAATTAGTTTGGCTCTTCTTGCCAGTGACATCTCGGACAAACACGTTACAACACAGTTTGGGGGGAGGGGAGGAGAAGAGTGAGAAAAAGAAACTAATTCTCTGGGTTCATAGAAGCCCCTCTCACTTCTCAAAGGCGTTCCGACGAAGCTAGACGCCACTCCTTAACTAAGTTTCGCTTTAAGTCTACGCATCCAGGCCGCCCGCTCCGTCCTCCCGCAAGTACGGACTCCAAACTTTCGGCCCCTCGCCCGGCCCCCAGGCCGTAGAACTCCTCCCGGCATGCTGGGCTCCGCTCCGAAGAGCCCCGAGGCCGGGCGCGGCAGGGCCGGAACGAGGATCAGCTGCTCGCGTCCTCCCCAAAGGCTGCCCGTACCTGTCCAGCATCTGCTGTAGGGCTTGGTCCGGCATCTTCGGCGGAGCCGGCGCACTCGCCTCTCCGGTGAGCCCGGTCAGGGCCGGGCCCAGGACAATAGCACTGAGAGGCGGCGGAGTAGGCCTCAGTCCGGCGGCAGCCGCGAACCCGCCACCCAGCCTCCCGGGGCGGCTCCGCGAGCCCGGCGGTGGCGGTGCGCGGCCCGCGGGCGTCCGGAGGAGGCAGTGGGGAGCGAGGAGGAGGAGCCTAGGGCGGGGAGACGGCAATCGCGGCCGGGGTTCCTGCCCGTCGGCCCGGGGTTCCGGTCCATGGACCGCGGGCGCCGAGTTGCTGCCGGCGGAGGAGCTACCTCTGTGAGGTAAGAGTCACCGCCTCCGTGCGCGCTGGGGTCACGACGCAAGGCGGCCCAGAGCAGCCTGGGAGATGTAGTCCTCGGACCGTCCCCGCTAGAGGCTGCACAGCCCGCCCGGACCACCGCCGCCGCGCCCGCCGCCGCCCGGCCGGCGCCCTCCCGTTTCCTTCCTCCAGGGGGAAAAATGTCCTGCGGGCCGCTTTCCAGGAAGCAGCAGGATGTGCCGCTCCACTGTCAGTAGCATCAAGGTCAGCTCTCCCTGCCTGTTTTCTCTCAGCTCTGGTGCTCAGGTGGGACCGAGCCAGGTGAGGGGTGGGATCTAAAGGGCCATTTCTCGGCAGGGTCTCCAGTCCCGGCCGCGGCGTCGGGGTGGGCCGTGGAGGGGGTGGGGGTGGCAGAAAGCGTCTTCGGAAGCCCTCAGCGCTGGGGCCAGCCTCTGCGGCGTCTGAGCCCATTTTGGGGAGTTACACAACCCCTGCAAGGGGTCGGATGCTCTAGTGCGTGAGGTTATTCCTGAGGGGTCGGAAGGGCAGGGGCTGCCTTGACCAGATGGTTCCCACCCGAACCTCTCAGTGTATGTTTCTCAGGGCGGGGGGAGAGGGGTAGGGTGTGTGTGTGTGTGTGTGTGCGTGCGTGTGTGTGTGTCGAGGGGAGATTATTCCCTCCCCCTCTAGGAACCTTCTAAAATGTGCCTGGGCTTTCAAGGGCTCGCCAATAGTCTCCAAATGGAACATGGTCGTGAATAAACAGCTCTTGCTTACTCAGCTGTGGGTTGTCAGGGGTGTTTGTTTCTCTGTCTGCCGCTGGTCAGTGTTAACCATTTCTAGTCGCCTTGACACCTCCAAGCAGGTGGATGTGTGTGGAGGAGAGATCAAAAGGAAAAAATCATAAATCGCTCGTTGAAGTTATTCTCTGATGCTCTAGGGACAGCTTTGGCGGGAGGAAAAGAACTGTTGGCTAAAAGGAAGGAGTCTTTTGGACGACCTGTGGCGTTCTCTAGTGCTGTGATTGGTAGAACGTTTGGTAGTTTTCCCCTGATTATGCCTAATTTCTGCCGCAAGATGTTTGATTTTTCTTTACATTAAAATGTGTTTTTAAAGTTCTTTTAATTTTTACGCAGAATTTTGCAATCAGCTCTTAATTTCTTGCTTACAGTCTGCTTCCTGAATATAGTTGAACTAGAGTGTACATCGCCAGGAAGAAAAATAAAAATAACATGTGACCAGAAGTTATTTGGCCTCTGATTTCTGAATGATGCTTTTATGAAAGACTTTGGGAATTTACGTGACTAATTATAATTAATGCTTTACCCTTTTCTCATGAAATGAGAAGCAGGCCCATGACAGGGGAGGGAAATAAGTAATTTATTAAGGCATTTGAGATTTTAAATTCCTATTTATTACTACTCCTACTGGGTAAGTCTTCTCTTACTGTGTGTTTATCTGTTAAAGCAATTGTCAGCCAGAAGGAGATGGATACATACATTCTGCTCAAAAAACAGAATTTTATTCTAGCATATTGATTGCATAGGTTAGAGCAGACTCCATTTAATTTTATGACTTACATTAAAAGGAATTTTCACCTCATCTTAGAATTTCTGTTTGAACTTCAAACTGGGAAGTAATGTGGTACAGTTCTATTGCTAGCAAAGTGGTGTGCAGATTATCCTTTTAAAAAAAAAATTATATTAGCATTTTCATGAAAATTCTGCTTCCTGGCTGTGTCAAAAATCCTTTGAAATAGGGAAAAAACTTTGTTATTCACCTTAGGACTGGTTAGGGAAAAATGAAGCAATTAGCACCTGACCTAGTAATCCCACTCCTTGGTATCTACCCAAGAGGAATAAAGATATATATCTACACCAAGACTTGTATGCCAACATTCATAGCAGCATTATTCCTAGTAGCCAAAAAGTGGAAACAACCCAAGTATCCATCAACTGATGAATGGATAAACCAGTAAATCTGCCTGGAATGCAGGAGACACAGTTTTGATACCTGAGTCCGGACGATCCCCTGGAGAAGGAAATGGCAACCTATTTCATTATTCTTGCCAGGAGAATCCCATGGACAGAGGAACCTGGGGGGAGCTACAATCTGTAGGGTTTTAAACAGTCGGACGTGACTGAAGTGACTGAGCATGTACACATGCACGCCCAAAATGTTATTAGCTGACAACAAGGAATGAAGTTCTAATACATGTGACAATATGGATAAATCTTGAAAACATGTTAAGTGAAAGGAGCTAGTCGCAAAACACTACATATTGTATGATTCCATTTATATTAAATGTTAAGAATAAATTCACAGAGACAAAGTAGATTAGTAGTTGCCAAAAGCTGGAGGGGCTGGAGAGAAATGGAGAGAGATTGCTAAAGGGCATGATGTTTTTTTTGGGGCTGATGAAAATGTTCCAGGGTTAGAGTGGTGATGACTACACAGCTTTGTAAATTATATTGCAAAAATAATATAAAACAAATTTAGATTCTGGTGATGGTGACACAAATCTGTAAACAGACTTAAAAAATTTAATATGAGTTAATTTTAGAGTATGTAAATTGTTGTTGTTTAGTTGCTAAGTTATGTCCAACTCTTTTACAGTCCCATGGACTATGGCCCACCAGGTCTTCTGTCCTTGGAATTTTCCAGGCAAGAATACTGGGGGGCGTTGCCATTTCCTACTCCAGGGTATCTTCCCATCGCAGGGATCGAACCTCCGTCTCTTGGGTCTTGTGCATCTCCTGCATTGGCAGGCAGATTCTTTACCACTAGCCCCACTGTTTGTCAACTTTATTTTCCTTGGCTTTAGGATTTTCAAATTAGAATAACTGGAATCATAATTTATCCTGACTTTGAAGTAAAAAGTTCTTAATTGCTTAGATCTCAGTTTGACCCCCTCCAAATAAAAAGCTGAAATGCACTTACCTATTTTACATAGAGTTAAAGATTTATGGTAAATGATATTTAACCAAGAGATTAATAGCATGACCACAAAAATATTTTCCTCAATGTTATGTTTTGAAATAGAAATTAATCTACTGAAAATGTTTAAAGATTCTCCCAACCTTGGAGGATTAGGATCGATAATGTAGAGTTATCCTAAAGAGTTATGAAATGTATTAATAATTTTATAATAGATTTAGAAATACCTAAGTATAGAACTATAGGAAATTTGAAGTAGTATATTACTTTAATGTTCTCCCCTGACACTTGTTTTGAACTGTCTGCCAAGGGATCCTAGAGATATTCCAAAGAAATAATATAAAATATCCAGGTGTCCTCCAAGGAGAATTGTCAATTGCTAAATTTGCTGATAAACTGCTGGTTGAGTCCACATTGCAGGTTACAAAATATTCTTCATTAATTTATTTAGCAGACATTTACAGAGTATTTATGATGTGCTTGGGTACTCTAGTCACAAATTAACCAATGACTGCCCTTTAAGAACAAAGGAAAGCTATGACAACCTAGACAGCGTGTTGAAAATCAGAGACATTACTTTGCTGACAGAGGTCCATATAGTCAAGGCTGTGGTCTTCCAAGTGGTCATGTGCAGTTGTGAGAGCTGGACTGTAAAGAAGGCAAAGCACCAAAGAATTGATGCCTTCAAACTGTGGTGCTAGAGAAGACTTCTGAGAGTCCCTTGGACAACAAGGAGACCAAACCAGTCAATCTTATGGGAAGTCAACCCTGAATACTCATTGGAAGGACTGACGCTGAGGCTGAGGCTCCAGGATTTTGGCTACCTGATGCAAAGAGCCCACTTATTGGGAAAGACCCTGGTGCTGGGAAAGATTGAGGGCAGAAGGAAAAGAGGGCATCAGAATGAGATGGCCTGATGTCACCATTGATGCAATGGACATGAATTTGGGCAAACTTCAGGAGATGGTAAGGGACAGGGAGGCCTGGTGTGCTTCAGTCCATGGGGTCATGCAGAGTCGAACACGACTAGGTGACTGAACAACAACAGAGAACATACAGACTACCTAACGATACTTATATTTAAAAAAGTAACCAGACCGCTTACACGTGAAATACTGCATGAGGATACATGGCAGTGTGTGATGAAGTGCCAAGTGAGTGGCCTAGAAATACAAAGTGAGGTAACAGCTTAGAAGAGACTGTTGTGGGTTGGTGAGTTAGAGAACTTTGTGAAACAAGGGAAATTTAGGCTCTACCTTGTAGCAATAGGAGGAATTAGGTAGGTAAAGAGGTGGAAAAGGATTTTGGGTTTAGATAAGGATGAAAACATGTGGAGAGAAATTAACCTCTGTAAATGGCACAGTACCTCTCTGTTGGGCAAGAGTGAAAAATATGGTTGGTTGGTTAAATACGGAATAGTTAAAAGGCCTTGAAGCCATTAATTCTTTTGACAAGTGTTTATTGAACAAGCAATATTTATGTGACAGGCTAAGCCAGGCACTGAAGATACTACTGGACAAAGACATAGCAACCCACTCCAGTATTCTTGCCTGATCCCCTGGACAGAGGAGCCTGGTGGACTATAGTTGCTGGGGTCACAAAGAGTCAGACACGACTTAGCAACTAAGCAACAACAACTAGGCCAGGCACTGGAGGTACAATACTGAGAAAAACAAGCACAGTTCCTATCTTTGTAGAGTTTACTCTTTATCAAGGGCAAGAGAGATAATCATATAAAGACAGTTTTTAGTTTGCATATGTTACATGATGTTATTAGAGATGATAGCTAGGATTTTGACCTAAACAGGGCAATCAGAAAATTTTTTCTCAAAGTGCCCATCATGCTAAAGCCTGAGGAAGAGCAAGAGTTAATCAGACAAAGGGAGGAGGGAAGAGCATCCCAAACCAAAGAACAGCTTGTGCAAATACCCTGAGAAGGAAGTCTTGTGATAAAGAATAGGAATGGAAACAAAAAGGGGGCTTGAGGCAAAATGGGACCAGAAAGGTCAGTCAAGTGACAGACTCTGAAGAGCTTTACAAGCCAATTTAAGGAATTTTGCCTTTATCCTAGAAGCCTCTGGGAAGAGGAGTTTAGACATTCTGTAGGAAATGGAGAGTTAACTTGTAGTGGTTCCCAAACCTGCTGTGAGTCAGAGAATTCACCCTGGAAATTCTGACGCATGTGCCTTGTAGTTGTCCCCCTAAGTGATTACTAGACCAGTGATGTCTCTGCAGAAATACCATAGTGGTTGAGTGCCTCAGCTCAAACCTACGTTTGAATCTTAGCATTGCCACTCAGGGGCTCAGCAGTTTTGGGTGGGTTGCTGAATAAGCCACAGTTTCCTCATCTTCAGGAGAATTACAGTAACTACCTCACTGGGTTACGGGGAGGATTAAATGAGAAAATCCATTTAAATTGTTCAGGACAATACTGGGCACATAGTTAAGAACTCCACTGATATTAGCTTTTAATTATTACTAAAAATTCTCAAGTCAAGGTAACAGTGATTTAGGGGGATTAATTTTGCAGTGGTATGCAGAGTGGGTTGGGAACAAAGGCAAGTTAGGACTGGCCTAGATTTCAGTAACTTAGCCATGGTCTGTAACTATTTCAGAAGTTTGCTTTAACACAGCTATAAGTTCTTGAAGAGCCTTATATAGGCTAAGTAGTTTTCAAATAGATAATGTTCCTAGGCCTCTTAAAGGACTTGTTATAGGGACACCTTGATCTCCAGAATATATTTTACTGAGCATCTATAGGATTTGTTTGAATTGACCTTTTCTTAATTCTGGGCAGAGGCTTCACTGGCCACTTAGGACAGTCTAAAACCTTTATATCTTCATTTGCTATGCAGAGAATAGAGTTTTAACATCTTATATCAACTCTAGTGAAAAAGATATTTACGAAAGGTGATTGATTTTACAAAAAAATCATCATCCATTAATTAGTCTTTTCTTCCTCCTCGTAAATACTGTGGAAGAACCATTACTCTTCATTGTCCTTGCTTATACTCCTCTCTCCGGGTCACGTGTCCCTTGGATAAGTCAGTGGTGTGTCAAGAGTAGGTAAAAATCACAGGATGACACACCACATCTTCCTTCTTGTATCTTGTTCCAGGAGAATCAATTTTATGAGCAAATATATATATAAAGAATTATATTCTTTTTAAAAATAAACATGGATGTCATAGAGCAGCAGTTCTGCTAATAGTTGTCTTAGAGAAAAACATGTTACATGATTGAGCTGCAAGGTGAACCAGCCATTCATTTTTTACCTGAAAGACTAACAATAAACATTTTAAACTTTTGTGCTGTTAAGAAAATGAAAAGACTTTCATTCACTTAAGAATGGGAAAAAAATTTTGGAAATCATATATCTGAAAAATGACTTATATCTAGAACATATAAAGATTTCTTGTAACTCAACAATAGAAAGGCAAATAACTCAATTAGAAAATGGACAAAGGATCTGAGTAGGTATTTCTTCAAGATATACAAATGACCAGTAAGCACCTGAAGGAGATGCTCACCAACGTTGGTCATTAGGGAAATGGAAATCAAAACCACAATGAAATACTACATCACTCTCCCTAGGATGGCTATAATAAAAAAGATGGATAATAAATGATTAGTGGTAAGTGTTGGTGAGAAGTAAGGAAAGAAGCTCTAGTATACTGCTGATTGGAAGGTAAAATGGTGTAGCCATTTTGGAAAACAGTCTGGGATTTCCTCAAAAATTTAAACATAGTGTTTCCATTTAACCTCGCAGTTCTACCCCCAGGTATATGCCTAAGAGAAATGAAAACCTATGTCAACACTAAAACTTGCACACAAATGCTCATAGCAGCATTATTCATCATAGCCACAAAGTGTAGCAACCTAAATGCTTATCATTTATGGATGGGGAAAATGTGTCCATACAGTGGAATATTATTCAACAGTAAGGGATGAATTACTGTTACATGCTATAGCATGGACAAACCTGGAAAATACTGTGTTAAGTGAAATAAGCCAGTCCAAAAGAAAACATACTCTATGATCCCATTTATATGAAGTGTTCAGAATAGGTAAGTCTGTAGAGGCAGAAAGTAGATTAAATGGTTGCTGACAGTCGAGGGAGCTGGAGTTTTGAGGAGTGACAACTAAAGTATGCAGGGATTTACACCTATTTTTGAGGTGATGAAGATATTCTAAAATTGATTGTAATGATGATTGCACAACTCTGTGAATATACACTTTAACTGAGTGAATTATTTGGTGTTTGACTTGTATCTCACTAAAGCTGTTGTTTAACGTTGTTGTTGTTCAGTTACCAAGTCGTATCTGACTCTTTGTGACCCCATGGGCTGCAGCACGCCAGGCTTCCCTGTCCTTCACTATCTCCCTTGAGGTTGCTCAGATTCATGTTTGTTGAGTCAATGATGTCATCTAACCATCTCATCCTCTGTCACCTCCTTCTCTTGCCCTCAATCTTTCCCAGCATCAGTCAGCTCTTTGCATCAGGTGGCCAAAGTATTGGAGCTTCAGCTTCAACATCAGTCCTTCCAATAAATATTCAGGCTTGATATCCTTTAGGATTGACTGGTTTGATTTCCTTGCAGTCCAGGGGACTCTCAAGAGTCTTCTCCAACACTACAGTTTGAAAGCATTAATTCTTTGGTGCTAGCCTTCTTTGTGGTCCAACTCTCATATCCATACATGACTACTAGAAAAACCATAGCTTTAACCATATGGACCTTTGTTGGTAAGGTGATGTCTCTGCTTTTTAATGCACTACCTAGATTTGTCATAGCTTTTCTTCCAGGAGCAAACATCTTTAATTTCATGGCTTTAACTTCAGTCACCATCTGCAGTGATTTCGGAGCCCAAGAAATAAAATCTGTCACTGTTTCCACTTTTTCCTCATGTATTTGCCATGGAGTGATGGGACCAGATGCCATGATCTTCATTTTTTGAATGTTGCGTTTTAAACCAGTTTTATCCCTCTTCTCTTTCACTTTCATCAAGAGGCTTTTCAGTTCCTCTTCGCTTTCTGCCATAAGGGTGGTGTTATCTGCATATCTGAGGTTACTGATACTTCTCCCAGTAATCTTGATTCCAGCTTGTGCTCCATCCAGCCTGGCATTTCACCTGATGTGCTTTACATTGAAGTTAAATAATCAGGGTGACAATATGCAGCCCTGATGCACTCCTTTCCCAATTTGGAACCAGTCTGTTGTTCCATGTTCATTTGGAACATTGTTCCAACATTCTAACTGTTGCTTCCTGACCTACATACAGCTTTCTCAGGAGGCAGGTGAAGTGGTCAAATTTAAGAATTTTCCTTAAGAATTTTTAAGAATTTCAAGATTCTTTAAGAATGTCTTTAAGACTTTGCTACATTCTGTTGTGATCCACATAGTCAAAGACTTTAGTGTAGTCAATGAAGCAGAAGAAGGGTTTGTTTTTTTTTTTAATTTCCTTGCTTTTTCTATGGTCTGGTGTCCGGTGGATGTTAGCCATTTGATCTCTGGTTCCTCGGCCTTTTCTAAATCCAGCTTGTACATCTGGAAGTTCTTGGTTCATGTACCGCTGAAGCCTAGTTTGAAGCATCTTGAGAATAGTCTTACTGGCATGTGAAATGAGTGCAATTGTGTGGTAATTTGAACATTTTTTGGCATTGCCTTTCTTTGGGATTGGAATGAAAACAAACCTTTTCCAGTCTTGCGGCCATGGCTGTTTTCCAGATTTGCTGGCATATTGAGTGCAGCACTTTAACAGCATTATCTTTTAGGATTTGAAATGGTTCACCTGAATTCCACCACCTCCGCTAGTTTTGTTCATAGTGATGCTTCCTAAGGCCCACTTAACTTCACAGGAACATGCCCTTTCGTTGCTCCACGTAGCTGGAGGATGTGCCTGGCACCTTGTTTGTCTCACTGCTGGTCCTCTTGAGTGTGTAAACCTTCACTGGATGCTGGGTGTTGATCAATGTACCGCCCAGGGGCCTGGACAAAGGCCCTGTTGGAGTTGCTGACAAGGGGGGTCTGGGGAAGGCTGGAGCCAGTCGATGTTGGAGGATGCCCAGGAGTGGAGAGCTCCCTGGTCTCACCTGGCTGCCCTGGGCCCCATCCGCCGCCCAGATGAATTATGATGGGCCACAATGCTCAGTGTGCAGCCACCAGGCTGTTAACATAACAACAGGTGAACACTCTAAAATCCATTGTTAGTTGACTGATTTAATAACTTAGGACCTATCAATAGAACATAATATTATATAGCTGAGCTATTTCTATGTAGGCCATAATGAAAAGTTGGCAGAGATATAGTATTCAGCAGTTAGGACTTTTTTGTTCCACAGAAATCACCTCTAGCTAATTCAGTCCCCCTTGGGGACATTTGTTAATGTCTGGAGACTTTTTTGATAGTTACACTAAGGATGCTCTTGGCATCCAACAAGTTGAGACCAGGGATTCTGCTGAACCTACTGTAAGGCACAGAACAGCCCCTCAGAGCAAAGATAATGTAGCTCAAGATGTTAACAGTGCTAAGGGTAAGAAGTGCTGAGCTAACTTAAGCAAAAGGCAATCTATTGGAAGGAATTGGGTGAGCTCACAGGATTGAAAATAAGGCAGAAGAACCAGGCTGGAAGCAGTCAGGTAGCAGCCGCCACCGACCACCTTCTTGCAGGAACATTCCATGCTCTCATATGGGTTCAGCTCCCTCCAACTGTTTGTATTCTGCTCACAGATCAAAATCTGAGGAGGGAACATCTAATCAGTCTTCCTTGCCACTTGGCTAAAGGAAGGCAGTGTACCTTGAGTGGCGGCAATTCCTCAAAAGGAAGTCCATGCATTAGCAAGCACTTATTGAACATATGGTTATGATTCATGTACTGTCTAGGTGCTGGGAACAGAGGAGAACAAAAGAGACAAAAATGCTCTTATGGAGCTTATGTTCTTAGGATTCTAAATCAGGGAAAATCTTTAAGTAATAGTGTAAAGAAGGTTGAGTATTTGCCAAACACTAAGGCCAATAAAAAGACACATAGGACTTTTTTTTTTTAAGTATTACCTCTGGATAGTGAAACTGAATATCGGGAGAGGAACCTACTTTTCGTTTTATTCCCTTTTGATGTTTTCATTTTTGCCAGGAGCCTGTATTTTATAGTTAAAATTTTTGAAATTAAATTTAAAAAATACTTGGTGCAGGTGAAGGATGAGTAAAGACTTTTAAAAAGTCATAATATGGGGGGTTCCCTGGTGATCTAGTGGTTAGGATTCTGGGCTTTCACTGTCATGGCCTGGGCTCAGTCCCCAGTCAAGAACTGAGATGCCTCAAGCTGTGTGGTCAAAAAATGTCACAATATTCCGATGGTTCTGTTTATCATGGAAAAACAGAAAGAAAGAGAAAATCTGACAGGAAAGTGTAGCCTGTAATCACTCAGCAAATATTTGTCAAACACCTGCCTGCTTTAGGTCCTTTTTGGATAAGGTATAGTGTAAGTAAATAGATCATCGAGCAGCAGCCACGTGTGAGGCACTCTGTGAGGTGGTGCATCTAGGAGGGTATTGCAGTTTGGGAAAGATCTGAGAGGTGCTCTCAGTGAGTGCTTGTTGGCGTCTACTTACGGGACACCTAATATGTGGACCCTTTACACACGTTATCCCAAATCCTAACAATGACCTTAACAGATAGATGGCTGTGTCTCCTGTATCACACAGAAGAGCGTGAACATTGGGAAGATGAAGTCATAGCAAATAAGTGGCATAGCTGACTTTTGAAGCCAGAGACATCTGACTTCACTGGAGAACAGTGTATGAGTATCAGTTCAGTTCAGTTCAGTCGCTGAGTTGTGTCCGACTCTTTGTGACCCCATGAACTGCAGCACGCCAGGCCTCCCTGTCCATCACCAGCTCCCAGAGTTCACTCAAACCGATGTCCATCGAGTTGATGATGCCATCCAACCATCTCATCCTCTGTCATCCCCTTCTCCTCCTGCCCTCAATCTTTCCCAGCATCAGGGTCTTTTCCAATGAGTCAGCTCTTCGCATCAGGTGGCCAAAGTATTGGAGTTTCAGCCTCAACATCAGTCCTCCCAATGAACAACCAGGACTGATCCCCTTTAGGAAGGACTGGTTGGATTTCCTTGCAGTCCAAGAGACTCTCAAGAGTCTTCTCCAACACCACAGTTCAAATAGCTGACTTTTGAATCCAGAGACATCTGACTCCACTGGAGAACAGAGTATGAGTATACAAATAGCGAAATAACAGTAAAGAAGAAAGTGACTGATTTGCAACAGCAATCACAGATCCACCTATGATCAATCTTTGAAAAATTTCACAGATAGGTATCCCAGAAGCTCAGAGACAGGAAAAGAAGTAGCTGCATGTTGGAGTGGTCTGGGCAGGCTTCCTAGTGGAGGAGTGGTTTGAACTGGGTCTTGAAGGAGGAGTATATGGATGTGTAAAAAGGCAGTGTGTGAGTTTTTACTAAATGCCTGCTTGAGTCTAGAAACATTTCACCTAATCCCCGTGGTTCCATTTGCGAGGTGAGGAAACAGAGGCTTCCCCTTAGCCTCACTCCCCTGCAAGCAATAGGCAATTAATAGGCATTAATTTTTGGCAGTTTGATGGGTGTGAAGTGAAATTTCATTGTTATAGTCAAGTGTTTACTTCTGTTTGATAGCTTCTGGGTTTTACCTCTTGGGTAAGATGAACTAATGATGGAAGAGACAGTATACGTAATATACTAAAAGACCGGGATATGCTCTTTGGGGAGAATAGATACTCAGCATAAGTAGTTTTCTTCTATTAAAGCTTTTATGAATATATTATAACTAATTTGATATCCTATGGCTGAAATCTCAACTTGATAAGTCTGAGAAAGTTTACCTATTCATTTTATTCAGCATGATTTCTTGAGCTCCAACTGTGTACCAGGCACTGTAGAAAATATTGGAGATACAAAGATGTGAAAGATACTTGTGTGTTCGTGTCATCAGGTTGTCACAATTTAATGAAGAGACATGTTGTCATATGTTTACAATACATGGAAATCTCTTTCAGTCATCCTTCTCCCTCACCTCATCCCCCTACCCTTCAGTCAGTCATCAGGTATGGTCCGTTTATCTCCTAAATACTTCTCGAATCCATTTATTTGTTTCCATTGTCCCTCCCTTCACCCCAGTCCAGTTGCCTGTCATCTCTTACCTTGGACTATTTACTAGTCTAATTATCGATCTCCCCACCTATGCTTTCATCCCACTTGAGTTGATTTGAAAATTGACCTCTCCAGTTTACTTTTTCTTCCTTTGATTCCCAAGCAGAATGACTTGTTTAGAAATGTAGAACTGATCGTGTTACCTGCTTGAAATCCTTCTCTGGCCTGTTTAAATCCTGGAGAGAAGGAGCCAGTAGAAAGCATATGTTTAGCGATTTGGAGAAAAGGAGAGTAATCCATAAATTACGCCTTTTAAGCTTCATGAGGGCAGGACAGGACCCTACCTGTTTTGTTCACTCTTGTACCCCCAGTTCCTTGCACAGAGCCTGGCCCTTGGCAGATGTTCAGTAAATATTTAGTGAATTTTTAAAAGAGAGAGACACTTCTAAGGCTAGAATGAACACCGAGATGTTTGGATTCCGAAGTATCAGTACAAACTCTTGATTTTCCAGATACAGATACATGGATAAACACACACAGATGTGTACATACATACTCTCTTGGCTGTATCTGCTGGTAGGGCCTAAGGCATTTACCTCCCAAAACCAATGAATATATCTAGTACTGTCTCTAATACAGGCAACAAGTGTTCTTTGGGGACATTGCTAAGTCTAGACTGGTAGGAAAAGCACATCAACTTGGAACATCTACAGTGCCAGAAAGTAGGGATGTGCTCAAAAGATGACGGGGCCATGTCAAAAGGGCCTAGGTGTCAACTTGATGGGGCCCCAATGGCCAAATCAGGGACATTTTGAATAACCTTATAAATAATGATAATGAATTATAAGCTGTAGAATAAAATACGAATCTATGAGTCTATACTGATAAAAATAAATGAATAAATCAGGGGAGAAGGAAAAATTCTTCCTTAGAGTGGCATTCCAGCTAATTAAAAGGGTTGATGAAAATAGCAACTCACCACTTGCAAACACTACAGGAAGAGTGGATACAGGCAAGAATCACTGATGGATGCTAAAATCAGTGGGTAAAAATATGTTGATAAACAGGATGTTCACATAGTCGGAAAGTCTTCCCAAAGATATTTAAGAAAAAGGAAAAAACAGTAGGTTTATAGTGGAGAAATCTGGCAGACAGTACCTTAACCAAGTGATCAAAGTTATCATCACCACCATGCGTCATGTCCACATAACCTTTCTTTTGAAAGGATGCATGTGATTTCTGTGATATTATTGCCCAAAATCCATGATATGAATTTGATCATGAGGAAACATCAGATACACCAAAGTTGAGGATCATTCTACCAAGTAACTGGCTGCTGCTGCTGCTAAGTCGCTTCAGTTGTGTCCTACTCTGTGCGACCCCATAGACGGCAGCCCACCAGGCTCCCCCGTCCCTGGGATTCTCCAGGCAAGAACACTGGAGTGGGTTGCCATTTCCTTCTCCAATGCATGAAAGTGAAAAGTGAAAGTGAAGTCGCTTAGTTGTGTCCGACTCTTAGCGACCTCATGGACTGCAGCCTACCAGGCTCCTCCGCCCATGGGATTTTCCAGGCAAGAGTACTGGAATGGGGTGCCATTGCCTTCTCCGAGTAACTGGCTAGTGCTTTTCAAAAGTGTCAAGGTCAGGACTTTCCTGGCATACCAGTGGTTAAGGCTCCATGCTTCCACTGCAGGGGCACAGGTTTGATCCCTGGTTGGGAAGCTAAGACCCCACATGCTGTGCCTTGTAGTAAAAAAAATAAACAAAAAAACAAGTGTCAGGGTTATGAAAGAAAGACTGAGGAACTGTCCCATATTTAAAGAGACATGATAACTAAATGCAGTATGTGATTGGCATTAGTTGGCTAGCTGGTAAAATATAGACCGGAAATAATAATAATAATAATTATTATTTTTAGACTGCATTAACTTTATTTTTTCAGTTTAAAGCACAGGTTGTTTTATTGCAAAACCAATAGAAGCTAGTGATATTATATATTATTTCTTGTCATTGGTTTGATGTCTAAAAGATATTTTCCCAAAAGTAAATAAATAGGGGAAGTTTAGGATTATACTAAAAGGAAATACAGTAGTTTATATAAATTAAGCAAAAAAAAAAAGAATAGTTCTGGAAAAACATACATGAAATTTAAACAATTATTAGTGGTTAATATCTGACACAGTGACTTTAAAAAAATTAATTAATTTTAATTGGAGAATAATTACAATATTATGACGGTTGGCATATATCAGCATGAATTGGCCACAGGTGTATATATGTCCCATGGCCCACACCCCATCCTCAACCCCCCTCCCCAGACTGTAAATTAGATAATAGTACTGAATCAGTGTTGATTTTCTGATTTTGATAATTATACTGAGGTAATTTAAGATGTGAGCATTTGGAGAATGTGGGTGAAAAGTAAAGGGAATTATTTTTTGTAACATTTTTGTGATTCTGAAATTAAAATGAAACATTAAAAGTAAAAGAAAACCCTGTTTCTAATGGTCTCATATTGCCCTTACTTATTTTCTCTTACTTAACTCTACTTCCCAACACCTTCCTCTGCTTCACAAATGAACCCTGAGCTCTAGCATACTGGCTACTGGCTTTCTTCTTTAGTTCCTTGAACACACCATGCTTCCTCCTCTTCAGATCCTGAAGGTAAGAAGCATAGTATTCTCTTTACATGAAGCATGCTTCTTGTGAACTTTATCCTTCAAGTTTCATCTTACTTACTCTAGAAAACTCATCTCTGACCCCCTAGTTCAGGTCCCAACATTATGTGGTTTCATAACATCAGTTACTTTTCAATGCATTTTTATCACAGCTGCCATGAAATTGTTTATCATGAAATTTAATATTTAAAGTCCTTCTCATTCACTAGAAATTCACGTTCATGAGAGATGGTGGAATTGTCTTTTCTTGCTCAATGTTATTTTCCTGGTGCCTTACGCAGTGGCTATTTGAGTAATTAATGCAAGTCATGCAATGGAACATCGCCCCTCCTCCACCCCCCAAAAACACATCTTGGATGAAATTGGGCAGAGGAGATGTTTTAAGTTGGAGGAAATGAAGGTGGGGACCAGAATTGTTGGCAGTGACAAAAAAGTAGAGATGGAGGTGTCTTACCATGGAAGGTGCCATAGAACTTGATAAGGGAGGAGCAAGAGTCAAAAATGAGTGGTTTAATCATCAGCTCATAAAGGTACACAGTTGAAATGACAAGAGTCACTTTTCCAGCAGTATTTTTTGAAAGTGTATTCCTAAACACTTGAACATGAAGTCTCTGTATTTAATAAAAATACTTTATGTGGTAAAATGTTGTTTTATGTGATAAATACCAATTGGCATGCTAATTAGTGTATTTGGTCTACTAAAAGTGCTAAAAAAAGTACTATATCAGTTCAGTTCAGTCACTCAGTCATGTCTGACACTTTGCGACCCCATGAACCGCAGCACGCCAGGCCTCCCTGTCCATCACCAACTGCTGGAGTCCACCCAAACCCATATCCATTGAGCCGGTGATGCTATCCAGCCATATCATATTCTGTCGTCCCCTTCTCTTCCTGCCCTCAATCTTTCCCAGCATCAGGGTCTTCTCAAATGAGTCATCTCTTCGCATCAGGTGGCCAAAGTATTGGAGTTTCAGCTTCAACATCAGTCCTTCCAGTGAACACCCAGGACTGATCTCTTTTAGAATTGACTGGTTGGATCTCTGAAGAGTCTTCTCCAACATCACAGTTCAAAAGCATCAATTCTTTGGCGCTCAGCTTTCTTTATAGTCCAACTCTCACATCCATACATAGTCATGGTAAAATACTATGTGCCTTGATAAATATTAAATGACAGAAATGACCATATGAGAATACTGGAGTGTCCCTTTGCAGTAGGTACTGTGGTGTTCCAACCCAGAGCCTCTCTTCATCCATGGGATGCTGCTGGGAATTTTAGCTCCTGATGGTGAAAAGCTTTGTTTTTGCTGGATGTTGCCTTAGGTTGCAGAGAACTGCCTCTCTTTAGGTTATCCTCTTAGAGGCCCATGGCCAGTGACTGGCTGATTTAAGATGCAAAGACCCAGCCTCCTTGCCTCGTTGGAAGACAAGTCTGAGGGACCCGTCTCAGCTACCACAGATATTGGCTGAGTTACAACCATTTTGCAGTCAGTGACTCTCTCTGACTCTCCTGATCATCCTCATTTCAATGCAGATGTATTTGCCAGTTGCATCCTGCCTCAGTAAATCACTTCCTTGAAAAACTTCGTCTCAGAATCTATCTCCAAGGAACCTAACCTATGACCCTATCTAATTAGTCTTTTCCCTCAAATATACATCAAAAGTGCCCAAATAAATGTACACTTTGAAGAATTTTCAAGAACTCAGCTTCATTTTTATCAGAGAAAGAATAAGAAAATGAGTTTGGATAAAGTGAGAACCACCTACATTTACAGCTTCCTCATGGTAAAGGGAAGTTGGAAGTTTCTTGGATTTTAAAAGAGCAAACAGTTTTGCTGTTTTGGTTGACTGCAGTGCACTCTGAAATGAGAGGAACATTCTCAGTATGCTTCATTTAAGTGAAACGAGGAAAATAATGAGTATCAGGGACCAGAGGAGAAATGGAATCATTTCACTAGAGGAAAGGATTCAGAGAGAGAGGGGAAATGATGATCTTCCTGAAAGTCAAATATCTATAAATCAAACATGTTAAAATATTGCTAAAACTTTGAGAACCAAGATTTTTCTGTTAATCAAGCTCTTTATAATACTTTTGATTTTAAAGTAAAATTTCAAGAATTCTTCCATGTTTTTGTCTATCCATAATAAATAGAGCTTTCATCGAGAGTGTTTAGTTCCCGTTCTGTTCAGTTCTGTCTCTTCACATCAGCACCCTTGTTCTCTCCTGCCTGAGTGATACAATAGCTGGCCTCCTAATCAACTCTCTGTTTCGACTCTTAGCCCCGCCAGAGTCTGTTTTCACACACAACGACGATGGCCTTTTAAAAGTATAAATCAGATTATGCCACTGCCCTGCTTAAAACTCTCCAGAGGATTCCCATCACACTTGGGAAAAAAAAAAAATCCAAAATCTTTATTTAGCCTAAAAGACACTGCACCATATGGCTTCTGACCGCCTCTCAGACCTCATTTTGTACCACTCGCTCTTGTTTACTTGTTCTCTAGCGACAATAGATTAGATGTTCCCTTAAAGTAGGGGTCAGAAAACTAAGAGGGGCCAAATTTTGTTGGAAGCCTATTTTTATACTGGCAAGGAACTAAGAAGGGGTTTTACATTTTTAAAGGATTGTAAAACAACTTACAACAACAGGAACAAAAACAAAGACGAATATGTAACATGAGACCTTATGTGACTTGCAAAGCCTAAAATATTTGCGTTGTGGCCCAGAGAAAAGGTTTGCCAACTTCTGCTTTAAAGGCTTATTCCTCCTGCATTCAGATCTTCACATTAGCTGGTTTCTTTGTGTCCTCCACTGCCAGTCTTCACGTGGCTAAAAGAGAAAGTATTGCTCAGTTGTGTCCAGCTCTTTGCAACCCCATGGACTGTAGCCTGCCAGGGTCTTCTGTCCATGGGATTCTGCAGGTGATACTGGAACGGGTAGCCATTCTCTCCTCCAGGGGATCTTCCTGACCTAGGGATGGAATCCAGATCTTCCACATTGCAGGCAGATTCTTGACTGAGCTACCAAGGAGTCCTTTTAATTCAGGTGTGGACTTAATTCAGGTGTCACCTCACATTTGAGGCTTTTCAGTCAGTTCAGTCACTCAGTCATGTCTGACTCTTTGCAACTGCATGGACTGCAGGACGCCAGGCTTCCTCATCCATCACCAACTCCCAGAGCTTGCTCAAACTCATGTCCATCGAGTCTGTGATGCCATCCAACCATCTTATCCTCTGTCGTCCCCTTCTCTTCCTGCCTTCAATCTTTCCCAGCATCAGGGTCTTTTTCAATGAGTCAGCTCTTTGCATGAGGTGGCCAAAGTATTGGAGTTTCAGCTTCAGCATCAGTCCTTCCAATGAATATTCAGGAGTGATTTCCTTTAGGATGGACTGGGTGGATCTCATTGCATTCTAAGGGACACTCAAGAGTCTTCTCCAACACCACAGTTCGAAAGCAGCAATTCTTCGGCACTCAGCTTTCTTTATGGTCCAACTCTTACATCCATACCTGACTACTGGAAAAACCATAGCTTTGACTAGACGGACCTTTGTCAGTAAAGTGATAATCTCTGCTCTTTAATATGCTGTCTAGGTTTGTTGTAGCTTTTCTTTCAAGGAGCAGGCATTTTTAAATTTCATGGATGGAGTCACCATCTGCAGTGATTTTGGAGCCCAAGAAAATACACTCTGTTTCTGTTTTCACTGTTTCCCCATCTATTTGCCATGAAGTGATGGACTGGATGCCATGATCTTAGCTTTTTGAAAGCTGAGTTTTAAGACAGCTTTTTCACTCTCCTCTTTCCACTTCATCAAGAGGCTCTTTAGTTCCTCTTTGCTTTCTGCCAAAAGGGTGGAGTCATCTGTGTATCTAAGGTTATTGATATTTCTCTGGGAAATTTTGATTCCAGCTTGAGCTTCATCTAGCCCAGCATTTCACATGGTATACTCTGCATACAAGTTAAATAATCAGGGTGACAATATACAGTCTTGACATACTTCTTTCCCAATTTGGAACCATATTTTCCAATTTGAGGCTTTTGTTGACTACCTAACATAAATACCTTACCAGAGTCCCTTAATCACATCACCTTTTTTGTTCTTTAAGCACCTATCTGGTATTTCTTATTAATTTTTATTTTTTCAGTAACCATTTCTCCCATGTAGAATTGTCTTTTCTCTCTTGTATACTACTTTTGAGTGTTCCTGGCCTTATATTTTAGATGAAAGAGAGGGATAGTAAATACTGGGAGCCTATTGCATAGTTGATGCTCAGAAAATGTGTTGAAGGAATGAACTTCCAGATTATTTCCGAATATGAAGTTTAGGGTTGTGCTTTCTTCTTTGTCCTCTCTGGGAGGACCTACAAGTCAAACTGCAATGAAGAGCCACTTTAGAAAGGAGAGGCCAAACAATGTTTCTCCCTTAACAGAACAGATAAACTTCTGTTTTCCTTTTCCTGGCTTTCTCTAGGAGAGCCCACTGATAGAAGAATGGGAGATTCTCCCCAAAGGGGTGTCTCAAGGACATCTTATTTTAAGAAGAAAAAAAAGGAGGAAAAAAGTTTCTTCTTTCAATGTTTTAAATTTTGAGGAGAATTTTTTAGAATGGTAAGACTAGTCAAGGTCACATTCTCTAGGAACCTCTGAGGCCTTTGGGTGAAGGGTTTAGATAGGGCCCCTGCTTGAGAAATGGATTTAACACAAAGAGAAGCCAGGCCTGCCCTCAAAAGAGAAGCTGAGAACAACATGAATAGGGCTTGTTCTAAGTGATCAGGTACGATGCAGGAAGATAAAGGCCCAATAAGCACAGGTCCTGCATTTTTCTGGAGTTTATTTCAGATGACCAGGCTACCTGTTTTGACTTTTGGTTGAAAAAATATGGTCACTAAAGCAATGGGAGGCAGTAATTGTAAAGAAAATGTGGGCATTGTCCTCTGGGCATGTCAAGATGGGAGGGATAAAAGTTAAGTTTTAGAACTTGAGGTCTGGAGTCAAAATAGACCTGAGCTTATTTATCCACTAGGCTTCCCAGTTGGCTTAGTGGTAAAGAATCCACCTGCCAATGCAGGAGACAGAGGAGATGTGGGTTTGATCCGTGGGTTGGGAAGATCTCCTGGAGAAGGAAAAGGCAATCCACTCCAGTATTCTTGCCTGGAGAATCCCATGGACAGAGGAACCTGGCTGGCTACAGTTTGTGGGGTCGCGAAGAGTCGGACATGACTGAGTGACTAAGCACGTCGTGTAAATAAGTGATCAGATAGTATAAACACCATCATCACCAGACGGTGAAGAAATTCTCTGAAACTATGGGTGTTGAAACTAATAATAATAAAAAATCTGTACTCTCTAGCAGTTTAAGGATATATAACATTGATTTCTGCTTCCATAAATAGGAACTCAAGATAAGGAAAGAGGTAATGTAAGAAATGTTTGGATAGCAAGATCATTGTTGTTAGAAGAAGCATAGGCTTAACACAACTTGTTTGACTCTCAGTATTAAGTGGAAAGGAGACAAGGAAATCTGTATGTGTGTAGACCTTCCAGATAAACCCATCTGCTTGTCAGTGTTAGCTTTGGATTTCATACATTGACCTCTGTTACTTTACAGTTTATTAAAAATGCCCTTGTACTTGCTAATATAATTCTGATTAGTTAGGTAGGGCAGCTGTTATTATCTCTGTTTTATTCTAGAGGAATCAAAGACTGAGAAATTAAGAACATGGGTTTTAGAGTCATATTGCTAGGGTTTTATTCCTGGTTCTTCCACTTCCCAACAGTGTAACCTAGGGTGAGTTACCTGAATTTCCCAGAGCCTCAGCATCTTTGCCTGTGAAATGGAAGTAATGAAGATATATACCTCTTAGGATTGTATGAAGTTAGTCATTATGTAAACAAAGTACAGGGAAATAGTATGTGCTCAGTGAATATTTGTAATTGTTATCTCCCAGGGCCAGGCAGCTAATAAATGGCAATGCTAGTCTCTAAATTTAGATAATTGGATTTCATACTGCATGACTTTTCTACACACCACCTCCCATAATATTAATAACGTTGACTCTCTGCCACTGTGATGATGTATGATGCATAACATTAGGACAGGTGGTCTAATTTGTTTTTCCAAAAGTGGTAGGAGATCCATCTAAAGTATCCCTTTTGGTACAGTTGGCACACATATCTGTTTCTCGGCCTCCTCAATAACAGGACAGCTGTGGCTTTGGGACAGAGAGACACCAAAAAGCTTGGGACTTTGTTGGAGCAAAGTGCTAAGGATACCAGTCTGCCACATGAGAAGTCAGAGACAGCCTACATTAAACTGAAACAATGGGAGATTTGTAGGATAGTTGAAAAAGCATGCTAACTAGTGAGTTGGAAGACTCGAATTCTAATCTTGGATCCATCACTTATAACTGTATCTTGTAACATCTTTGAGCCTGGGTTTCCACTTCTTTATTTTTTATTTTTCTAGCTTTGTTGAGGTATAATTGACACCGACATATTTAACATAGGGATCCCAGTAGTCACCTTTGGTGCTGTCACTTGTTCATACAGTTTCTTTGTGGAAATGAAGAAAAGGTGCCTTTTCCTCTAGGCAGATAAAGGTCTGCCACTATGAGTCTTGAGCCTGGTGAGCAGAGCCTATGGGAGATTTCAGTCTCCACTAGCCTCCTTGGCCAGCTTTCTGGTGCATGCAAAAGCAAACACGAGGGCCCTGTTAGTGCTATTTTTCCACAACAAGTGAGATAATAAGTTGAAGTCTGGTAAAGTCTAATACCCTCTGTGAATGTAAGGCACTGATATCACAGTTTCAGATACCAGAATCTAGGGGTGACGTGGGTAGAAACATTGACCATTGCCCTTCCCTTTGGTTCTGGTGATCCTGGTGACTCATTAACTTGTACAACACCTACTGCATACCTGTATAGAGACTGTGGCCAAGAAAGATTTTGTCCATGTTTTTCAGGCCTGGACTAGCCTTGTTCTCTAGATCTAAGACTGAAATCAGTTCTTTTGATGATTCATCCTCTTGGGAGCAATCATGTTGTTTTTAGAACACTCTGGAGTGGGACTGGGTCCTGCCCATAAATGGAATCTGCAATCTTTTGGTTAGAGTTTATCTTTGGTCTTCAGGCAAAGGTCATTGAATAAAAGCTTTGTCTCAAGGGGAGAAAGGAAAGTTGTTCAGTCGCTCAGTTGTATGCAACTCTTTGTGACCTCATGGACTGCTGGATGCCAGGCTTCCCTGTCCTTCACCATCTCCCAGAGCTTGCTTGAACTCATGCCCATCGAGTCAATAGTGCCATCCAAGCATTCTCATCCTCTTTCTCCCACTTCTCCTGCCCTCAATCTTTCCTAGCATCAGGATCTTTTCTAATAAGTCAGCTCTTCGCATTAAGTGGCCCAAGTATGGGAGGTTCACCTTCAGCTTCAGTCCTTCCAATGAATACTCAGGATTGGTTTTGTTTAGGATTGACCTCATTGCAGTCCAAGGGACTCTCAAGAGTCTTCTCCAACACCACAGTTCAAAAGCATCAGTTTTTCAACACGCAGGCTTCTTTATAGTCAGTGTAAATCTCACGTGACTGCTGGAAAAACCATAGCTTTGACTATATGGACCTTTATCAGTAAGGGGATATCTCTGCATTTTAATATGCTGTCTAGGTTTGTTGTAGCTTTTCTTCCAAGGAGCAAGCATTTTTAGATTTCATGGATGCAGACACCATCTGTAGTGATTTTGGAGCCCAAGAAAATACGCTCTGTTACTGTTTTCATTGTTTCCCCATCTGTTTGCCATGAAGTGATGGGACTGGATGCCATGATCTTAGTTTTTTGAATGTTGATTTTTAAGACAGGTTTTTCACTCTCCTCTTTCACCTTCATCAAGAGGCTCTTTAGTTCCTCTTTGCTTTCTGCCAAAAGGGTGGAGTCATCTGCGTATCTGAGGTTATTGATATTTCTCCCAGCAGTCTTGATTACAGCTTGAGCTTCATCTAGCCTGGCATTTCACATGATGTACTCTGCATACAAGTTAAATAAACAGGGTGGCTCTATACAGCCGTGACATACTCTTTTTCCAATTTTGAACCAATCCATTGTTCCATGTCCGGTTCTAACTATTGCTTCTTGACCTGCATACAGGTTGCTTAGGAGGCAAGGAATTTCGTCTGGTATTCCCATCTGTTTAAGAACTTTCCACAGTTATTGTAATCCACACAGTCAAAGGTTTTTATCACACTCAATGAAGCAGGAGTAGATGTTTTTCTGGAACTCCCTTGCTTTTTCCATGATCCAACGGATGTTGGCAATTTGATCTCTGGTTCTTCTACCTTTTCTAAATTGAGCTTCTATGTCTAGAAGTTCTCAGTTCACATACTTGCTTGAAACATTTTGAGCATTACCTTGTTCACATGTGAAATAAATGCAATTGTGTGGTAGTTTGAACACTCTTTGGCATTGCCTTTCTTTGGGATTGGAATGAAAACTGATCTTTTCCAGTCTGGTGGCCACTGCTGAGTTTTCCAGATTTGCTGGCATGTTGAGTGCAGCACTTTCACAGCATCATCTTTTAGGATTTAAAACAACTCAGCTGGAATTCCATCACCTCCACTAGCTTTGTTTGTAGTGATGCTTCCTAAGGCCCACTTGACTTCACATGATAGGATGCTTGACTCTAGGTGAGTGATCACACCATCGTGGTTATCTGGGTCATTAAGATCTTTTTTGTACAGTTTTTCTGTGTATTCTTGCCAGTTCTTAATATCTTCTGCTTCTGTTGGGTCTATACTGTTGCTGTCCTTTATTGTGCCCATCTTTGCATGGAATGTTCCCTTGGTAGCTCTAGCTTACTTGAGAAAATGTTTAGTCTTTCCCATTCTGTTCTTTTCCTCTATTTCTTTGTATTGATCGCTGAGGAAGGCTTTCTTATCTCTCCTTGCTATTCTTTGGAACTCTGCATTTAATGGGTATATCCTTCCTGTTTTTCCTTTGCGTTTTGCTTCTCTTTCTCAGTTATTTGTAAGGTCTCCTCAGACAACCATTTTGCCTTTTTGCATTTTTTTTTCTTGGGGGTGGTTGTGATCACTGCCTCCTGTACAATGTAATGAACCTCTGTCCATAGTTCTTCAGGTACGCTGTCTATTAGAGCTAATCTCTTGAATCTATCTGTCGCTTCCACTGTATAATCATAAGGAATTTGATTTAGGTCATATCTGAATGGCCAAGTGGTTTTCCCTACTTGTTTCAGTTTAAGGCTGAATTTTGCAATGAGTTCATGATCTGACCCATAGTCAGCTCCCTGTCTTGTTTTTGCTGGACTGTCTAGAGCTTCTCCATCTTTGGCTGTAAGAAATATACTCAATCTGATTTCAGTATTGTTCATCTGGTGATGTCCACGTGTAGATTTGCCTCTTGTGTTGTTGGAAGAGGGTCATTGAATAAAAACTTTGTGTTAAAGGGAGTAAGGAAAGTTGCTGAACCATAATTTACTTTCTCTTCACACCTCTGAAGCCCAAACTATCTGCTTGGCTGTTTATATCAAGTAGGACAGAGACAAAAAGTGGTCCGCTGGAGAAGGGAATGGCAAACCACTTCAATATTCTTGCCTTGAGAACCCCATGAACAGTATGAAAAGGCAAAAAGATAGGACACTGAAAGATAAACTCCCCAGGTCAGTAGATGCCCAATATGCTACTGGAGAAATAACTACAGAAAGAATGAAGAGATGGAGCCAAAGTAACAATACCACCCAGCTGTGGATGGGACTGGTGATGGAAGTAAGGTCTGATGCTGTAAAGAGCAATATTGCCTAGGAACCTGGAATGTTAGGTCCGTGAATCAAGGCAACTTGGAAGTGGTCAAACAGGAGATGGCAAGAGTGAACATCAACATTTTAGGAATCAGCAAACGAAAATGGACTGGAATGGATGGATTTAACTCAGGTAGCCATTATATCTACTACTGTGGGCAAGAATCCCGAAGAAGAAATGGAGTAGCCATCATAGTCAACAAAAGAGTCCAAAATGCGGTACTTGGATGCAATCTCAAAAATGACAGAATAATCACTGATCGTTTCCAAGGCAAACTATTTAGTATCACAGTAATCCAATTCTATGCCCAGACCAATAATGCTGAAGAGCTGAACAGTTCTATGAAGACCTACAAGACCTTCTAGAACTAACACCCAAAAAAGATGTCCTTTTTATTATAGGGGACTGGAATGCAAAAGTAAGAAGTCAGGAAATACCTGGTGTAACAGGCAAATTTGCCCTTGGGGTACAGAATGAAGCAGGGCAAAGGTTAGTAGAGTTTTGCCAAGAGAACGCACTGGTCATAGCAAACACCCTCTTGCAACAACACAAGAGAAGACTTTACACATGGACATCACCAGATGGTCAACACCAAAATCAGATTGATCATATTCTTTGCAGCCAAAGATGGAGAACGTCTGTAAAGTCAGCACAAATAAGACCGGGAGCTGACTGTGGCTCAGATCGTGAACTCCTTATTGCCAAATTCAGACTTAAATTGAAGAAGTATGACAAACCGCTAGACCATTCAGGTATGACCTAAATCAAATCCCTTACGATTACATATTGGAAGTGACAAACAGATTTAAGGGATCAGATCTAACAGACAGAGTGCCTGAAGAACTATGGACAGAGGTTCCTGACATCGTACAGGAGGCAGGGATCAAGACCATTCCCAGGAAAAATAAATGAAGAAAGGCAAATTGGTTGTCTGAGGAGGCCTTACAAATAGCTGTGAAAAGAAGAAAAGTGAAAGGCAAAGGAGAAAAGGAAAGATATACCCATTTGAATGCAGAGTTCCAAAGAATAGCAAGGAGAGATTAGAAAGCCTTCCTCAGCGATTAATGCAAAGAAATAAAGAAAAACAATAGAATGGGAAAAACTAGAGATCATTCAAGAAAATTAGAGATACCAGGGGAACATTTCATGCTGAGATGGGCACAATAAAGGACAGAAATGGTATGGACATAACAGAAGCAGAAAATATTAAGAGGTCGCAAGAATACACAGAAGAACTGTACAAAAAAGATCTTCACGACCCAGATAATCGTGACAGTGTGATCACTCACCTAGAACCAGACATCCTGGAAGTCAAATAGGCCTTAGGAAGCATCACTGTGAACAAAGCTAGTGGAGACAATGGAATTCCAGTTCAAATCCTAAAAGATGATGCTGTGAAAGTGCTGCACGCAAAATGCCAACAAATTTGGAAAACTCAGTAATAGCCACAGGACTGAAAAAGGTCCGTTTTTACTCCAATCCCAAGGAAAGGCAATGTCAAAGAATGCTCAAACTACTGCACAATTGCACTCATCTCACATGCCAGCAAATAATGCTCGAAATTCTCCAAGCCAGGCTTCACCAGTACGTGAACCATGAACTTCCAGATGTTGAAGCTGGATTTAGAAAAGGCAGAGGAACCAGAGATCAAATTGCCAACATCCATTGGATTATCAAAAAAGCAAGAGAGTTCCAGAAGAAGTCTACTTCTGCTTTAGTGACTATGCCAAAGCTATTGACTGTGTGGATCACAACAAACTGGAAAATTCTTAAAGAGATGGGAATACCAGACTACCTGACCTGCCTCCTGAGAAATATGTATGCAGGTCAGGAGGCAGCAGTTAGAACTGGACATGAAACAACAGACTGGTTCCAAGCAGGGAAAGGAGTACGTCAAGGCTTTATATTGTCACCCTGGTTATTTAACTTTTATGTAGAGTATATCATGAGAAATGCTGGGCTGGATAAGCACAAGCTGGAATCGAGATTTCTGGGAGAAATGTCAATAACCTCAGATATGCAGATAACACCCCCCTTATGGCAGAAAGTGAAGAGGAACTGAAGAGCCTCTTGATGAAAGTGAAAGGAGAGTGAAAAGGCTGGCTTAAAACTCAACATTCAAAAAATGAAGATCATGGTATCTGGTCCCATCACTTCATGACAGATAGATGGGGAAGCAATGGAAACAGTGAGAGACTTAATTTTTGGGGGCTTCAAAATTACTACAGATGGTGACTGCAGCCATGAAATTAAAAGACGCTCTTTGGAAGAAAAGCGATGACCAACCTAGATAGCATATTGAAAAGCAGACATTACTTTGCCAGCAAAGGTCCGTCTAGTGAAAGCTATGGTTTTTCCAGTAGTCATGTATGGATGTATGGAGATGGACTATAAAGAAAGCTGAGTGCAGAAGAATTGATGCTTTTGAACTGTGGTGTTGGAGAAGACTCTTGAGAGTCCCTTGGACTGCAAGAAAATCCAACCAGCCCATCCTAAAGGAATTCAGTCCTGAATATTCATTGGAAGAACTGATGTTGAAGCTGAAACTCCAATAATTTGGTCACCTGATGGGAAGAACTAACTCATTTGAAAAGACCCTGCTGCTGGGAAAGATTGAAGGCAGGAGGAGAAGGGGATGACAGAGGATGAGATGGTTGGATGGCATCACAGACTCAATGGACATGGGTTTGGGTGGACTCCGAAAATTGGTGATGGACAGGGAGGCCTTGCGTCCTGCAGTCCATAGGGTCGCCAAGAGTTGGACTCGACTGAGCAACTCAACTGAACTGAATTGAGGACAAGAAACTCTGCTTCTATGAGTCACTAATCAGAAGACAATTTAGAGTCAGACAAACCTGAAATTAAGGCCTAGTTCAAACTAATTTTGTTACCTTGGACAGGTAAATCACCTTTCTAAGTTTCCATTTTCTTGTCTCAAATTAGGGACAATAACAGTACTTACTGCATAGATTTATTACATGGGTTAAATGAACTAATAAGTAGAAAGCATTTGCCACACTATGTATGTGCCATAAATGTTACCTCTTATTCCAAGGCTGTCTGCAATAGACTCTACCTGTCTGAGGGAGAACAGAGGCATGAGTTCTAGTGCCTTCCCTTAAAAAACTTAAAGATATCTGGTTGAGGAGTTAACATAATTATACCAGAAAAGGTAAATAGAAATGCACAGCTATAAATGTGTGGTACAAATAAACGCTCTTTTTAGGAATTGGTGTTTGAACTCAGCCCCAAAGAAAGGCAAAGTAGAGAGGATGAGAAGGGTACACCATATGGAACCAGTAGCATCAGTAGGGTTCAGTAGAGATATTTACCTGGAGAAGCAGGGCCAATGGTATCTAATAACATAGGTTGGGATTAGAAGGGGAGAGTTCTAAATACTAAGGTAGATGTTTGCTCTTGCCAGTAGATAACTACGAGTGATGTGGTGAAACTTGAACATGAAATTGTCCAGCAGGCAATTGGAATGCTCTTGGGAAAATGCTTAAAGCTGTAGCTAAACCTTTGGGGATGGAGGTTGAAATTGTGGAATCTGGTGATACTTCTGCAGCAGCTCCTTGGGAAGTGCCTGTTGACTCTAGTCTAAGGCAGGCAACTTGTGAACAGCATTTAAAATGAAATGGTGAAGCTGTCCGGAGATTTGAAGAACAACTTAAAAGATTAGGTAGTGTTTGCTTTTTTGAAGTCTTCTGAAAGAGCTCATGGCCTTTCACAATAATATTTTAAAATGAAAAAATTTTAAATAAAATGGCAGTTATTTTAGGGGGAGAAGAAATAACTCATATAAAGATTAATTATATTGTCTGAAATCATTCTGCAATTTTTGCAGTCTCCAGAAGGTTCTTGTAAGTGAGTTACCATGACAAAAGGAGGAAAATGATCAGGCTGTAGTTGATTGAAGGAAGGTGCGTGCATGCTCCGTCGCTCAGTCGTGTCCATCTCTTTGCCCTATGGACTATAGCTGGCCAGGCTCCTCTGTCCATGGGATGAAGGAAGGTATGCTGTATCAGAAACAGTTTGTAGAGGAGAATACCTTGTGGTTAGGAGGCTCAGTTTGCCATTGGATAAAATCTAAAAATGGTTTGGGTAGGCTTTTTTAAGAAATCAAATTTAGTTCCTGTTTATGTTTACAAATTTTTGATGCATAAAACTTTTTATGTAAAATATCTTTTTTTTTAATGTAAAATATCTTGGTCTACTGAACATTTCAGACCCAAGGTGAACATGGGTAGTTGATATATTTATGAATAGTAGGTTTTAAAAATTGAAATATAATTACATATAACATTATATTACTTTAATGTATATAACATAATGGTTTAATATTTGATCATTGCAAAATGATCATGACAAAAAAAATCTAGTTAACATTCATCATCACTAATAGTTACAAATATTTTTTTCTTGTGATGGGAACTTTAAAGATCTATTCTCTTAGCTACTTTCAAATACACAATACAGTATATTAACTATAATCCCTGTGCTATATATTACACTTGTGTGACTGATTTATTTTATAACTAGAGGTTTGTACCTTTTGGCAACCTCCGTGACTATTAGGTTTTAGATTTAGTACGGTTGAAGTCTAGAAACATAGGGAACATAGATGAAGTCTGCTCATCTTTTTTTCTCTAACGGAATACACATGCTCAGTTTCTAAGTCGTCTCTGATTCTTGGTGACCCCGTGGACTGTAGCCCACCAGGCTCCTCTGTCTATGGGATTTTCCAAGCAAGAATACTGGAGTGGGTTGCCATTTCCTCCTCCAGGGGATCTTGATGACCCAGGGATCAAACCCATGTCTCCTGCTTCTCTTGCATTGGCAGGCAGATTCTTTACCACTGAGCTATCTGGAAACACACATGTACACATTTACATGTCATTCTTTGAAATGAAATCTCCAACAAACATAGGGTGTAAGTACATAACCATATCTTTACTGTTTCATCATCACATGAAATTACGATAAAGAAGACTGACAAAGTAGTAAACGTATTAGGATGCTGAAAGAGACTTAATCTTATTTGGTAAATCAAAAGAGTAGAGACATCTTTCTACATTAGGTTATTATCAGAACAGTAACTGTGTTGTTCTTTTATCTATTAGTTCAGTTCAGTTCAGTCGCTCAGGTCAGTCATGTGTTGGACTCTTTGAGACCCCATGGACTGCATACACTATTCATACACTGTTTTCATATTAGAAGCTTAATTCTTCAGGAAATACAAACTGCTGAAGCTTAAACATTTTGCTAATATGTATCAGATGCTTTAATGTTATGCCTTTCATCAAGTCTTGTTTTCTTTAGAAATATAGCTTTAAGGAAACAAAAGTTTGGAAAATAATGAAAATTTGGAAACAAATGTCCTACAACAGGAGAAAGAGTAAATTAATTCCACCAAATTTTAGTATGGAATATCTTCATTAAACATTAAATAGCATGTCTTTAAACTAGTGCTTTTGAAATGCCTTTAATGGCAAGAGAATTTGGCTTCATCTAAAGTGAAGGAAGTACTTTCAGTTTCTAAATTGTAAGTACAATATATTTTCTCCTTTGATTTATCTCTACATTACAGGCCTGGAGCCTGAATTCCAAAGATGAATATGGTCCTGATCCTGGAGCTTTTGGAGGAAAGACAGATGTGTAAACAGATAGTACACAAATATGGAGAATATTATAATAGAGATATGTGTGTGGGACAGAGGTGTATATAAAGAAAGGAATGGGCAGTTTTGCTTACATGGTCAGGGTCAGCTCTCTTAGGTGAGTAGGAGCAGGTTATCAAGAGGTACAAAGGTGTTTCAGGCAGAAGGAATACATGCATAGGCATTATACTGCATGGCGCAACCCATCCAGGGACCTGTAGCAGTAGTTTGGTATGGCTAGGAAGAAGAGTAGAAGATTCAGGTTGTATTGTATCCTCTTGGCAAGGGAAAAGTAATTAGAGTTTTAGAAAGGGGCATAAAATGGTAAAACTGTGAATGATTACTCAGGCTTTAGTGTGGAGGCCATATTTGGAAGAGTACTTATGAGAGACATTCCCTAGAGAAGGAAATGGCAACCCACTCCAGTATTCTTGGCTGGAAAATCCCACGGACAGAGGAGACTGGCAGGCTGCAGTCTGTGGGTCACAAAGAGTCGGACAGGACTGAGTGGCTGAGCACAGCAATGAGAGACATTAGGATGTTACTGCCATAGTTTAGGTGAAACAAAGTGCTGCCTGTGAATGCAGAGGCGGGGGCAGAAATGTGAAACTGAAAGTCGCTCAGTCGTGTCTTACTCTTTGCGACCCCGTGGACTGTACAGTCCATGGAATTCTCCAGGCCACAATACTGGAGTAGGTAGCCTTTCCCTCCTCCAAGGGATCTTCCCAACCCAGGGATCGAACCCAGGTCTCTCGCATTGCAGGCGGATTCTTTACCACCTGAGCCACAAGGGAAGCAGAAATTTAGAAGGCAAAATTAACAAGTTTTAGTGACCAATCCCTGATAGCTCAGTTGGTAAAGAATCTGCCTGCAATGCAGGAGACCCTGGTTTGATTGCTGGGTCAGGAAAATCACCTGGAGAATAGATAGGTTACCCATTCCAGTATTCTTGGGCTTCCTTGTGGAATTAGTCCTGAATATTCATTGGAAGGACCTGATGCTAAAGCTGAAACTCCAATACTTTGGCCACCTGATGCTAAGAACTGACTCATTGGAAGAGACCTTGATGCTGGGAAAGATTGAAGGCAGGAGGAGAAAGGGATGACAGAGGATGAGATGGTTGGATGACATCACTGACTTGATGGACATGAGTTTGAGCAAGCTCTGGGAGTTGGTGATGGACAGGGAAGCCTGGCGTGCTGTAGTCCATGGGGTCCCAAAGAGTTGGACACGACCGAGTGACTCAACTGAACTGAACTGAATCCAGTCCAGTATTCTTGGGCTTCCCTTGTGGCTCAGCTGGTATAGAATCTACCTGCAAGGTGGGAGACCTGGGTTCGATCCCTGGGTTGGAAAGATCCCCTGGAGAAGGGAAAGGCTACCTACTCCAGTATTCTGGCCTGGAAAATTTCATGGACTACACAGTCCATGGGGTCTCAAAGAGTTGGACACAATTGCAGCCATGAAATTAAAAGATGCTTACTCCTTGGAAGGAAAGTTATGACCAACATAGATAGCATATTAAAAAGCAGAGACATTACTTTGCCAACAAAGGTCCGTCTAGTCAAGGCTGTGGTTTTTCCATTGGTCATGTATGGATGTGAGAGTTAGACTGTGAAGAAAGCTGAGCGCCGAAGAATCGATGCTTTTGAACTGTGGTGTTGGAGAAGACTCTTGAGAGTTCCTTGGACTGCAAGGAGGTCCAACTCATCCATCCTAAAGGAGATCAGTTCTGGGTGTTCATTGGAAGGACTGATGCTAAAGCTGAAACTCCAGTACTTTGGCCACCTGATGAAGAGTTGACTCATTGGAAAAGACCCTGATGCTGGGAGGGATTGGGGGCAGGAGGAGAAGGGGACGACAGAGGATGAGATGGCTGGATGGCATCACCGACTCGATGGACATGAATTTGAGTAAACTCTGGGAGTTGGTGATGGACAGGAAGGCCTGGCGTGCTGTGATTCATGGGGTCGCAAAGAGTCAGACACGACTGAGGGATTGAACTGAACTGAACTGAACTGAACTGAGCAACTTTCACTAGTGACCAGTTGGACTTGCCCATCAGTGAGGTGGAAGAGAAAGGACGAAATCATGTCCAGATTCTTACCTTGATTGACGACATGGATGGTGGTACCATTTAATAGGATTTAGATAAGAGAAGTGCTATAGGATCCTAAGAGAAGTTGTTGCTTAAGTAGTGGTTTGGAGCTTAGGAAAAAGATTTATTCTGGAAACCTAGATACTGGTGAATTCAGTTTTCCAGTTCATGAATGTAACACTTTCTTTTGGAGAGAGCAGAATTAGGAGAACTCTGGGGGAAACTGTATTTAGAGGCCAAGAGAACTGAGAATAAGCTTCAGAAGTGAAGAACCAGGAGAGCAGTATCTTCAAAGACAATGGAATATTGTATTAGTTGGCTACTTCTCTGTAACAAATTACCACAGGCTTAATGGTGGTAAGCTTAAAGAAACTCCATTCATTTATTAATTTATAGTTCTTTATGACTGGGGTTCTCTGTTTAGGGTGTCAGATTCACTTTCAGGTTCATTCTTTTTGGCTGAATTGCCTTTGCAGGACTAGGGTTCCTATTTTCCTTCTAGCTTGGAATCTTTAGGGGGCCACCTTAGAATTCTGCCTACTACAAGAGTGTTATGAAGGATAAATGGAAAGTAAAATAAAAATTGAAAAGTTGTCAGTTGGTCATTGATGAGTAAGATCAGTAGCCAGAGCAATTTTTGTAGGATGGTAGGGCAGAAGCTAGATGCAGTAAATTTAGGGAGTCAACTGGAAGTCAAAGGAAGTAAAGCTTGGATTTAGAGGTTTCTTTTAAGTAGCTTCTCTGGAATGGGAAGGAGAAGCCTAGACATAATTAACTTATGAAATGGATCTCAAGGAAACAAGATAGAATGAACTCTAGACTACAGCTGGAGGGATTAATGTAGACTTGTAGGGGAACTCAGTTTCTTTTGAGGTGGAAGGAAAGCAAGTATGAGTGGGGACATGGATACGTTTGTAAAGAGGGAGGGAGGCAGCTGAGAAATTGAGGAAATTACTGTGTAATATCCTCAGTTTTTCCGTAGAGGTTAGAGACAGGGTCAATAGAAAGCAGGTGAAGTTTTGGAATTGCTACTTTGCAGCTAGGTTTTTCATAAAATTGTTGAATGAATGAGTGAACAAACTTAAACCTAATGGACAGAGAGGCAAGAAGTATAAAGAACCCCAGGTGCTCTTCAGAGTGCCTACCAAACCACACCTGAGTCACCTGGCTTCCTTTTGCTCCCTTTCTCTTGTTCCATTCTCAAACTTACTCTGATCTAGAACTGCTTAACAAGTCCTTCCTCAGATGCTCTGGACTTCCTGCATGTAAATTGCCCTAAGGCTATAACAATCTTAGAAGTTTTCTAGATGACTTAGGGGTATCTTTTCTTCCAAGGAGTAGCATCACTGACTTGATGGACGTGAGTCTGAGTGAACTCCGGGAGTTGGTGATGGACAGAGAGGCCTGGCGTGCTGTGATTCATGGGGTCGCAAAGAGTCGGACACGACTGAGAGACTGAACTGAACTGAACTGAACTAGGGGATATCTTATTTATCATAATTGACCAGAATGATTTTTCCTTCCTTAGACTGTGAGGCATTTGAAGTCTAGGGATTTGTGCTTTTGTGTGTGTGTGTGTGTGTGTGCACCTCTAATACTGGTCTGGCACATAGGAATCCTACCTCCCTCCACTGGCCCCCCAGTTTATTTCTTTAGCTTCAATGACCCAGATTTAAGGCTCCCCTTCCTACTTGGCCAGATTTTGCTGTTTCTGCCTCTACGTTAGAGAAGATAGTTAACCTTTGCAAATACATGTATATGTTTTATACATTTAAAGAAAGTAGAACAAAAAATGGGCTTCCCTGGTGGCTCAGACAGTAAAGAATGTGCTTGCAATGCAGGAAACCCAGGTTCGATCGTCAGTCAGGAAGATCCCCTGGAGCAGGGAATGGCTATCCACTCCAATATTCTTGCCTAGAGAATCCTATGGACAGAGGAGCCTGATGGGCTACAGTGCATAGGATTGCAAAGAATGGGACATGATTGAACAACTAACACTTATACTTTCATAACAGAAAGACAGAAAAGTACGAAAATCATGTGTCCTGTTTTCTGAACTTTTGAAGTAAATACACATGTGTAACAGGATGTGTCACCAGTACCCTTTTATATCCCCCATAAATCATTATTTTTCTGCAGAAGTTACCAGAATACTATCTGTTAGACCCATAAATTAGTTTTATTAGAACTTTATATAAGTGGAATCATATATATTCTTACATGGTAGACTTCTTTCACTTCACATTGCATTCATGCAGTTCATCTAGGTTGTTCTATAAAGTTGGAGTCTGTTCATTATCTTTGCCTTATGATATTTGATTCTATGACTCTGTCATGATTTACTTATTCAGTCTGTTGTAAATGGATATTTGGGTTGTTTCCAGGTTTGGGCTACTGTGAATAATGTTGTTTTGAGTATGTCTTTTGGTGACCATCTGTTGCCATGTTTATTGTGTATATATCTGGATGCAGAATTGCTGGATCATAAGGTGTGTGGAATGGGCACATTTAATTCAGATGACCATTGTATCTACTACTGTGGACAAGAATCCCTTAGAAGAAATGGAGTAGCCCTCTGAGTCAGTCTGAAATGTAGTACTTGGGTGCAATCTCAAAAACGACAGAATGATCTTGGTTCGTTTCCAAGGCAAGTCATTTAGTATCACAGTAATCTAAGTCTGTGCCCCAACCACTAATGCGGAAGAAGCTGAAGTTGAACAGTTCTATGAAGACCTACAAGATTTCTAGAACTAACACCAAAGAAGGATGCCCTTTTCATCATAGGAGACTGGAATGCAGAAGTAGGAAGTCAAGAGATACCTGGAGTAACAGGGAAGTTTGGCCTTAGAATACAAAAAGAAACAGGACAAAGACTAACAGTTTTGCCAAGAGAATGCGCTGGTCATAGCAGAGCACCGTCTTCTAACGCAAGAGACAAATCTACACATGGGCATCACCAGATGGTCAATACCCAAATCAGACTGATTTTATTCTTTGTAGCCAAAGATGGAGAAGCTCTATAGTCAGCAAAAACAAGACAAGGAGCTGACTGTGGCTCAGATCATGAACTCCTTATTGCCAAATTCAGACTGACATTGAAGAAAGTAGGGAAAACCACTCAGCCATTCAGTAAAATCCTTTATGATTATACAGTGGAAGTGACAAACAGATTTAAGGGATTAGATCTGATAGAGTACCTGAAGAACTATGGATGGAGGTTCGTTACATTGTACAGGAGGTGGTGATCAAAACCATCCCCAAGGGAAAAAAAATGCAAAAAGGAAAAATGGTTGTCTGAGGAGGCCTTACAAATAGCTGAGAAAAGAGTAGCAAAGGCAAAGGAGAAAAGGAAAGATACACACATCTGAATTCAGTGTTCCAAAGAATGGCAAGGATATAAGAAAGCCTTTTTAAGTGAACAATGAAAAGAAATAGAGGAAAACAACAGAATGGGAAAGACTAGAGATCTCTTCAAGAAAATTAGAGATACCAAGGGAACATTTCATGCAGAGATGGACGTAATAAAGGACAGAAATGGTATGGACGTAACAGAAGCTGAAGATATTAAGAAAAGGTGGCAAGAATACACAGAACGATGATGGTGTGATCACTCACAGCCAGGCATCCTAGAGTGTGAAGTAAAGGAGGCCGTAGGAACCATCACTATGAACAAAGCTAGTGGAGGTGATGGAATTCCAGGTGAGCTATTTCAAATCCTAAAAGTTGATGCTGTCAAAGTGCTGCATTCAATATGCCAGCAAATTTAGAAGACTCAGCAATGGCCACAGGACTGGAAAAGGTAGTTTTCATTCCATTCTCTAAGAAGGGCAATGCCAAAGAATGTTCAGACTATCACACAATTACACTTATTTCACATACTAGCAAAGTAATGCTCAGAATCTTTCAAGCCATAAGCACTTCAACAGTATGTGAACCGAGAACTTCTAGATATAGAAGCTGGATTTAGAAAAGGCAGAGAAACCAGAGATCAAATTGCCAACATCCGTTGAATCATAGACTAGCAAGAGAATTCCAGAAAAACATCTACTTCTGCTTCATTGACTGTGCTAAAGGCTTTGAATGTGTGGATCACAACAAACTGGAAAATTCTTAAACAGATGAGAATATCAGACGACCTTATTTGCCTCCTGAGAAACCTGTATGCAGGTCAAGAAGGAACAGTTAAAACCAAACATGGAACAATGAACTGGTTCAAAATTGGGAAAGGAGTACGTCAAGGCTGTATACTGTCATCCTGCTTATTTAACTTGTATGCAGAGTACACCATGTGAAACGCCAGACTGGATGAAGCATAAGCTAGAATCAAGATTGCCAGGAGAAATATCAATAACTTCAGGTATGCAGATAACACCATGCTTATGGCAGAAAGCAAAGAGGAACTAAAGAGCCTCTTGATGAAGGTTAAAGAAGAAAGTGAAAAAGCTGGCTTAAATCTCAACTTTCAAAAAAATGAAGATCATGGCCTCTGGTCCCTTCACTTCATTGTAAATAGATGGGGAAACAATGGAAACAGTAACAGAGTGTATTTTCTTGGGCTCCAAAATCAGTGCGGACTGTGACTTTGGCCATGAAATTAAAAGATGCTTACTCCTTGGAAGAAAAGCTATGACAGACCTAGACATTAGGTTACATTATTAAAAAGCAGAGACATTACTTTGCTGGCAGTGGGCCGTATAGTGAAAGCTATGGTTTTTCCAGTAATCATATATGGATGTGAGAACTGAACAATAAAAAAGCTGAAGACTGAAGAATTGATGCTTTCGAACTGTGGTGTTGGAGAAGACTCTTAAGAGTCCCTTAGATTGCAAGGAAACCAAATCAGTCAATCCTAAAAGAAATAAACTTTGAATATTCATTGGAAGGACTGATGCTGAAGCTGAAGCTCCAATACTTTGGCTACCTGATGGGAAGAGCCGACTCATTGGAAAAGACCCTGATGCTGGGAAAGATTGAGGGCAGGAGGAGAAGGGGACGACAGAGCATGAGGTGGTTGGATGGCATCACTGACTCAATGGACTTGAGACTGAGCAAACTCCAGGAGGTAGTGAAAGACAGGGAAGCCTGGCGTGCTACAGTCCATGGGCTCGCAGAGTCGGACATGACTGGGCTGACTGAACAAGAATAAGAAAGTTGTGTGGACATTTGTTTTAATGGATCCTAGTAAATAGTTTTGCAGTGTAGTTGTATAGTTAAATTCAATTATACTTCCATCAGCAGTGTTTGAGAATGAGTTGCCTTACATCCTTGCAAATATATGGTATTTGTGTCTTTTCCAGTTTTTGTCATTTTAGTTGTATTTTGTATTTCTTTGGTGACAAGTGACGTAGAGCACATTTTCATATGCTTTTTGAACATTTGAGTATCTTTTGTTGAAGTCTCTTGCCCATTTTTCTTTGGGATGTTCACTGTTATTAATTTGTAAGAGTTCTTCATGTATTTGAATTATAATTATTTTGAATATTGCCTATATTTCTCCCTTTCTTTGATTTTTCACTCTGACTTTTGGTAAACAGATGTTCTTAATTAGTTTAGTTTATTAAATTTTTCCTTTATATTTATTGCTTTTGTGACCTTTTGAAAAAATTTTTGCCTACTCTAATGTCATGAAAATATTCTCATATGTTCTTTTAAAGACTTTCTTGTTTACCTTTTACATTTAGACCTACAATCCATCTGGAATTGATTTTTGTGTATGGTGTGGTAAGGATGAAGGTCTCTTTTTTTGCCATATGGACATTCAGTTGACTCCAGTACTCTTTATTGAAAAGACCATCCTTTCACCACTGCAGTTACTGTGTTCAGAAATCTGGTCACCATGTTACAGGAAGGGGGGCCCCTTTCAGGGCTTTAGAGTGGGCTCTTGTGTAACACTCGGAAATGAACTGCCCGAGGAAATACGTGTGCTGACAAAACAAGAGCCTTTATTGGTAAAGGGTGCCTGAGTGGAGAGCAAGAGGATAAGGGAACCCTGGAGAATTTACTCTGCCATGTGGCTTGTAGTCTTATGTTTTATGATTAGTTTCCGGGTTGTCTATGACCAGTCATCTCTGGTCCATAGTCAGACTCAGGGTCCTTCCTGGTGGCACATTGATCTTTCAGCCAGGATGGGTTCCAGCACAAAGGATTCTGGGATATTGGTTGTCTCCTCACTGTTTTGGCTCCTCCTGAATTCTGGTTAGTTTTTGGAGGCAGGACCATGTTCCTTATTGGGACCTCTTGTTGTGGACAACTCAGGCAAGCAGTTATCATCATGTCTGGCCAAGACAAGTGGTTAGGTCAACAGTTTCCTAAGAACTATACATTTGCGGATCTGTTTCTGGACTTTTTGGTCCATTTGTCTATTTGCTTATCCTTGTGCCAGTAACCACACAATCTAATTACTATTGCTTCATAATAAATCTTGATGTCTAGTAGTGTAAGTCCCTCTAAGTTTGTTTTTTTTTTTCACCTAGGTATTGTTGGCATTGTTGTCCTTTGCACACAATTGTAAATTTAATTCAACAAATATTTACTGAATACCTATTTATTATGTCCTAGGCACAGTGATATATGTTGGGAATATAGCTCTTAATAAGATAGGCGTGGTCCTTCCTTTAGTTGGAGAAGCCACTCACATAGAGATGAGAAGAGGGCCTAGGATAGAGTCCTGAGGAACTCAATACTTAGAGTCAGCAAAGAAGACTGAGAGAGAGCATGAGTGTGCATATGGGGGCAAGCGAGTAATACCCCAAAGGTAAGAAAACCAACAAAGAACAGCCTGAAGAAAGCCAAGGGAAGAAGGTAGATCTAGAAAGTGTGGTTAATGTTGCTGCAAGGTCAAGCAAGATAAGACTAACAAAACATCCTTTGGACTTAGCTCTGATTGTCCATTGCTATAATGAAGCAGTTTCTGTAGGGGGCAGGGTGTGTGTCTTTATTAGATTGTAAAATCTTTGGTAGGAACAAAGTTCCTTGTTTAATTAGTGCTTAATAAATATTATTGCATGATGATCATCCAGTGATCTGTATACTACTGAGCATCCTAAGGGCCAAAATGGTTATCTGTTTTATACCACTTCCCATTCTTGCTGCTGATGAAAAAGTAATTGCTCTTTATTGTAAATGGAGAATAATTTAATACTTACCTCAAGCCTTAGCTATTTTAGATAATCCAAAACCATACTTCATCCATCCATTCATTCATCCATCCATTCATTTATCCAGCAAGTATACATGGAGCAACTACCAACTACCCAGGACTCATGAGAATTGGAGATGTAAGTAGGGAAAGGAAGGGAAAAAGGAAGCCTGGAAAGATGTATTGACCCAGGTATATCTCAATGAATTAACTTTGCAATGATTGCAAAAATCTCAATTTTTAGAGCTTTCCATGATTATTCAAAAGGAGTCTGTGGTTAAGCTTTGTGACTTAAAGGCAAAATTTTAGAAAATGCTTCCTTTTTGGTTAAATAAAAACAAGGGTTCAGGAGAGAAGGTATTTTTTGGGAGGCCTCCTATAATTTATTGTTTGCTTGGTATGTATTTATACCTTGGTATATAAATATATGGACTTCCCTCGTGGCTCAGACGGTAAAGCATCTGCCTACAATGCAGGAGACCCGGGTTCAATCCCTGGATCGGGAAGATCTCCTGGAGAAGGGAGTGGCAACCCACTCCAGTATTTTTGCCACCACCCCCATCCCCCCAAAAGCAGCTCTGTTCTTTAGGGCTCTGATTGAATACCGCCAAGGAAATTTGTTTTAGATGAGTGTTCAGTCCTGTTCTATCTATTCATAATAATTCTAGATGGGATCGTCTCACCTGGCCAATTAAAAATACCTGCTCTGAGGCTGGCCATAGATTTAAGTTTTCTAGTAGGGTCATTTAAACTCAATTGGAGTGATGAGCTAAGTCTCAATAAAAAATTAACTTCTCATCTATTAAAAGGAAAAATCCTACAATTATGGGGAGGATCTACATGGTTAACACCAGGCTATGGTCATTTAAGTTTAAAGGCTCCTCTATGTTGGGAACGGTTAAATCATACTAAAAATGGTCAACCTGGTAATTATGAGACAAGGCTGGGTGCTTTATGAACTATGCCTGTTATTACCCTTAAAGAGAGTGATTGGTATAGAACTCAGTGGTTTGTGGCACTAATTTATGGAGTGGATGTCTACAGGGATGATATGAAGGTGTAGCCTGGGATTCTCATGAATTTAAGGTCATACATGTTAACAAATTACAGGTAACCCCAACCAGTCCTCCACTGGTATGATCCCAATGGGTCAAAGATCTGTATTCTACTGGTATTCTATTTAGCAGTGTGTGTGTGTCTTCAGTGGGGTTGGAGGATGTATGCAGGTCAGGAAGCAACAGTTAGAACTGGACATGGAACAACAGACTGGTTCCAAATAGGAAAAGGAGTACGTCAAGGCTGTATATTGTCACCCTGCTTATTTAACTTCTATGCAGAGTACATCATGAGAAATGCTGGGCTGGAAGAAGCACAAGCTGGAATCAAGATTGCCAGGAGAAATCTCAATAACCTCAGATATGCAGATGACACGACCCTTATGGCAGAAAGTGAAGAGAAACTAAAAAGCCTCTTGATGAAAGTGAAAGAGGAGAGTGAAAAAGTTGGCTTAAAGCTCAACATTCAGAAAATGAAGATCATGGCATCTGGTCCCATCACTTCATGGGAAATAGATGGGGAAACAGTGGAAATAGTGTCAGACTTTATTTTTGGGGGCTCCAAAATCACTGCAGATGGTGACTGCAGCCGTGAAATTAAAAGACGCTTACTCCTTGGAAGAAAAGTTATGACCAACCTAGATAGCATATTGAAAAGCAGAGACATTACTTTGCCGACTAAGGTCCATCTAATCAAGGCTATGGTTTTCCCAGTGGTCATGTATGGATATGAGAATTGGACTGTGAAGAAAGCTGAGCCCGAAGAATTGATGCTTTTGAACTGTGGTGTTGAAGACTCTTGAGAGTCCCTTGGACTGCAAGGAGATCCAACCGGTCCATTCTTAAGGAGATCAGCCCTGGGATTTCTTTCGAAGGATTGATGCTGAACCTGAAACTGCAGTACTTTGGCCACCTCATGCGAAGAGTTGACTCATTGGAAAAGACTCTGATGCTGGGAGGGATTGGCGGCAGAGGAGAAGGGGACAACAGAGGATGAGATGGCTGGATGGCATCACGGACTCGATGGACGTGAATCTGAGTGAACTCTGTGAGTTGGTGATGGACGGGGAGGCCTGGCGTGCTGTGATTCATGGGGTCGCAAAGAGTTGGACACAACTGAGCAACTGAACTGAACTGAACTGAAGCCTCGACAACTTTCATAATCTTTAAATGATAGTAACCGGGCTATTAATCTATTGAATTCTGAGATCTCTATGATGAGAAAGGCAGTACTACACAACTGTAAGACCCTTGACACCTTACAGCATCTCAGGGAGATATCTGTGCTATAATTCAAACTGAATGCTGTATTTTTGTACCTGATAAATCCTTTAATGTAACACATTTGAACCACATGAAAAATCAGATTTCTGCTCTAAGTGACCCATTCCCTAGTCTTGACAATCTTTAAAAAAAAAAAAAAAACTGGTGTGGGAGGCTCATGGCTAAAATATTTACTTTTAATTCTACTAATGTTATTAAGTATACGATTTGTGTTTTGCTTGTTTCACAAGATTATTATTTCTTATATTACCAAGTATATGACTGAGCCTTCAATGGAAATGATGACTAGACTTGAAGCAGTTGATCAAATGTATAGTTTGATACATGATCAATGATTGTAATAGTGTAACTCTAGAAGGCAATGGCACCCCACTCCAGTACTCTTGCCTGGAGAATCCCAGGGACGGGCAAGCCTGGTGGGCTGCCGTCTATGGGGTCGCACAGAGTCGGACACTGCTGAAGCGACTTAGCAGCAGCAGCAACAGAAGGCAATGGCAACCCGCTCCAGTACTCTTGTCTGGAAAATCCCATGGTCGGAGGAGCCTGGTAGGCTGCAGTCCATGGGGTCACGAAGTGTTGGACACGACTGAGCGACTTCACTTTCACTTTTCACTTTCATGCATTGGAGAAGGAAATGGCAACCCACTCCAGTGTTCTTGCTTTGAGAATCCCAGGGACGGGGGAGCCCTGTGGGCTTCTGTCTATGGGGTCGCACAGAGTCGGACACGACTGAAGCAACTTAGCAGTAGCAGCAGCAGCTTATAGATATATGAGTCATTTTCTTTTTAAATTTGAGTGTTCATTTTAGGAATGGAAGAGCAGAGATAGTTCATTTTCAAATACAATACAGTTAAGTATAGGCAGTGCTAATTTATTTTTGTCATTTATCAAAGGGTCGGAGACCAAAGTTTATTTTTCTTCACTGTGTATATTATTAGTAGACCTGTAGTTGGGGTCAGGTGGATTGCTAAATGCCCAATTAAACCATTTTCAAGTACACCTGAATAATAAAATTTTCTACCTTACCAATAAAATCTCGGCATATTAATTTTAAATAATCTTGAAAAATCTATTTCTTAAAACAAGTCTTTATATGGATTTTATGAGGGAACTTTTGTTTTTTTAAACTTTATTGACGTACTTGAAAATGTAGAAGTTTGGTAGATTAGGGAAGTCTTCAGAAGTAAGATTAACTGAGTTCATCCTTACAGACTCTGGAATGAATATGGTAAGTATAACACGTTGTCAGAGGAAAATTTTTCTTTAGAAAGATGGAGGAAGGAAAGAAAATGGGGAATATACCGTAAGCTCATAGTAGGAATAAGAGGACCACTTATTGTAGTTCTTTTAAAAAGAGCTTTTAGTAGATTGATTCAAAATGATTTTTTCTTCTTAAATTGTTTTGTTTTTTCCCTTGGAAATAAGTAGAAATAAAGACTGCTGCCTGCTGCAAATTGGTAGTCTCTGATAATACTACTTTAGTTCTAATTGGTGAAGAGGGGAAATAGAGAATTAAGATAGTTTTAAATGATGTTTGACATTTTTAATTCTTAGTTCAATCAGCACAGTCATCAAGTGACTTTATTCTGAACCCTTTGCATGAATGGCATTGAACCAAATCCCACAAGAGATAATACCTTCTGCCTATGTGAGCAAACTGGTAGTTGAAGTATTGCTTTCAGAAGCTATAGATAACACCAGTTGATGTTAAGATGTTGTGAGATTCCAGCCTTGGGGTAATGAGGTTAAGATAGGAAAAATGTACATCAGGGGAAAAAAAGTTTTAAAAGAAACTGTATCTACTTTCTGCTTTGAATAAAGATGTCACTGTCCTATGCAGTGAAACAATAAACATGTCAAATTATTTTTTAATATTTAACTAAAACACTGTTTTAAAGAGTTGAATTTTATTTGATTGATCATTGTATGAATAATGCAAAGTAAACTTTCATTTTGACAAGTAAAATAAGGAGGTGTATGATTTAGAGCATATCAAGTAGAATCTTGAAATAAGTGATTTGTACCTTCATTGAAAATCAAATAGAAATCTTGGTGGATAGAAAATGTCCAAAATTTATGACTGAAACCTATCTTTAACCTGACCTCCAAGGTTAATATCATATTTAATATTAAGGTACTTTTCATTTTCTAATATTACATGTATTTAAGTATGGTCAGATTTTAAGTATCTTTCCCTAGTAGTCCACCTCCGCCCTTCTTTATTCTTCCCCACCCCACCTCTTTTGGTGTGGTTGGGTTCCTACTGCTGGCTACCCAGTCATTACCATTCTAATACCATTTAAGGTAGCTCCGCTGGGTTTATTTATTTGAGTCCTGTAATCCAGTTTCTCTTTTAACCTGGCTTCCTAAATCAGTTGACAAACCGGTTTATTTTTCTCTGAACAACTCGTGATTTAGATTGTTTAGGAAGATAAAATGTAATCCGGCACAACCTCTTTCCCCTGGAATCAGTATTTGAAAGGCTTCCTCCTTTCGTGGCTGAGCGTGCTTAAGTCGGGCAGAGTACCTAGTGAAGGACTTCAGCCCCCACAGTTCCTTGTGTGCGCATGCCCTCTCTTCCTACAGTTGTCAAAGTGCTTTTGCCAGAGCGGTCACATAATCAACCTGAAAGAAGAAAATAAATACTGTACACTTTTAAATTTTATCGATCCTTAAAAACTGGACCCTCAAAGGTAACTGCTGCTAAGAATTTGTTACTTGAGATTGGGTGATTGCATGTAAAGGAAGATCTATTGTGTGTGTGGTGGGGGGAGGGGAAGGAGGTATCTATTTCCCGGACTTTGCTGTAAATAAGAAAAAAGAAAAAAAGACTAACAAAAACCCACCCGAACGAATAGACTGTACAGTTACTGACATTGCATATTAATTTTGTAAATGTTATTTTAATCTATTGCTTATCTTTTGTTTAAAAGGGTCTTTTTTATTAAAGATGGGTCTTGACCTTGACAGAGTGAATTTATGCAGAAAGTGAAATTAATGTCTTTAAGAAATGTTAAGAAGAGAAAAGAGTGTTCCTAGTATGATAAAAATTTTTAAATTTAATATATGAATATTACTTATAGCCTTAAAATAGTCTGAGTCTAGCTTACTTTATGGCTTTTTTTTTGCCATAGGACAACATTAATTTTTCCACTATAAACATATAGTTTAAACTGAAGGCATTAACAGAAGGCATTGGTACTAGCATCAGAAAAGCTGAGTGATATTAAAATTGTAATCAAATGCATATTTCAGCCATGATGATATGGCTATTGTAAAGACAATTCTAGCCCACTGGGAGAGACTCAAATCCCAGATTATAATGGTTTACTGCAGCACTGCTTAAACCAAGTATAAAAATGTCTCTTTCTATGTCCATTTTCTTTGGCAACAATAGAACTTTGTGTTGCTGTGAATCCAAGCTCTCCCTGCCTCTTTGTCATATTTACAATACTGATCAAAGTCATTATTTTAGACCAAGGGAATTAAGGAACACAAAACCAATCTTAAATAGGTTTTATTGGTAGTAGTTGGCCATTTGTGATTTGTATTATACTGGGTTGGGTTCTTTTGGAGGGGTGGGTTGGGGAGGGAGGAGTTAAGGTGGCTGTGAAGCTTTTCCTTGAGCCCACTATTTTGTCTATGTATGAAACTTTAGAATGAGATATTAACCATTTTGAAGATATTCTTCAACAAAATAGTAGAACTACTTTTAATTCCATTTCTTAGTCTGACATATTTTGCTTAATAGTTAAGAGCAGTAGCAAATCCATTTCCCAGCACATTCATTTTACAGCAGTTATCGTGAGAATATCCAAAGGCACAAGTTCTGTGTGTATCTGAATGCCGTTTTAGGAGTGTCCTGAGAAAGATCCTTCTCCGAGTATCTGAGTTAATTAACTGTATTAAATATATTAATAACTTTGTTGCAAGTATACTGAATCACCATCTAAAAATAATTATGTATTTGGTCATATGCACCTTGAACATTTCAAAATACTTGTTTTCAGGGTCTCGGCACTGTAATATTCATATATTTAAAGCAATTAACGTGTTCTAAAGGACAAATGAACTCAGTGGTAACTGTGGGTATGGAAATCTCCTGGTTTTGAGCGATTACTATTTTCATCCTTGAATGATAAAACAGGCTGTATGGCAGAGGTGAATATAGCCCTTCTATGCGAAATGGAAAATACCATACACTCCTTATATGGCTAAATGAAGCAGTGATGGCAATGCACTATAATTACAATGTATGAGAATTTGCGACTTTGTACTGTGCTATTTTTAACACGTTAGCTAGCATATGGTAATTCAGGGTCTTCAAACCATAATCTTCCACTGTTAATACTAGTGATAAGAGAATAGGTTCTAAATTTGCCAAAGTCTTGTGACCAAGGCAGCAGCAGGAGGATTCAAAAAATGAAAAATCTGGCAACCCCAGTATTATCTTGACTTCATACTTAAATCTGAGGGTTTTTTTTAAAGCCCCACCCCCACCTCATCTCATAGACAGTCCCCCGTCCCCCTCCCTCTTTTCTCTCTCCTTCTTCCTCCCTCCCTCCGCGTGTCTCTCTCCCTCTCTCTCTCTGACCTCAAATCCAACGAGAACATTTCTTCACTCTGCAGAGAAATTCTCAGGCTCCTGTTGAGACCTGAACTACTGATGCCAAGAAATCTCTTGAGAGGCAGAATTGGAAACGAGAACATTGGAGAATAAGCAAAAAACAAAAAAACAACCCAGCCATCTAATCCTTAGAATAACAAGAAGCAAGCACTTGCAAATGTTTCAGTAGATTTTTACCTCTTTTAAAAGGATGTTGGTTTTTGTTTTTTTTTTAATGTCTCCTGACAAAATGGAGTAGCTGCAGCTACTGGGAGGCCAGAGAATGGTTGTGCAGTTGAGTCCTCCTAACAAATGGCAAGGATTTCCTCCCTCGTGGTTCGCTGCGGCTAAATGAAACAATTATCTAGGCAAGAAGGCAGTTTGCTAATCAAGGGGGATAAGACTACTGTTTCTTTAAAGTGTCCGAGCTGGGAAGGGGGAAGAAAGGGTCGTGTGTGGTGTCTTTTTAACCTTGCTGAAGGACGCAGCTGTATTTATTGACGTATGCAAATAGCTGGGGGAGGGTGGTGCTTGGGAAAAAACAGGAACCAGAATCAGTTTCTCATTGCAGGGTGAACGCTCTGAGTTCCGGTGAAGGGGAAAGAGACGTGGCGAAATTGCTGTCTTTCTGTCTTATAAGCACCTCTCTTACTAATACAGAAAAGGAACCTAGACATCAGAAAGGGTGAAGACGCTCTCACAGTATTTTTAGAGACCTTGCACGAGCTCCCCCACCCCAGCCCGACCTGTTCTTCTAAATGGGAGATTATGGATTTGCATTGCAATTGGCTAGTAGCGGTGGCACTGGATTTTCGCAACTAAAACACCCGCCCGCTCCAGCAAGCGGCATTAACGAACACACTGACAATAACGCGTTTCTCTTTTTTCCCATTTCAGCTGCGCAAACCATGCAGGATGATTTACTGATGGACAAAAGCAAAACCCAGCCCCAGCCCCAGCAGCAGCGGCAGCAGCAGCAGCAGCAGCCCCAGCCCGAGCCCAGCACCGCCGAAGCCCCTTCCACGCCCCTGTCCTCAGAGACCCCCAAGCCGGAGGACAGCAGCGCAGTGCCGGCCCTCAGCCCCGCCGCGGCCCCGCCGGCCCCTAACGGCCCCGACAAGATGCAGATGGAATCGCCGCTCCTGCCGGGCTTGGGTTTCCACCAGCCCCCTCAGCAGCCGCCGCCGCCACCGCAGGAGCCCGCGGCGCCGGGCGCGTCTCTGTCGCCGTCCTTCGGCAGCACCTGGTCCACGGGCACCACGAACGCGGTAGAGGACAGCTTCTTCCAGGGGATCACCCCAGTCAACGGGACCATGCTCTTCCAGAACTTCCCGCACCACGTCAACCCAGTCTTCGGAGGCACCTTCTCCCCGCAGATCGGCCTGGCGCAGACCCAGCACCACCAGCAGCCGCCGCCGCCCGCGCCGCAGCCAGCGCAGCCCGCGCAGCCCCCGCAGGCGCAGCCCTCGCAGCAGCGGCGCTCGCCTGCCAGCCCCAGCCAGGCTCCCTACGCGCAGAGGGGCGCCACGGCGGCGTACGGTCACCAGCCCATCATGACTAGCAAGCCGTCCTCGTCCTCGGCCGCCGCGGCCGCAGCCGCCGCCGCCGCCGCCTCGTCCGCGTCGTCCAGCTGGAACACGCACCAGAGCGTGAACGCCGCCTGGAGCGCGCCGTCCAACCCGTGGGGCGGCCTGCAGGCGGGCAGGGACCCTCGCCGGGCGGTCGGCGTGGGCGTGGGCGTGGGCGTGGGGGTGCCCTCGCCCCTCAACCCCATCTCGCCTCTCAAAAAGCCCTTCTCCAGCAACGTGATCGCGCCGCCCAAGTTCCCCCGCGCGGCCCCGCTCACCTCCAAGTCCTGGATGGAGGATAACGCTTTCCGGACCGATAATGGTAACAATCTGTTGCCATTTCAGGTAATGCTCCGGTGCACCTGTATACGCTTTCCTTCCACTCCCCTCCCTTTTCCCTGTCTTCCCTGCCATTTAATCGGCCATTGATTGTGGTTCTTTAAAAAAGGCAGCGTTTGCCAACTCCCCTGCCCTTTTCCGAAGCCTTCAGTTCACTGGGGGTGTTCCACTACGGGGACAAGGGTGGGGGAGACGTTGTGACTGCCCGAGGAATCTTATTTATGCACCCTGACGAGATAGAAAGGGGCCTTTTTCTTTTAGCCTGTTTTTTCTCTTCGTCGTGCTTGTGCTTCTTCTCTTAACCTTCTTTGACAGGAAAAGCTGCAAGTGTATGGCAAGGTGCCGGCATAGTTCCAGGCTGAGTAGGCTGAGTGAGATTCCTGTCTTTTTCAGTGGCTGCACGTTTCACGTTATGCAATCCCGGGCTCAGGGTGTCTCCGGAAAGCCGTCCACTCCCAAACCACCCTGGCCCTACTCTTCAAGGGGTTAACAGCCCTGGAGTGGTGCTATTTCAGACAGTTGCATATGCTCAATTAAACTAATGTGAACACATGTGTTTATGTCTCGCTAAGGTGCTGGCATCATTAATAGCAATCAGCATATTGCCCCTGCCGGGAAAATTAGAGTGTGAGATTCCAATAAACACTGGAACTGTATCAGGAACCAAGATGGAAGAGTGGAAATTCTAGGGGTAACCTTTCCCATGTTATCTAGGACTTAGAAATTTTTTTGTTTTGTTTTTAATCCAGAGGATAGAGACAATAGGACGCGACCTTCAGAGCCATATTGCAATGGAGTCTATTTGCTAGCCAGCACTGAAATATTTAAAGCTGCAGTGTCCTTCAGTTGGGTTATTTAAGAAGACAGTGCAGATCAATTACACTATTTGAAACTGGGCAAAGTGAAAGTCTTGCAACTTTAATGAAAAATGAGCCTTGTGTCTTGGTGTTAAATGCCAGTGAAAAACTCAGGAAGTGCCCCAGACAAAAAGGTTGAATGGAGTGTCCTTATTCTGTACTTGCTTTCTGATCCAGTGCGTGGCCACATCAGTTGGCAGTGTGCTGGACATCTTGAGTTGGAAAAGGGTGGTGAGGGTGAGGGCTCACTGGAGGCCTTTGTTCTCAGGAAAACATTCATCCTTCACTTACAAACTGATTTGTCCATAGGCTTCCAGGCTCTGTTAAAAAAGAAAGAAGGAGTGAGGGCGGCTCTGGATAAGACCCAGCTTAGATCTTTGGATCCAAGGAAATGAAACAGAAATCCTTTGAGCATTGCTGAAAAATGGCAGAATCGACATTCGACAGAGTTAGTTTAAAGCATCAGGTGCAGTTGGAGCCTTATTTTATTGCTCTTTACATTTCAGATGTGATGTTTGGTGTGGCTCCCATCCATGAAGGAGGAGGTAGGGATATTAAGAAGCACATGATGCTGTAAGCTAGAGCAAGAATTTTTAACCTCGCCAGTTCAAGGGGGGTCCCTGACACCCATAAATTATGTGTATGAGAATTTTTAATGAGCCAGTCTTACCAGATTATTACAGGATCGCTTCAGGGATGGAAGAGTCCAATTTCTCTATGTGCTTATTTGTGTGTGTGTGTGTTGGAGGGCTAGACAGGCAGGCTGCCTTTGATAGGAGAGCCCCTCTTTTACTAACAGTCTCTCTTTTTATTCTGATGCGGTCTACCCAAATCTAGTTTTAGAAGATAACCTAAAATCTAACAGAGAGATTTCAGGCCTGGAAGCTGATAGTGTAGACATTAGCTATTTCTAAGAGTAGAATCTGAATACAACTAGGTTTTGATTAATTATTTCCAGAAATGGGGACTAGGGAGAGATTAAATCCATAAAATTTCCCCCAAACTGATATTGACAAGTAATATGGGGATTGCCAGTTGTTTCTCAGCAAAGCGTTTACCAGCCATGCTAATAAGAGCCAGATGGACTGGATTGAGTTTGGATTCTTGTTTTTTCATCCCTGGTAGTGCTGTTGAGTAGGGAAAGATGGCCAAAAGATTTGTAGGAGGAGAGATTTGATTGAAAAGTGAGCTTTATAAATTTGGCCTTAGGAAGAATTACGTGGACTTTATGTCTCTCTCTCTCTCTTTAAAAACTATTTAAAATGGAGCTTTAGGGTTCTGAAACAATATTAGAACCAGAGTAGGAGTAACCTGGCTGTGTTTTGGCTTGGAATATTATCATACTAGGTTTCTATTGATAAATATATCAAGTTTAAAAAGACAAAAATACCTTGAGTCTTGAGGGCAGAAATTTACATGTTTGTGTGTGTATTTGAATCATTTTTCTACAAAAAGATAATGACTTAAGTAGTTCTTAATGACTGTAAAAAAATTATTTTGATAAATAGGACTTTTTTCTTTAAATCTAGGAGTTTATTTCATAGAATACGACCTGAATTTGTTTTTATTCCACAGACTGTTTGAGCTAAAAGGGGCTTTCAATAGTGATCTACACTAATGTATCTTAATATTAAAAAAAAAAAAAATCCATATCTCCAGCCCATTCCCAACAGTGCTGGTTCACTCTTTCGCCAACTAATAAAATAGTTTTTGGAACTTTTCTTCTGTGGTTTATATTGTGAAAGCAGTCACTGTATTTGAATGTGATTTTTCAAACTACACATGCTTTCTATGCCCTTCCCTTAATTCTAACAAAGTTGACTGGTTTCTCTGCGTTAGGGTGGCTCCTTCCTTAGGGATTACTTGTATCTAGAAGCCACCTTGTTTCTATAAATAAGGAAACTGAGGTCCCGAGAGGTAGTGTGGCATAACTAAGGTGCTAGCGCTTTGGCTAATTTTGTTGATGTGTGTTCTTAACTTCCCTGTAGCACTAGTCCTGTCAGGTACAATTCATTTTAATATCGGGCTCTCTTTGGGCTCCATTCAAAGGGACTTACTTATGGAACTCTCTCATGAAGTTCTCCATCTGGCTCTTAGTGCTGTACCACCCACCATCCGAGCTCAAGAGCAGTGAGTTACCCCGCATGGGGTATTATACTATGCTTCATTCTCTTATTTATGTAAGAAAGAGAAGCCTAGGTTTGTAAAAGGACTAGAACCAGAGGTATTTTCTCTATGTATTGAATTTGGGCTTAGATACCGTTGTTGTCCAGAGACATTTAGAAAGGACTTTTGAGAGCACCTGTTCCACAACTCGGCTCATTTTCCAGAAGAGGAAATGAAAGTTCAGATGGCTTCCTCAAGTTCAGGTGGGTAGTTTCTATCAGAAGCAGATTTTGGAAACAGATTGCTAGGTTCACATCTTAGCTCTGCCAGTTCCTAGCCTTGTAATCTTGAGAAAATTGTGTATATATGGTGATCCTCAAGTTTATCATCTGTAAAATGGGAATAATGATAATTACTTGCTTCATAGGAATTCAGTGAGAAGCTACGTATAAAGTGCTTAGCACAATTTTTGGCTCATAGTAAAGTACCTTATAAATGTTGAATTATGATTATTGCTAGTTATAATGGTGACCAGAGGCTTTGTATGATCTTATCATAGTGGGGAATTACTGCTTTTTCATTCTGTGCAATCTGAAAAACCCCAAACTTCTGTGTAATGTTATTTAGTCTTTTTTTCATCTGTCTGAAGGTACTCTGGTTACTGTAACAATGAGGTGATCACCCACTTACCTGTGAGCGAGGTCCTTTGCTAAGCACTTCATATGCAGTTTCTTTTTGGAACTCCTTTAAAGTAGAGGATTATTATTAGCCTCATTATCCTGACAAAGAAATTGAGGGTTAGTGCGTTTACATTATTTCCTCACAGTCACATAGCCAGTAACTGGCAGAGTTGGGATTTGAACCCAGGAGATCTGCCTCCAGAGCCTGTGGACTACTAGTGTTAATGGTGCTGGTGGGTTGTCTATAACAGAGAAAGAAATTCCTTACATGAATTCATGGGAATATAAATTATTTTTAAAAAAATATGCCTATGCATAATAAATTTTGAAGAAACATCAATATTTTCAACCTACCTATTCTCCTTTTATTTTTGAAACTCTTTTCAGGAGGTAAACTGTCTAGTTTATTCTTGCTTTTGAGTAAGGATAGTATGTATGGCCTAGACCTTTCTATAGTTGGTTTCTTAACTACTGCTCTAATGTAAAACCACTTAAAGTCCACCCAATTCCACAAATTGTTTCAGAACTTATTATGGTATGGTTAATATGTATGCCAGAAAAGCCGCAGTATCTATATTCTATGTAAAAGAGGCATTGGTTAGAAAATATTGGAAGATTTTCTATACTACTGAAAACATTAATATATAAACTGTATACTTTAAAATTGCATGTAGAAAAGGACTTAGCTTTAAACTCTTCATAACCTTGTAGCAAGTTGATATAAAAATATGCTCTCAGAATTGTAATGAGTTTAGATATCCTCTAAGACATAATTTTCTACTTAAATAGCTTTCTCCATTGGTTGGCCTATTTTGCTGTCTTCTAAGGGATGCGTAAGGGGTAATGCGTATCCACTTGGAGTATGTCATTGCTTAGATAGTTTTTGTAGTGTTTTGATCTGCAAGTGTCAAAAGAATGTGCTTACTACAATATGAAAAATTTGATGAAGCCTTGTGGATTTTACTGAGGAAGGGAATGGAGGGGAATATAGAGTAGTGGACAGCCTTTCAAGTTTGGAATGAGGAAAACTCTGGTTGAAGCCCCAGCTCTGTCACTGGTGATCAGAATCAAGTCATTTATCCAGTGATTTCTTTTTGCAAAAGTCTGCAAAAATGGAAAGAGCCTGTCTTTTGGGTTTCTTTTATGAGAGAATGTATACAGGTATCCAGAAAATTAGATACTGGTATGGCAGAGATATTACTTTGCCAACAAAGGTCCGTCTAGTCGAGGCTATGGTTTTTCCAGTGGTCATGTATGGATGTGAGAGTTGGACTGTGAAGAAAGCTGAGCGCCGAAGAATTGATGCTTTTGAACTGTGGTGTTGGAAAAGGCTCCTGAGAGTCCCTTGGACTGCAAGGAGATCCAACCAGTCCATTCTGAAGGAGATTGGTCCTGGGTGTTCTTTGGAAGGACTGATGCTAAAGCTGAAGCTCCAGTACTTTGGCCATCTCATGTGAAGAGTTGACTCACCGGAAAAGACTCTGATGTTGGGAGGGATTGGGGGCAGGAGGAGAAGGGGACGACAGAGGATGAGATGGCTGGATAGCATCACCGACTTGATGGACATGAGTTTGAGTGAACTCCGGGAGTTGGTGATGGACAGGGAGGCCTGGCGTGCTGCGATTCATGGGGTTGCAAAGAGTCGGACATGACTGAGCTACTGAACTGAACTGATGGCTCTTAAATGTCTGCCTAACCACTGGTAACTAGAGACAGTTCCAGTTTAATAGAAGACATGCTTGTTGCTAGCCAGTAGTCCAGGGTGAAATGCTAGTGGGCATCTGGAAGCAGAAAGGGCCTAGAAAGATGTGTCCAGCAGCGACAGAAGAGCAACGAAAGGCTGTGTGTGTGTTATGCTGACCGCCTGTCCTAGAAGCCAGTCATGGTGCTCTGAAGGTGCTCTGACTTATGTCACAAGGATGGTGTGTATTTATAACTACCTGCTTCTTCTGTGGCTGAGTCACCAGTGCAAATGTGAGATTTTGGTTGTTCTGGAGCCCCAAAGGCTCTGATCTGAAGCTCCTTACCACCACTACCCTGAAGACCACGCCAGACTCTGTAGGGAGCAGGGTAGTTATGAGAAAGAGAATTCAGTATAGATACCCACGTTTGGATCTTGACAGTTGAGGATTATATTCTAGCTACAGCTTCAAAGGTGCTTTCCTGGAGAGATCATTACTGCTTGCAGTAGTAGCCGGCTTCATAGGGAATTTTCCCCAGTTGGTTCCTATACCTTGTAGGTGGCTTGTTCTGTGGGCATCTGTTATGCTTCAGTCCTGTTACATTTAGTTTTCATGTGCTTCGGTGTTCATTGCAAGTGCTGGGCATGTAAACTTCTTCTTAATGTGAAACCATTGTAATGTTTTGACTTAATTTGATGTAGGGAAGTACTAGTGAATTATAATAATACAATAAATTAGCATATTAGAATCAAGACCACTTTTCTTTCCAGAAACACTATTACATAATCCTCAGAAATAATGACTATATGATATGAAACGTTGTTAGCAGTCTTCAGAGTTAGAGAAACAGAAATGGGTACCAAAGAGCCTTTATATCGTTTGAAGTGATCATAGAATAAATGTACACAGAGGGAAAGAAATGTTGTGTACTGATATTGTTTGGATAAGACTTGTACAGCCAAATATCTTCATTTCTCAAGTGTTCAAACTTATTTCAAAGGCAAGGTCAGGTACAGGACAAAAAACTTAACTCCTTATCTTTAGAAATTCCATGCAGTGAATTAAATGGCCAGTGTGACCAACTGAACCAGCATCTAGAAGTTCATGAGCATCTGACAGTAGGTGCTCACTAAATGAATGAATAAACATTTAAATACAAGTTGCTACAGTTTTGTCCTTTCTACAAGACCGCATGTTTAACATTTTCAAGACAACTTCTCCACTATAGCACTTCTCTACAAGGTGTTCATAGAATATGAAAACATAGGCAAATGTACAGAATGTCATGGATATCTTCACATAGTTTCTAGGCTGTGACTCTGTTTGTAGGTTTGGCATGCTAAGAAGTAAGCAAGGGTCTTGCTTCAACGTAAGAAATTTTGGCTGCCAATAGAGGGTAACATTAACTTGTATCCTGTGAGCTAAATTTTTCTTTACTTCTTCACTATTAATCAACTTGTTCTTTTGGAGTTAACTGACCCTGTCATGGTGATCTGTTTTATTCCTGTCTTCCCAAACCCAAGTTATTTATTCCCAAGTTATAAATATTTGAAGTGACCAGAATGAGCGTCAGAATACATATTAAGGTGACAATTCTTTGGTCTAAGAGGTTGACACAAAAGTAGATTATAGTTGGCCTTTTCATCTAGTCATTCATTTGAAGATTGTGAGATTAGAAAGCAGAGATGTAAGGGGCAAAAGACATTCTATCTTAGATATATGGTAGAGTTTTGGGACTAGCTAAGGATTTAAATACTTCAGAGGAAACATTTTAATGATCTGACATTCTAACCCCCTAAGTCCAGAAGACCTAGTTCTTAGGTTTCAGATAGCCAGCAGTTAAAAAGGACAAGAAGTGAATGTGCTCAGAAGCACCTCTCTTTTGCAATCTGTTGTGGAAATTTTCCTTTCCTCTTTTGGACTAGAGACATATAAACTAGATATGCAGGGGATTAAAAATAGTGAAGACCAGTGAGGTTTATGAATAAAGATTGTGGGGAAAGGCCGAGAGACAATTTTTGGATCATGAATCCATTGTTTATGTGTTTGCATTTGATTTTATGGGTAAACTATTCAACTCTTTGCCGCATTGTTATTTGAAGTGATTGTAATCAATGGTAGGATCCTGTGTTCAGATAAACAGCCTATGCAGTATTTTTGTTAATCACATATCTATTACAGAATTTCCCGATCAAAGGGATGGGATTTGTATTAAGTTTCTTTTGGCATCTTTGTTCACAGTCGTAATCCATGTACTCCAGCTTGTGGGTGTTGTATTATTTTTGATGTCGTCTCCAAACAGATTCAGCTAACAAATACAGGGGACCCTGCATGTCAAGCACTGGCCTCACCCTTTTCACATAAAATATTTTATTGAATCCTTATACGTTTCTTGTGAATTAGGGATCACCATCCACCTTAGACTCAGACTATCACCAGACGAGTAAGGTGACAGAGGAGGTCTTTTGACTCTGTGTCCAGTTCTCTCATTTCACTACACTTGCTTGTCTGTTACCACTTAATGCTCTTTCAGTGTGCCTTTGACATTTCACTCTTTCCCCAGAAATTCCCTGATTCCCCTCATCCCTCATTTCCTGTAAGCCCTCCTTACTCACTGAAATGGGATGAGGTTTTTGTTTGTTTCCCCACACTAGAATGTAGGTTCCACAAAGACAAGGACCTTTTTCCCTGTTGTGTTTTCGGGGTTGTAACGGTACCTGGGATATTTTAGGCACATGGTAAATATTTGTTGAATGATTCACATTTACAAGTGATCGATAAGGTATTTATTAGTCATTTGCATGTAGTTGGCAATGTAAGAGCAATTTCATCTTATAAACATTTAACTGGCTGCTCCCTGAGGTCAGGCACTGTGGATTAAAGCTGAGCCGTATCCTGTCCTCACCCAACTCCCTCACAAACGTGAGCTAAAATATAGGATGGTAAGTTTTATAATGGGATGATATCACACAGCAAAGAGAATGTGTGGTTGAATCAGAGGAAGGACACATTAAATTGTGGAGAGGGGTATAAGGGGTGGGCTGGAAAGGCTCTAGGAAAGTCCTTTGTAGTTAAAGATATTTTCAAATGTTTTCTGATTTTGAGAGTAATACATGTTCATTATAAACTTGAGGGAAAAAGAGTGGCTGTCATTCTTTCAGCCAGAAACAATTATTCTTAAAGTTTGGTGCATTTTCTGATAATTCTGTCTTTAATGTAGTATATGTATAGTATATTTTATATGGTTGAGATGATTTTATTGTAAATACTTTAATTCCCATATTTTTTAGCTTTTCATACTATTAAATTTATAAACTTTTATTTTAATAGTCCATCACATAAATCCCTTGTAGTTTAACAAATTATATTTGTATTTGGAGGATTTCACTTTTCAGTTTTTAACTGTTAAACATAATGGTGTCATGAACATCTTTGGGCATTTAAAATTTTTATGTAGAGGTGAGTGGATAGGATTCCATAGACAGACCAGGACATCATGGTTGGCGTTGCAGCAAAGATTTATTTTAAACAGAGGAAAAACAGAGTCACAGGAAAACACATGCACACACATACACACACACACACAACATGGTGTATTGAGGAAGCAGAAGATTCAGCATAGTGGTGAGACTAGTGGGATATGAGGCTGGAGATGTAGGTAGGGTCAGATCACAAAGGACATTCCAGCATTTCTGTGCCTTCATCTTTTTTCAGTAGGAACACAAGGATTTTTAAGCTGAGAAAGCCATTGCAAGGCTTTAATCTGCCCAATGAAGTGATCAATCTTTGTTTCAGAAAGATTCTTCTGGGATATGGATGGTCAGGAACTGTACATAAGCAGGGAAACCAGTTAACATGTAAGGACCTAAAGTGATTGAGAGGAAGCCACACACTTGAGGAGTGAGTTAGGAGACCAGCTGGAGGAGTGGTGATTGCTTGGCTATGGGTAATAAAGGAGAAGGAGGCGTTTAGAGTGACTGTTCAAGTTTTGGTTAGGCAGCTGGGAAGGATGATTTAGAGGTGAAAAGGCTTAATAGTGGCAGATCAGAATTTTCATGACTCATAAACCCAGGTGGGTTTAGAGTGAAGGAACTTCAGGAGGGAAAGCTCTGTGTTGGGAATATTTGAGCAAGTGATTTGACATTTCTTATCCACCCATGCTTTTGTGTGACTCTTAATGCATGGGAAGAAGGCCTTATTAAGATAGATTACTTTGTGGACTACTTATTAGAACATGAAATCCAAGAGAAGAAATAACTACCGTTCTAAGTCAAAAGCTTTTTCTGATTCTAGTCTTGATTTTTTTTTTTCAAATGGTACTCTGAGAATTAGAATATGTGTTAGCTGAGTAATCATCTTGTTTATAGGTTACAGCTAGGCATTGCAAAAGCTATACGGAATTGCTAACCAATCGATCTTATGGGAGAATAACAAGAATTAAGAGAAATGGGCCCTGGTATCCTTTATTACTTAAGTTGAATAAACTCACTTGAGAGGTCAGTATATGTTATTAGCCAGACTGAAATATCACTAATAAGGTCTTAGCAAAGTTGAGATTAGATCTTACGGAATTTAGCTCTTCTGAACTAATAAAATGCTTAGTTTTTAAAATGGGTGTAAACATGATGCAATGTTTTGAAGCTTAAGATCCATAGAGCCACAGGGAGATGAGCTCTCTGAGAGGCTGAAGGAGAGATGGGGACGGGGTATAAGATCCACCAGAATTGTGTGTTTATTCATTTGTATTTCTAGGGAGAGAAGTGGGCTTTCATGTCCATTAAATTTCCAAAGGAATGCATAACCTGAAAATGATTAAGAATCACAGGTGTAGAATAAAAGTGCTGTCGAGGCACCCAGTACACCTTTAAAAGATGAAAACTTAGGCATCTCGTAAACTTTATCTTTCTCCCTCATCATAGCTCAAAGGAATTTCCCCTAACTATAATTTGAGAACTTTCTAAATAGAAGCGATCTAACTCCTCTTTTATGTAGCTTTTTCTGGAGCACTCTAATTAACTTTTCCTCATAATTTTTTGGCATTTATTTGATTGGTTTATATATATTAAATCACATACTTACAATGAGACTAACATTAAAAAGATTAGGGGACAAACTAATCTTGTCCTACCGGGTTACAAGTCACCTGGTTGTAAGTAACCAGGTTGTAAGTAACCTGGTGGACAGAAGTTTATGGGCTTATTGATCACTGGTGTTGAATATACTATGGGCTCTTTTTTTTTTTATTGGAAGGGTGGAACTTGTGGGTAAATCTGGAAAGTAAGCAAAGCTTCCACTATAGTAGATGCTCATGTATTGAATAAATAAACGGACTAGAAAGCATTCCATTTGTTTTTGTTTTCTATTTTTTCCTTTTTTCTTTGGACTAGAAATTTTTGATTCAACAGAGGGCTGTCGATCCATTTCTAGTTCAGTTAGAAATACTGCATGCAGAAATTGCAAATATATGTGACCTCAGAGAAGTATTTCCCCTCTCCCATTCGTGTCTTTGTTGTTGTTTTCCTACTGTTATAACCTACTGAAGAGAATAGAGAGTAGACTAGAGGTGGTGGTGGTGGTTTGGTTGCTAAATCGTGTCCAACTCTTGCAACCTCATGGACTATAGCCCTCCAGGTTCCTCTGTCCTTGGGATTTTCCAGACAAGAATACTGAAGTGGGTTGCCATTTCCTTCTCCAGGGCATCTTCCCAGCCCAGGAATTGAACCCTGGTCTCCTGCATTGCAGGCAGATTCTTTACCGACTGAGCTAGAGGAGAAGGTAAAAATTGGAATTTAGACAGCTAGAGCACAGTTGTCCTAAATCTCAATGATAGACCTGCAAGATACCAAGAGATCTTACATTTTTCATGTAGAAACAATGTTGCCTGTGTGATACAGGCGTTTTGTTGTTGTTGTTTAGCTTTGTAACCAATTAACTACTTAGAGGCTAGTGTGGACGCCTAATTACCACTTATTACTTAGTTTCTATTGGTTAAGAGCCATTTTAACAGTAGAGCATTTTGGAATACAGTGTCTTTAAGATGTATAACATGAAGGCCTGGTAAGAAAAAGTGACCAAACTTTTGCCAGTTCTGAATTTTTTCGTAGCATCATATTCTGCACATACTTAAAGCAGAAAGGCTGTTTGGTTAGTTTGCTTGTTTGGGGAGGGAGTTGCTGGGTTTTGTTGTTGTTTGCTTTTAATGGGACAGTTTAAATTGAAGCTTTACCAGGCACCTCATTGCCATCATGCTCACTCGGAGTTCAAAAGGTATCTGAGCGGGGAGAAAAGCTTAAAAATAGTTGTTTCTTAAGCTGCAGAAACACAGTCGGAACACTTTGAATCATTTTACAATGCTGATGAAACATTATTTTGCAGTGTTTGTCAAGTTAAATTTTGTGTTGATTTTAAGCAGAATAAAGACAGACTAATGTGCTAATGTTTCAGGCGGTTGCAAAGTATAAAACTTGGTGAATGGAAAATTTTAAACCCTACTTTCAAAGGCTTTATAAATTTAGCATTTTAGAGGATTTGGGACTGGGTGGGGAGATTGATTTTATCATTTTGACCTTGAATTCCTCAACATTCCAAAGACATGAGCTCATCTGAAGGTAGCGAAATTATTTAGTTACCATTTTAGAGTTTACTGCCTACTTCCTACTTATTTGCCAGAGTAGGTGATTCCGTTTGACCTATCAACTTTGATGTGATCTAGCATATAAAATGTTATTCCAGTGCGGCTATTTTAAAGTTGATGAATCATCCAGGTATAACACAAGATTTTCATTTAAAAATACAGTGGGATATTTGATATTCCAATTCAGGCCTAGATTCTGTTAAATGTGAAATATAGAAAGGGATTTAAAGGATATTATAGTTTAATTTCAAAAATGTAAGGCCTGGAGTGAGGAGGAAAGGAAGAAGAATCTCTTGGTGGTGAAGGTATTCCGTCACACTGAGGGTTATAATGGAGTAGGGAAGCAGACAAGGGGGTTGAAGTGACACATTCTCTTAGCGGGATATGAATAATAGAGAATGTATTGAATACTGAGACGGCAAAGGACATTGAAAGACACTGAAGAAGATTTCAACGAAGAGGACAAAGCAAGGTAAAAGGATGCTTCAGCTTTTGTTACAATAATTAAATATTCAAAAAGGCAGCCACTTTATCCTATCCAGGAAGTTAAGCAATTGCCCATTTTATATTCCAGTTTTATGCAAGCAAGCCATAGGCAAGTAAGCTGACATCAGGGATTTACATTAAAAAATTTCTTCTAGGGAATATCAGAAGCAAGTTCAAAACCCAGTCTTTTAATCTCCTGTGGCATGATCATAATATTCATGATGCCTCTAAGACAGTTCGTTTGTTCTAAACCATCAAAGAAAGATAGACCGTGTGTTCAGCATAATTTGCATTGTGTATATTATTAATGATCTAGTCTAATGACTTCACACAATAGTCAGAATTGTAAAAAGATGGCCTATGTAGAAAAGATATGTTCTGTAGATTTGTATTCTGTAGAAAAAGCTGTAGAGAAACTATCTATGCTGTGTAAAATTCTTATATACTCTTATATGTTTTCTCTTTATTATAAATCTATAGAAATTCACATATGTGGCAGTGCTGTTAACTGGAGTTTGAATTCAGTACTTACAAAGTTCAGACTATGTTCTTGGATTGGTGTTAGGTCTTAAGGATGACTCAAATTATCTGAATCCTATCTCTAGGAACTCCTTAGATTGAGATACATGCAATGGAGCTTAGTATAAAAAGCAAAGACCAGATTGTGTGATGTGCTAGTTGCCATGAATGGCCAAGTAGGGGCAAGAATAATTTGGCCTAGAATTTTTCTTTTTTAAGTGATAGGGAGTTCCTTGGTGGTCTAGTGGCTGAGACTCTATACGTTCACTGCTGAGGGCTCAAGTTTAACCCCGATCAGAGAACTAATATCTCCCAAACTGCGTGGCCAAAAGAGAAAAAACAAATTTTTTTTAATTTAAAAAGTGATTGTGTTAGTGTCCCTGTAGCTCCATTTTAAAGGATAAATAGAATTTGACTCAATAGCATGGAAATCCAAACTAAGGAAAGAAAAATGAGCTGTCAACGGTCTTATTGAAAAGACTTTTCTGATGAGAGCTGGAAACTTTTAGGTCTTACTGAGAGATAAGGATGGATTGGTTGTTCCTTAGGATTATACATAAATAAATATTTTATTTTCTAGATTCCACTTGGTTTTAAAAAGCATATAAGAGAACTTAGATCAGAAGTAGAAGAGATAAAGGATGCCTTTTTTTGGGAAAATGGAGCAGAGAATTAGACTAATACTGAAGATGCTTATCACGATGGTGACAGTTTCGAATGTCTGGCTATAGAGAGTGGGGTTGTCCTGCAGACACTGGGGAGCACTGAAGGACTAATATGAGAGCAGGAGCACAATAAAAATATGTTTTTAGAAAGATAGAGATGGTTTGAAGAAATGTGTGTGCCTGCCACAATGCAGCCTGGCCACAGGGAGGCTGGTGAGAAGGCTTGATAATCTTGGGTTTAGCATAAATCTAGGGAGGTATATCCGATCACCAAATCTCAGGAGATATTTCTGGTCACGTCACTTCATGGCAAATAGAAGGTGAAACAGTGGAAACACTGAAAGGCTTTATTTCTTGGGCTCCAAAATCACTGCAGATGGTGACTGCAGCCTTGAAATTAAAAGACACTTGCTCCTTGGAAGGAAAACTATGACAAACCTAGACAGTGTATGAAAAAGCAGAGACATTGCCGACCAAAAAAGCTATGGTTTTTCCAGTAGTCATGTATGGATGTAAAAGTTGGACCATAAAGAAGGTTGAGCACAAAAGAATTGATGCTTTCAAAACTGTGGTGTTGGAGAAGACTCTTGAGAGTCCCTTGGACTGCAAGGAGATCCAACTAGTCAATCCTAAAGGAAATCGGTTCTGAATATTTATTGGAAGGACTGATGCTGAAGCTGAAGCTCCAATAGTTTGGCTGCCTGATACGAAGATCCGACTCATTCAAAAAGACCCTGATGATGGGAAAGATTGAAGGCAGGAGAGGGGGATGACAGAGGACAAGATGGTTGGATGACATCACTGACTCAATGGACATGAGTTTGAGCAAGCTCTGGAAGATGGTGAAGGACAGGGAAGCCTGGCGTGCTGCAGTCCACGGGGTTGCAAAGAGTCAGACACGACTGAGCGACTGAACTGAACTGAATTTCTCCCCACTGTTTATTCTGAAATATCAATATATAGAAAAATTCAAATAACACTAATGCATCATTTCACAAATAATCCAAGGTGAGCTCTATTATGACTACTTCCCAGGCCAAGAATCAGATGAAAAACAGTCCAACAAGGGAGGTATAACTGGGAAACCTTACAAAGGGAAATATGTCAGGAGTGCTGATGGATGGGGTTGAGGGATTGGAGTACCAGATTCTTCTGAGCTGTTATGCTTAAAACAGTATCTACTTTAGTCTGTTCTCCCCTCATCTTTCTCTTTCCCTTCATGGCTTTACTCCAGCTAAAATGTGGTGACAATGTATTTTCCACAACATTCTCTAAGGAGGTCCCTATCCATTAAAAGGATTGAGGAAGAGGATGCCCTTCCCCCCTTCTCTTTGGCACTTGGAGAATTTTGCCACCTCTGTCTGAGTTTTATCATTTGAAGCTCAAGAAATCAAAATTGCTCTTGCCTGTTTTCTTCGTTAACTCCCGACAGGGATATTTTCACTTCTTGAATTCCTGTCCCCAAATAGGGTGAGTGTTATGTTGCTGAAGGGCTGTTCAAGTAGAGATGAGCTGCAGGCATGGAGTTAAAAGTGAAGATGCAGAACTGATGTAAAGTCAGGTCCTGGCAGTGAGTGAGGGTGTCTCTTCGTGCGATAGTGTTCCCTGTAACACCTGCTGCTGCTCTTCTTCACAGAATTCACAAAAGGGTCATCTTAGATGTTCAGCAATTTATGTTGGCTCACTGCAGATTGTAGACTTGAAGGCAGGCTGGAAAACAGGGTCTCTGCTTATAATTTTTTGAGCTTTTTGAACACATCTCTCCCTTTTACATATGTGTGTACACATATAGACACACACCCTGTGGAGACATTTTGAATAGACCATTTAATTATGAAGTGGTATTAGTGATCTAAAATAAAAGTAAAATTTTCTCTTTGGTTTTAGAATACTGTTTTCTCAGTGGTCATTCTTAATCATTCTTCATTTGTTAATATGGATTTGATTTGAGTATTCATTGAGAGTGGGGAAATAAGAAACTTGTTGAAAATGAAAGTAAAACTGTGAGATTGTTGTTCATCATATTAATAAATCAAGTAAATGTATTTTTGTCATAAATGCATAGTTCCCAAGTTAAGATTTTTATTCTGATGTTCTGTAGTTAGGTTGCCATAGGATTTGGAGGGTATCTGATGTCTGTATTTATTAAGAAACTCTTCTGATTTACTGATGTGTAGAACTCTGAGGAAGTTTCCTCACAAGAAAATAGTTAACCTTGGGTGGGATGGGTGATTATTTTGCAGTAAATGGGAATGTGTTACTTGAGATTAGTATGTGTACAATGGTGAAAAGTTGAAAATTGAGTCTTATGTATGGTTTTCTGTTTAGTGATTTGAGGGTGTATTTAGCTTTTCATAAATATGGCTTATTTAAGTGGCTATAATTCTGGAGTTTAAATGTCGCCATTGAAGGAATCAAAATGGCACGATGTAATTCACAATGTAATTCACTCTGTACTGGGCAAACTTGGTGGATGCCAACTAAGTTGCCACATTATAATCAGCTCTAGACTAGGGGGTTTACCCTGCCCTTTGGACTTTAAATTGGTGTTTTACTGAGTTCTAAGACTAAGAGAGCTTTCCTGGTGGTTCAGTCGATGAAGTATCCACCTGCAATGTAGGAGACGGATGTTTGATCCTTGGGTCAGGAAGATCTTCTCGAGAAGGAAATGGCAATCCACTGTAGTACTCTGGCATGGGAAATCGCATGGCCAGAGGAGCCTGGCCGCCGACAGTCCAGTGGGATTGCAAAAGATTCAGCCATGACTTAGTGACTAAACTTACCAAGACTGAAAGAAAAGTAGTAGAGATGGCCACGTTTGTTTCGTTTCTTCCTTAAAACTCCACTCTTGTACAAAACAAGAAAATAATAAGGATTCTACAGTCTGAAACTTTAGATGATGTTTCCAGCTTTTTATAAGACTCAAAAACCTCAATGAAACTGATACAGTATACTGGTTGTCTAATTTAATGTTACATACTCCTTCCTACTCTGTCGCAGGAACTTTAGTGCCCATGTGATCTGCTCTTTCACTTTTCCAGAAAAAGGTAGATTGCTACAAGTGTGGATTTCAATTTAGATAATTTAAATCACTAGACAGAACAACCTATATATGAGTACTTTTTTCTGACTGTCCTGTTACACCTCCTCAGTATGACTTATTGCATTTTACAACTCTTAATTCATTGACTTTGTTAATACCACATACAGAGACCACCAGGGAAACCAGTTGATCATACAAAGCCAGATTTCCTAAACTTGCTGAGCCAGCACCATCTTGACAGTCTCATGAGTGTCTTAAAAGTGGGGGAGTTAGTGTACATAAGTAAATTTTGGAGGCTGAGGTTAGTTCAGTAACCTCAGTTATGTGGATGACACCACCCTTATGGCAGAAAGCAAAGAAGAACTAGAGAGCCTCTTGATGAAAGTGGAAGAGAAGAGTGAAAAAGTTGTCTTAAAACTCAACATTCAGAAAACTTAAGATCATGGAATCTGGTCCCATCACTTCATGGCAAATAGATGGGGAAACAGTGAGAGACTTTATTTTTTGGTGCTCCAGAATCACTGCAGATCATGACTGCAGCCATGAAATTAAAAGACACTTGCTCCTTGGAAGAAAAGCTATAGCCAACCTAGTCAGCATATTAAAACACAGAGACATTACTTTGCCAACAAAGGTCCGTCTAGTCAAAGCTATGGTTTTTCCAGTGGTCATGTATGGATGTGAGAGTTGGTCTACAAAGAAAACTGAGCGCCGAAGAACTGATGCTTTTGAACTGTGGTGTTGGAGAAGACCCTTGATAGTCCCTTGGACTGCAAGGAGCTCCAACCAGTCCATCCTAAAGGAAATCGGTCCTGAATATTCATTGGAAGGACTGATGTTGAAGCTGAAACTCCAATACTTTGGCCACCTGATGCGAAGAACTGACAAAAGACCCTGATGCTGGGAAAGATTGAAGGTGAGAGGAGAAGGGGACAGCAGAGGAGGAGATGGTTGGATGGCACCACCGACTCTATGGACATGAAATTGAGTAAGCTCCAGGAGTTGGTGATGGAAGGGAAGCCTGGCGTGCTGCAGTCCATGGGGTTGCAAAGAGTTGGACATGGCTGAGCGACTGAACTGACTAACTGAGGTTAGTAATAGGGTGGTTTTAGGTCAGAAATTAGCATAGTGTGGGCAGGGATTGGTTAAATTTGTAAACTAGTCTAGTTTCTGGGATAGTCAGTGATTTAAACTTTGGAATATAGGAATTCAAGCTGAGTTGCCATTAAATCTGTCTGTAGCGGCACTGCCCAAAGAAATGGACTGCAAGGCACATAGGATAATTTTCAATTTTCTAGCGGCATATTTAAAAAGTAAAAAGAAACAAGTGACATTAATTTTAGCAATATATTGTTTTTAACTTGCTATATCCAAAATATCGTTTCAACATGTAACCGATATAAGAATGACTAACAATGTATTTTACATTGTTCTTTTCATACTATGTCGCAAAATCTAGGATGTGCTTTTACATCTATAACACATCTCAATTTGTTCTAGCAACATTTCACTTACTCTATAGACTCGTGTGGGTTGAGGCTACCATATTGGACATTGCAAATATAAAGTCTTAGAACAAATGGGTCTGAGTGAACTGATGTTTAAAGCAGTTTTGTCTTAGTTTGTGCTTTATGCCATGATTTGGCATATATATCTGTACTACAAATCATAATATAGTTTCTCCCCACACACAGGGCACCTGATTGTTTTTCTTTCTCTTTTTTATTTTTTAAATTATGAAAATATGATAACACATTTATAGGAGACTTGGACAATACAGAACAAAATTGCATTTAGTTCCACTACATATTAGAATTTTTTTAAGTAGATAAATTAAAAATTTTATGTAGTTTTATAACTTGTGATTTCTATTTTATTTCTTACTTTTATGCATAAATCAATGGTTTCCATTAGCATGCCATCATTAAAACAACATATAGAGAGATACAATATATAATTTACAAAGAAAATATAAGAGGTTTTTAATATGCTTGAGAGACTGTCTACTAGGCTAAGTCTTTGTTTCCATCAGGTAGAATGTTTCATCAGATTTTCTAAAGCTAGTGAGTATTTTGAGCAACAGATATTTCCCAGAAATGACTAAATGCGTCTATTGTACTGACACTGTTTCTATTAGTTTTATGTAGTGCTTTCTTTATAGTTGACAAAAACATTTTACATGCATTCTTGTTATCACTAAAAATATTTGTAGATATTGTCTTTAAGCCTTTATGTTTACATTTTGAATGAAATAGTTTTCATATAGGATAGATGACTTGTCAACAGAATTATTCAAATGAAAAGTAGTTTTGGAAGCACTGTATATCTTGAGGTTTTGTTCATATCTACGATTTTTCCAAGTGACTACAGATTGTTCAGTAGTGTAGGTATTAGTCAAAGAGTGTGTGTGTGTGAGGGGAGGACTGTATGTGGGATGTGTATACATAATATTTTCCCTCCTTTCTTTTGATCTACAACAGTTTCCCTGTCTTCTATTATATCAAAATAATTACTGTAGGTTTTTCGTGTGCCATATATATATAGAGAGAGGGGGCTTCCCAGCTGACACTAGCAGTAAAGAAGGAGACATAAGAGACTCAGATTCAGTCCCTGGGTCAGGGAAGGTTCCCTAGAGGAGGACATGGCAAGCCACTCCAGTATTCTTACCTGGAGGATCCCAAGGACAGAGGAGCCTGGGGGGCTACAGTCCACAGGGTCGCAAAGAGTCGGACACTGCTGAAGTGGCAGCACACACGCATGCGTAGAGAGATGTATGTGTATGTATTCAGTTCCACTTGAATGCAGTTTGTTTGCCACTGGCCTCTTTCATAATTCCATAGTTTGCAGCCTGTAAATCATGCCTTGCTTTTACCTGAGTTCATCATTACTTCATGAAAAAGGAATTAAGGTTCATTCTGAAATGCCATACCATGCTATATGACACTTTCACTTCCCTAGGTGATGACAGAGACAAATAATATTCATTTGTTTATTTATTTCACATTTGCTTGGTGCTACATTCGGTTGCATAGTCTGCTAAGTGCTTTGCCGATATCTTCATAGCATCCATGTAAGGTAGGTGTTATTGTTATCCTCATTTTTCATATGAGGAAACTGATTCACAGGGAGGTTAAGTAGCTTGCCATTTCTATTGAAATGTGAGTGGTTTTCAATGTGCTGTGATTTACAAATCTTTACTTTTGCCTATCTACAGAGCAGCAGAGTTTTCTCATTTTGGCTGCCATTGTTCATCCCAATGAAAAGACTGATTTTCTTTCTTTTTGGCCCTGCCACCCACTCCAGTATTCTTGCCTGGAGAATCCCACAGACAAAGGAGCCTGGTGGGCTACAGTCCATGGGGTCGCAAAGAGTGGAACACGACTGAGCGACTGCACGCACGCACGCACACACACACACGCACGCGCACACACACACACACACACACACACACACACACATGCTTGTGAGATCTTAATTTCTTGACCAGGGATTGAACCTACGCATGGCAGTGAAAGTGCTGAGTCCTAACCACTGAACCCCCAGGGAATTCCCAAGGCTGATTATCTTTTGTATATGGTTGTACAAATAGTGACTTCTTTCTGCTTTTTCCTTTTTAGTTCTTCTTGGCTTTTCTTTCTTTTTTCCTTTCTCAACTTGTGCCTTGAAATCCATCTTTTGAGTCTTTGCTTTTGGAATACTGTACATACCTCATAGTCTCGTTGAATGAGGATAATCAGAACAGCCAGTCCACTTGCTTAAAACTATATTATATTCTAGTGACAGAGTTCATGGAAGGAATGTTATCTATGTATTTATACACAAACGTATATTTGTGGTTGTATATTTATTTATGTCCACATGTAAATTTTTTTACATTGGTATCTCAGTTTTGAGGCTGTCAAATTCCCACCAGATTTTGGAAATAAAATTAATTTTCGTGAATTGAGTCAGTTTAAGACTCCAAATGTCTTCACCTTAAAACAAGGTCCTACTTTAATTACTTTTAAAAAGCAAGTTAAGTGGAAAATTTTCACTTAAAAGTAAACATTTCCCTCAAAGTAGTGTTTGAAACACAAGTTGAAGTAAAACATTAGGGTTTTTTCAGTCATCTAATAGATGTGGGAAAGATTTAAAATTATAGACAGAAAAAAACCCGCTTTTAGAATTATTCATATTTTTTGCTTTCCCTTGTTCCTGTAGATTCAGCTTAATTAATAAGAAACAATAATATAAAAAGATACAACTCTTTTTCATACAAATACTGCTCCACACCAGGAATGAGAGAAAAATAATGGCTAGGTAATAACAGAAATGAAAATTATTAACTAGTAGTGATTACCCACCTAGACACAGAAGAGCACATGGTTTTAAAGCTTAGAATTGCCTGGGTTTAACTCCTATCTCAGATACTTTCTGTTTAATGTCTCTTTGCCTCGGTTTCTAATAAAGTAATAGTATTTATCTCCATAGACTCTTTCTCTTATGAGAAAAAAATGAGATGAAACATGTAAAGTGCTTAAAACAGTACTGGGCACATAGCCAGTGTTGATCAGTTCTGCAAGTATTTAATTCCAGGAGTTTTTGTTAGCCTTGTTGCTGGTTTAATAAGACAACAACGTTCTGGGATACGTTGAAATGGAATTGGGCATGCTAAGTAAGTCTCAAAAGAACACCCTAATGAAGTTCAGATGAGCTGAGGTGTGGGAAAATGCTTTCAGAGATGTAAAGTACTCTGTAAATAAAAGTTAACAGGAGGAAATCAGATTACTTGTTCCTTTAGGATGCTAGTGAATAAATATTTGCAGATCTGACTTAACAGATAAAGGTAATACTCTCCTCCAGATCCCCAAAGTTGAATACCAGGGAAAAGATTTAAGGCCACAAAAAAATAGTCTTTAAAATAAACTTGGACTCTTTTGTGGTAGAATATTATTCTGAAGTTGGGCACATTCACACACAAATTAACCTGATACTGTGCTGGAGAAATGGTTTCCTAAGGTATATCCTTAATGTTAATAGTATTTACAAATGAGTCTTATCTGTTTATAGCCTATACCATATATTTCCTTTGAAGAATCTCTTTGGTCCTTCCAGATTTGTTGAGGAAGTTGGACCCAGGTGTCTGTGCAAGTCTCCATGCCTCTGGCCTTCTTTTTCTGGAAACATTTTTGATGTCTCTGTCGTTTGTGCTCCCATAATTCCAAGCACATAGCTCTGTGATTGTGCTTACCTCATTATATGGTAATTATCTGTAAGTGAGACAGCTGGCTTCTTATGGACAGGCTGTGCCTCACTTAACTTCTTCATTTTGAATGCTTGACATATTAAAGTTTTTAATAAATGTATGTGGAATAAATGAAAAAAAACAGCCCTCAGCACACTTGACAAAATCTTGTTAGCACTAACATTTAAAGCTGTTCTTCTAAAAAATATTCTGTGATGTAGATATTTTGGAAATTCTCGAAAGTACCTTAGAGTAGCATTACAAGAATGATATGGGCTTCATTTTGAACAAATTTTTTTTTAACCTTCCAAATAACAAATATTTTAATAAATGTAGATGCTTTGCATTTTGGATACTTTAACAAGTTTGCGTTAAATGTGATATCATTTAAATGGAAGATTAGGCTGAGGATTTATAGATGTTCTTTTCTTCCTGGAATTCTTACATAACAAATAATTTTTTGTGTGTGGTCAGCTTTCTCCAAGGATACCTGATTTGTATTGAGAACCAAATTTAAGATTTAGTTTCTTCATCTGTAAAATAACGATTATAATATCTACCTCATAGGAAAATTATAAAGATTAGATAACCCAAGTAAAGTACTGAGCACAGGGTCTGGCACATATTAATTATCCATTATATGGTAGCTGTGACCTAATAAATTCTACAAGATGTAATGAAAACCAGTATACCCATCCATTTCCCTCTCTCTAGAGATAGATTTGAAGCTATTTTTGTAAATCAGCATTGTTTTATGTCAGAGCCAGTGGTCATAAAGGGGGAGTAACCCTTTTCAAATTCAAAAAGAATGCATTTTTAAAAATGGTTAAGACACAGCTTTTAACCAAACTTATCCTATTATATTTGTTGTTACTTAATCTGACCTAAATCAAATCCTTTATGATTATACAGTAGAAGTGAGAAATAGATTTAAGGGACTACATCTGATAGATAGAGTGGCTGATGAACTATGGACTGAGGTTGGTGACAGGGATCAAGACCATCCCCATAGAAAAGAAATGCAAAAAAACAAAATGGCTGTCTGGGGAGGCCTTACAAATAGCTGTGAAAAGCAGTGAAGTGAAAAGCCAAGGAGAAAAGGAAAGATATAAGCATCTGAATGCAGAGTTCCAAAGAATAGCAAGAAGAGATATGAAAGCCTTCCTCAGAGATCAGTGCAAAGAAATAGAGGAAAAGAACAGAATGGGAAAAACTAGAGATCTCTTCAAGAAAATTAGAGATACCAAGGGAACATTTCATGCAAAGATAGGCTCAATAAAGGACAGAAATGGTATGGACCTAACAGAAGCAGAAGATATTAAGAAGAGGTGGCAAGAATAAACAGAAGAACTGTACAAAAAAGAACTTCATGACCAAGATAATCACGATGGTGTGATCACTCACCTAGAGCCAGACATCCTGGAATGTGAAGTCAAGTGGGCCTTAGAAAGCATCACTACGAACAAAGCTAGTGGAGGTGATGGAATTCCAGTAGAGCTATTTCAAATCCTGAAAGATGATGCTGTGAAAGTGCTGCACTCAATATGCCAGCAAATTTGGAAAACTCAGCAGTGGCCACAGGACTGGAAAAGGTCAGTTTTCATTCCAATCCCAAAGAAAGGCAATGCCAAACAATGCTCAAACTACCGCACAATTACACTCATCTCACACACTCGTAAAGTAATGCTCAAAATTCTCCAAGCCAGGCTTCAGCAATACATGAACCGTGAACTTCCAGATGTTCAAGCTGGTTTTAGAAAAGGCAGAGGAACCAGAGATCAAATTGCCAGCATCCGCTGGATCATGGAAAAAGCAAGAGAGTTCCAGAAAAACATCTATTTCTGCTTTCTTGACTATGTCAAATCCTTTGACTGTGTGGATCACAACAAACTGGAAAATTCTGAAAGAGATGGGAATGCCAGACCACCCGACCTGCCTCTTAAGAAATCTATATGCAGGTCAGGAAGCAACAGTTAGAACTGGACATGGAACAACAGACTTGTTCCACATAGGAAAAGGAGTATGTCAAGGCTGTATATTGTCACCCTGCTTATTTAACTTAAATGCAGAGTACATCATGAGAAACGTTGGGCTGGAAGAAGCACAAGCTGGAATCAAGATTGCCGGAAGAAATATCAATAACCTCAGATAAGCAGATGATACCACCCTTATGGCAGAAAGTGAAGACGAACTAAAGAGCCTCTTGATGAAAGTGAAAGAGGAGAGTGATAAAGTTGGCTGAAAGCTCAACATTCAGAAAACAAAGATCATGTCATCCGGTCCCATCACTTCATGGGAAGTAGATGGGGAAACAGTGGAAACAGTGTCAGACTTTATTTTTTGGAGCTCCAAAATCACTGCAGATGGTGACTGCAGCCACGAAATTAAAAGACACTTACTCCTTGGAAGAAAAGTTATGAGCAACCTAGATAGCATATTGAAAAGCAGAGACATTACTTTGCCGACTAAGGTCTGTCTAGTCAAGGCTATGGTTTTTCCTGTGGTCATGTATGGATGTGAGTTTTGGACTGTGAAGAGGCTGAGTGCCGAAGAATTGATGCTTTTGAACTGTGGTGTTGGAGAAGACTCTTGAGAGTCCCTTGGACTGCAAGGAGATCCAGCCAGTCCGTTCTGAAGGAGATCAGCCCTGGGATTTCTTTGGAAGGAATGATGCTAAAGCTGAAACTGCAGTACTTTGGCCACCTCATGCGAAGAGTTGACTCACTGGAAAAGACTCTGATGCTGGGAGGGATTGGGGGGAGGACAGAGGATGAGATGGCTGGATGGCATCACCGACTCGATGGGTGTGTTTGAGTGAACCCGGGGAGATGGTGATGGACAAGGAGGCCTGGCGTGCTGTGATTCATGGGGTCGCAAAGAGTCCGACACGACTGAACAACTGAGCTGAACTGAATCTGTTTTTATTATCAGTCTCATCTGGACTTGGATGAGACTGTACAGTAAACTGGAGAAGCAGGGTTTTGGGGAGTTTGTTTTCCCTCCTTCCATTAGAAGAGAGGGGTTTGAAAACAGAAAACATAATATGCCTCTCTTCCTCTGGTTCCAGTCCATCAACGTGGGGTAAATTTTCTTGGTACTCACGAGGTTCCCTGCTTAAAAATAAACACACAGCACATTGGTGACATCTCCAGTGGTGGCGGGGAGTGACAGCAAACAGCTAGAGTCCGTAGCTCTTAATCTACGTGGACGCTTGGGCGCGGCATCATCTATTGGTTTCTGAAGGGGAGAAGGACCCTAAACATGTGCTAGCCCACAGTGGCAGTTGTTGCTTTATTGTTTTCATTGCCATAGGACTGTTTGCATTAAAGCAGCTGTATTTTGCTGACCAGTTTTTAAATACAGGGATCAAAGGATAACAAGGGGCCAGAGCAGAAGCATTCACGTTGCGGCCCCTGTCAGATTCTGGTGAATCTGCGAATTCTGCCGTCACTTCACCTAACCGTTGGAGCCAAACAAGTGGACAGCAGCAGAGCATGTTTTGGTGTTTATGACTGTAGATATATTTTATGGCCTAGTAGTGCTTTTAGGTAGATGCTGGGGCATATTATTCTTAAAAGGTTGTACATGGGATTAGCTGGGTCTCTGAAAGTCACAGTGCTATCATTATAAGACTGCAATCTCTGGGATTAAAAAAGAAAAAAATTGGTCAGAAACAATAGGAGACATGAGAAGGTGCTGTGCTTGAGGGTTTCCGGAGGAACATTAAAGACATCTTTATAAACAGAAATGAAGGGAGTCCAGTGGTTGAGACTCCACGTTTCCACTGCAGTGGCCATGGGTTTGATTTGATCCCTTGTCAGGGAACTAAGATCCCACATGCCACGAAGTACAACCAAAAAATGAAGTAGAAATGATACATACTGTGACAATGACTGGCAGCAGGGTTGCCTTTTGAATTTCACTACTGTGTGATTTCGATTTAATTACCTGGATCCTTCAGTGGCTCCTGAATGGAACATCCTTTGCCTTTTTCAGTCATAGCTCAAAAAGTTGTTAGGACTTATATGCTGTGACTAAACTAGGTGATTTTCAGGCAGTATCATAATTCCTCTTCAAATCTTAGGAAAGCTTTTTTCTTTTTTTAAATAATAGTTTTATTGATATATAATTCATAAACCAAGAAATTCACTCACCCTTTGAGTATATTTACTAAATTATATGTCAGTCTTTACTATCTAATTTTAGAACATTTTTGTCATGGCCGAAAGAAACCTGTACCCATGAGCAGTCTCTCCCCACTTCCCTCCTGACTCTCCTAAGCCCTAGGCTATACCCAGTCTGCTTTTCTGTCTTTGGATAATTTGCCTGTTTTGGACGTCTTCTATAATTGGAATTATACAACATGTGATTCTTAGTGACTGGCTTCTTTCACTCATCATAGTATTTTTAAGGTTCGCCCATGTTAGAGAACATCAGTATTTCATTTTTTTGTTGCTGAATAATATTCTACTTGGTGGGTTTGCATAGTTTCTAGTATTTGGAAATTGTAAGTAAAGTTGTTTTATAAAGTTTTGTGAGCATTTATGTACAGATTTTTGTATGGACATGTGTTTTTGTTCCCAAATTGTTTTTCCAAAGTGGCAGTACCATTTTGCATTCCCACCAGCAATTTATGAGAGTTGTTCCATGTCCTAGTTAGCATTTGGAATTGTCAGGATGTTTTCTTTGTTTGGGTTTTAGCCTCTCTAATAGGTATGTAGTTCTTTGTTAGTTTTAAATGAAAATCTTGCAGTATGAAGCCATCGGGAGGATGATTTAAATGTAAAGCAATCATTTACCGAATGCCTGTTATATGCCAGGCCCTCTACTGGGTGGTGAAAATATGGAGAAATAAGGTTTATCTCTGCTCCCATGGAAGTTATAGTTTATTGAGGATAACAGGCATTAGTGCTGATTTTCTGGAGTTAAGATGTTGGGGTCGGAAACACCAGTAGAATCCAACATTACCTGGAAATGGCCAGTTTTGTGGATGGATTCTGACATTTATGGTCAGTAACAAGAAAACAATATAGAGAGTATATGTACCTTTGCATAATATTCTAAGATAGGTTTGGTTGTGAAGGTCTCCCCTTACATTGTCATGTCTAATAATCAGCTACTTGGGATAATATTCTGCTACCTAACAGTTTTGGTCCAACACCAGCTAGTCACATATGCGCAATAACCAGGAAAAGGGGGGCTTTAATTTTCGGAGTTCCTTGGACCCTGCTCTTCTGACCTCTCTAGTTACCGCTTTCCCTCTCTGTGTCCTTTTTAGGTCTGACTTTCTGCCTTTTACCTAGCACACTGCTAAACTATATAATCACTCCTTTTAAAAGTGCTTATGTACTTAGCTCTGAGCTGTTTACCACAGTCAGAAGTGGTAGCAATAGGCATTTGTACTTTTTGTCCAGTTGACCCTGTCAGTATTTACCCAGCTAGATCTGGCCTCAAAGTGAATGTCATTTATGGTGAATAACATTCTAAGAGCCATGTTTCCCTGTGTCTGATAAACTGGGCCTCTTACCACATCTTATGGCAAACCAGTGAGGAGAGCTGTGCAGGAAGATTGGGGTGGCAGGGAATAGGACGAGATGAGGTGAAACTCCTGGGTTGTCCCGCAAGTTGTCATGCTTATCTCATTTTTGAGCATCTCTCAGAGCAGGTCAAACTATCCTTTTGCTGTTATACAGTAAGGAAAAAATATGATCTGATGAAAAGTTTGAGTGGTTGGAATTAGTCATCCTTATGAAGAAAAGAATGAGAAAGCTTTGATTTCTTTATGTACGGCTGTGTTGCAGGTTCTTGAGAATTTCTTGCATGGAGAATTGAATTGACAGTAATGTTAAAGAATATTAAAATTCATAGCAGGTGCTGGGATCAATTATTTTTCTCTGAAGATAGGAAAGTGAGAGAGATCTCAACTTTGTAAGGACTTCGGGTTGGATAAATGGAGAAGGCAATGGCACCCCACTCCAGTGCTCTTGCCTGGAAAATCCCATGGACAGAGGAGCCTGGTAGGCTGCAGTCCATGTGGTCGCTGAGGGTCAGACACAACCGAGCGACTTCACTTTTACTTTTCACTTTCATGCATTGGAGAAGGAAATGGCAACCAGCTCCAGTGTTCTTGCCTGGAGAATCCCAGGGACAGTAGAGCCTGGTGGGCTGCCGTCTATGGGGTTGCACAGAGTTGGACACGAGTGAAGCGACTTAGCAGCAGTAGCAGCAGCAGGTTGGATAAAAGGTGCATCTGCTTGCTATTGAGTGACTGGGGGAGAGTCTACAATCATGTTTTCAAGAGGGCTACAAATATGATAATCTCATTTGGGATGGTTAAAATTGACTGAAGGACTTGATACCTACTGAAGATGAGATGAAAATCTACATTTGAAAAGTTTTTTTTTTTCTCTTCCCCATAGATTAGTGACATTGATTTTCCTTTATGTGAGAATGGTTTTAATCTTTGGACAAATGTTTATCAAGCAGCTTGGTACTATAGTAAAGTTCAGTTTGATATAGGGACCTCATGCTTTTGATATGTTCTGACATACAACAGCAGTATTGGTTTAGAACTATAAATTCCTAGACTTCTACTTTGTGATAAATAGAAATTTTATATTACTACTCATCTAATTGTTTCCTATCCCTATCTAATATTTGTTATGAAGTGTTCTATTTGTTCTTTCTGGTACTCTCAAGCATATTCTATGCTTGAGATTACTACATGCTGATCTTTAGCGTGTATTGCCTCTTGGATTTTTATTCAGGGCTGTCAGAGTCCATAGATCCTTATGTTTCATTAGTAGTGGTGTCCTTCATAGAAACCAGGGGTCAGGAAACCATTGTGCCAAAGTAGCCAAGATCCGTCTAGTCAAAGCTGTGGTTTTCCCAGTAGCATGTATGGATGTGAGAGTTGGACCGTAAAGAAGGTTGAGAGCAAAAGAATGGATGCTTTTGAACTGTGGAGCTAGAGAAGACTCTTGAAAGTCTCTTGGACTGCAGGGAGATCAAACCAGTCCATCCTAAAGGAAATCAGTCCTGAATATTCATTGAAAGGACTGATGCTGAAGCTCCAATACTTTGGCCACCTGGTGTGAAGAACTGACTCCTTGGAAAAGACCCTGATGCTGGGAAAGATTGAAGGCAGGAAGAAAAGGGGACGACAGAGGATGAGATGGTTGGATGGCATCACCAACTCAATGGACATAAGTTTGAGCAAGCTCTGGGAGTTGGTGATGGACAGGGAAGCCTGGTGTGCTCCAGTCTATGGGGTCGCAAAGAGTCAGACATGACTGAGTGACTGAACTGAAATGAGACAAAGTATGGAGGAAATGCATTTAAAGGACCAGGACAGAAATTTTGAGAAACTGGAGGATAGGGAAAAGAATCTGAAAATCAGAAATTATTTTACAGACTGTACACTGGGATGATCACTTGATTCCTTTAACACGCTCACTATGCATTTACCTTGTAGGCGGTATGTGTGTATAGTTGGGTAGGGGAGAGTCAAGAACAGATATTAAAAGGGACCTATCTCAGAAGCCACCTGATGTGAAGAGCCGACTTATTAGAAAAGACCCTGATGCTGGGATAGATTGAAGGCAGGAGGAGAAGGGGATGACAGAGAATGAGATAGTTGGATGGCATCACCAACTCAATGGACATGAGTTTGAGCAAGCTCTGGGAGATGGTGAAGGACAGGGAAGCCTGGTATGCTGGAGTCCATGGGATCGCAAAGAGTCAGACATGACTGAGCAACTAAACAATATCTCAGAAGCGCAGTATTGATCAAAGAAAGCAAATAGCAAGATAGCATGCATATTTTCACATTTAACAAAACACAGCAAAATACTATATGTTTTCTAAGTATGTATGTATGTGTATTTTAAAAAATCTGAAAGAATATATGCCAGATGTATGTAGTGGTCTTAGAGAGTTTAAAAAAGGCAGGAGGATTGGCAGTTTTTGCTTTTTCTGTAATATATTGTGTATGTGTGTGTGTTTGAGAAGAATATATTCATATTTTTAATTATGTAATTAAATATCCACTTAAGAACAGGTAAAGCATATTCATTACCCTTAAACAATGTTTATAGTATAGAACAGGGAATTGAGATAGTTTCAAATAATGTAAACTGATCAGATAATAAAAGCAGTATGGTAGAAATTCAGAAATGACTAGTTTTGTGGGTTCTTGCTTATGGTTTGAATGCCCTTAACCTTGAAATATTTTATCCTACGTATGTTGGAGCCCTATGATAAATAAAAACACCTCCTTCAGGAATTCCTCCTCTTTCTTTGATATCATTTCACAACCCTATTTATCCTTTGCTGGCCCTTTCGGACACCTGTCCTCCTTTTGATTTTTGATCTTGTCTCTGCCCCATTGCTCCCAGCCAAGCTCCTGTTGTTCACGGGACTCATGGCAACTGATCAGTGAAGAGCATTGGAGCATTACTGGTGTGAACTTGAAAGTCACATATCTGGGTTCACATCCTGATTTCTGTCCAGCTTTGTGACTTTGAATAGTTATATAACCATGATTAATTTTATCATGTGGTTCCAGAGCTGCTCTTTTTTTTTTTCCCCCAAATGCTCTCTTGCCCCTTGCAGCTTTGACTTTGTATCTCTAGGAGAGGAAATGTCTGGGGATAAGCCAGAAAGGTTTGGAAAGGGTCCTGGATTTCTCTCCCAAGAAAAAGGCAAGTAAATGAAATAGGGCTGGTAGAGGCTTACCTGAGGTTGTCCTGGAGGGTAGATCAAACTTCCTCTTGAATTTAACTAGTTGTCAGTAGAACCAGGGTCATTGACCAAGGGCAAGTGAAGGTTAGGTTGCCTGTGTGGGAGAGTGGGATCAAAGAGTCCTCTCTGTGATTGTGTCAGGATTAGGTTGAGGTGGGTGTTTGTGAAAAAGATTTAAGGTGGAAGGAGTAGGAGGAAGTCAGGGAAGCAGTACAAGGAGTCCTGGTTCTGCCTTGTAACCTTGAGCCAGCTACTTCTGTCTCCAAGATTTAATTGCTTAATTTATAAAATGGGGTAAAAGCTACCTACCTCACAGAGTTGTGAGGGAATACATTTAGCATTTTTAGAACAGTGTCAGGCACATATTAAGTACTTGGTAAGTGTATTAACATTAAGTGAAGCTAGGGGAAGAAGGAAAGCAGTCCTAATGAACTGTAGAGTGAGGGTGGGCTGCCTCTGTGTACATCCAACTGATAACATCTGTCCTGCCTTATCTCTGGAGAAAAGAGTCAGTAATGGGAAACATTATTTATGCATGTACGAATACATCCTGATATGTTTGCTTGTTAAAAACAAGCTTTAAAAGGTGTTTTCCCTGTTTGTTACTCCCTATACCTGGAAACAGAACTAATGGGAAAAAAAGACTTTATGTGATTATTTGCCATTTGTCACCTCTGTTGTTAAATGATAAATTGTGGTCTGATTTTCTGTGTGCATAATTTCGGATGAATTTCAATTCAGATTTTTTACTTTTTCTATCTTTTTTGTTCCCGGTTAATCAGTTAATTCAGCAACATTTACTACTTACAAAACTAAGAAGAGTGGATTGTATGTAAATCTAAATTGATGAGGCATAGATAGAATTAATTTTAGAGAGAAAGTAAGTCTCTCAGCACTTATTGACATTTGTTCAATTAAGAAGCCGATGCAAATTCCACTGTGCATTTCACTTGTTTCATCTGTTGAGCACTAATATTCCAATATTAGTACAGATTTCAGTATTAGTTCAACAAGGTACAGATGCCTCGTTGTACTTTGCCATCTAGTACTGAAAACAACCATAAAAAGAGAATTCTTTTCACTGCCATTTTATAAATGTAGATGATCAAGGCTTAGACTTGTTCAGAATGACATGCCAGCAAGTGGCAGAGCCAGAATTTGAAAATCAGATGTCTGATTTCAAAGTCTGTTCTTCTAAAAACTAGGCCACCAACTGCTTCTCTCACCCACAATCAATTAGGAGACTACAAAGCTGACCCTTGTCAAAGTGACCCAGCTTGTTTGTTTCTTGCTGCTGTCTAGTCTCTCCCCTCACTCTACTGTCCCATTTTAGTGATCAGATTCATGGGTATAAAGGCTTAACTTGAAGAATCATCCAGCCAGTCATAAGAATCACCAGGACATTAATTTCTTTTTTTTTTTAATTGTTTATTTTTGATTGCTCTGTGTCTTCGTTGCTATGCACAGGCTGTCTCTAGTTGTGGCGAGTGGGGGCTACTCTTTGTTGTGGTGCCTGGGCTTCTCACTGCGGTGGCTTCTCTCGTGGAGCTCAGATTCTAGGCACACAGGCTTCAGTAGTTGTTCACTGAACTCGGTAGTTATGGCTCACAGTCTCTGGAGTGCAGGGTCAGTAGTTGCGCCACATGGGCTTAGTTGCTCTGTGGCACGTGGAATATTCCCAGACCAGGGATCAAACCCGTGTCCCCTGCATTGGCAGGCAGATTCTGATCCACTGTACCCACCAGCAAAATCCCATTCATTTCTTTTTAAATTATAATTAAGTTGCTTTTAGCCAGAGCCCAGGAACCTGCATTTTCACCATTCTACATGTGAGTTTAACAATCTGACAGGTTGGGAACAATTTCAGATACGTGAATCCTTCTCCAAATGTCTACTGCAGCTTTCCTGACAGGCAGTCATCTAATATCTGATAGTCCTCTGACAGAAACTCACTGCCACCTTGCCAAGAAGGTCATTTCATTGGTAATTAGATGCAATGCTATGCTTCCGTAGAACTTTCGTTTACCATCCCATATAGCTTAGATCAACTTATTTGAACCTATTTTTATACTTCTTAAGTATTGGTTTGGAGGTCAAATCCAGGATTGAATCTTCTCTGACCCTTGCCTTCCTTGTATAAAATGAATATGTTATCTACCTTGAAGGATCATATGAAGAATTAAATGAAAAAAAAAAAAAAAAGTACACTGTCCTAGCTGGAAAGAGTCTAAAATGCCTTCATTAGCTATTTTTTTAAAAATAGTTCCGTCACCTCATCAGCCTTTTTGGAAGTAGTGCCACATCTGCAGGGTTCTAGTTAGAAGTGTGGATACATATAATAGAAGGCTCTTAGACACAATCTGGGATTGTCAGTGCCAGAAATAGTCGGTCCTTTTGACTACTCCTCAGCATACTTTTTTACTTCCTGCTTTGGGCAAAGAATATGATACTTATTTTGGGTACAGATAAGCTTGCATTTCTGAAAATTAAGCTTTACTCCATAAATAATTAGAGTTTCCACTGATAACTTGAACTCAAAGCAAAACAAGTAATCAGCGGCAAGATTCTAAAGGCGAAAGAAGGGACCTTCTTAAATTATATAGGGACCAAAATGGAGAAGCAAAGAAAGTATTTCATGTCTCTTTCTTATCCATTAGTGCACAACTAACTGCTGAGTGTTAAAAAGGAAAAAAACGGAGTGTAGGCAGAAAAGGTTGGGAGGGCAGCCCAAAGAAAGAAATGTTGGACTCCCTGGTGGCTCAGTGGTAAAGAATCAGCTTGCCAGTGCAGAAGACATGGGTGCGACCCCTGATTTGGGAAGATCTCCACTAAGATCTATCTCTCAGTGGAGAAACCAAGCCCGTACACCATGGCTGTTGAGCCTGTACTCTGGAGCCTGGGAGCTGCAACTCCTGAGCTCACAGGCCACAGCTGTGGAAGCTCGAGTGGCCTAGAGTCCGTCCTTCTCAAGAGAAGCCACTACAATAAGCCCATGCTCTGCAACTAGAGAAGAGCCCACGCAGCAGCAAAGACCTAGCACAGCCAAAAATGAATAAGTAGATAAACTTGTTAAAAAGCAAAGAAATGATGCATGCTAGCTCTCTGACAAGTACAATGTGAGTAAAATGAACACTTCAGTTCAGTTCAGTCGTGTCCGCCTCTTTGTGACCCTCTGATTCTCAGCACGCCAGGCCTCCCTGTCCATCACCAACTCCCGGAGATCACTCAGACTCATGTCCCTAATCTTCCCAGGTAAGATCCCATTTTGCCAGTGAGAATACTGAAGACATCAAGAATAAATGAAGACAAGGCTAATTGCTGGTTAAATGACAGGTCCAGATTTAAGACACAACTGTATAGAATGTGATTTGAAAAAGAACTATACACACACACATATATGTCTGTCTTTTTTTTTTTTCCTTGACTGCACCACATGGCATGGGGGATCTTAGTTTCCCGGCCAGGGATCGAACCCATTTCTCCTGCATTGTAAGCACAGAATCTTAACCACTGGACTGCTAGGGAAGCCCCTGTATGTTCTTTAAGACATAGATGTGACTTAGTTTTCATTGTACTGTTTACATTCCTTTGTTAAAACACCTGTCATACTCTTATTTTAACTGGTTATGTCTCCCTGTACTAGTTACTTGCAAATGGACTAGATTCTAACATTCATCTCTGAATCACCAGGGCCTGGCTCTAAGCTTGGGCGTTAAAGGTTTGTAAGAATGAAATTTCTCTCTGTAGCGTCTGAAAATATCTGTGCCCTCTACCTCATGTGTGAATTTAAAAAGACATCTGTGCCCTTCTTAATGTGTGAGTTAAAAACAAGTGTTGGATTGGAAGCAGTATTATAAATAATCTAGTTCAATCCTCTCATTTGTATAAAGGGAGAAATTTCAGGCACGGACTGGAGAGGTAGATAATGATGTCCAGAAGCCCCTTGTTGATTGTGGTTGTTCTAGCACTTTTGCTTCTGGTTCTCAGTTTAGGGCTCTTCTTGGGTCCTGCAGCCAAACTTATTGCATTCATTCATTCAGTAACCCTCTGGGTTCCCACTTTACGCTCAGTGCTGAGGAAATGCCACCTTCCTTTCCGCCTCCATGGGTAGGTAATACTTTCCAGAAACCAGAAGGAAACAGCTTCCCAAGATTTTAAGACTTAAGCTGGAAAATGATGACTGTAGCTGAGGTTTTTACCTAGTGTATCCCTTTTTGCTCCTCTAGGCAGTCATTTTGTTATTCTGTTGCTCAAAGGGGAGGGTAAGTGATCATTTGCAAAGCTGGATAAACTCTTCAGGACCCTGAAAATAATCTCTCATTGCTGTAGTTTGATTTGGTGTGGTTGTTGAGGTTTATGACTGTATTGCTTTTCTTTTAACAAAAGTAAACTAAATCTGTTCTATAGTATTAAGTTAGGCCATGAACCACACTTCCTTTTAGGCTCATACTACTAAAAATAATTTGTAGGTGATGGTTTCCCATGGGCTTAAATGAAACACAGTAGAACAGTTTTTTTCTTCACTTTGGGTTAGCTCTCTGGTTTCAAAATGTTGTTGAATCTAACATCGTGAAAACATATAACCTTGGGTTAAAGGTTTTTTTCATGTAGTGTTTTTCAAAAGGTAGTTTTAGTATTTTGGACACATTTTAATTTTTATACAGTATATCTAATGTATGGATCTTAGTAATAATTATTAAAGATGCCCAATACAATTAATTACATTGAAACTAGAGCCTCCTTTTGATTTTTCAGGGAAATGTTTCCATTTGTAGACTGAGCTCTTAGTGTCTTTCTCTAGGGAAAAAAATCTCTATTCACTTGACTAAAACATTCATTTGATAGTAGAGGCAAAGGGTGAAGGGTTGAAGGCAAAGTCAACTCACTTGACTCTTTTTTGAATTTTTTTTTAGTTCATTTGAGAGAAAATTGGTCTGAAGTAGTGGGGCATATACGTTAAAGAATTATTAGGGAAAAGGGTAAAATTTAATTAATTATGAAAACATATTAAACTTCATGTTGTCAAGTCATTATTCTTAATGAAAAGAATGACTGTGTTATTAAAACTACCTTGAGTTTTGATTCATGTCATTAATCCATGGAAAGAAACAAATGATATGGTTATTAATTTTATGAAGTAATTTTATGTATTATTTTGTTTTTATTTTTAGGACCGGAGTAGGCCCTATGACACTTTTAACTTGCACTCGTTGGAGAACTCCTTAATGGATATGATAAGGACAGATCATGAGCCTCTGAAAGGTAAACACTACCCTCCCAGTGGCCCACCAATGAGTTTCGCTGATATAATGTGGAGGAATCATTTTGCAGGTTAGGAATATTCATATGTCCATTCCTTGCTTGGTGTTTTAAACAAAAATCAGCTTTTTATTAATTGTGTTTTGTTTTTCTTTTTTGTTTTTATTTGTTTGCTTCTGTAAAGCATTGTGGAATGTATTTAAAGTTGATTTTTTTTTAAACCTGGGTTCAGCTACCTACCATAATCATGGTTGACTGCTTTAATCATAATGTCTGGCAGAAGCATGTGTTGGGTAGCTGAGGTCGTGGTTTATAGCATGAGACCCGAGCCAAGTTTTCTGGGCTTTGTGTATTTGAAATCCTTGGCCGAACCTGGATTAATTCATTTAAATCCAAGTCTACTGCAAGGAAGTATGAGATTTAATCTCCAAAGGCTCCTTCAGAAAACTTTGTAGAAAAGGGTTTTATTAAAATAAAATCACTTTCCTAGGGTAGGAGGTATCACTACACACACTTTAAGAGCAGGTAGTGACACTTTGCATTCTCTAAGGCTACCCTCCCAGTGGCCCACCAATGAGTTTCAGGGAACTCAGGGAAAATGTTTTGAGTTAAATGTAAGGCATAAAGTCCCAAGGTCAGCAATATTAGGATTTCCTATTTTTAGAGCCCACGTAAATTCAGGAGAGGGGGTGATATTACATTCATGATTACAGATAGTTCTTGTTATGGATTATAGGAATTCTTGGGGGCATTACGATATTTAAAAAATATAGTAGAATAGTTTTTCTGTGGAGATAGCTATTGTACTTGGGTTGAGAGTCTAACTATCTGAAAACTGGAAGAGTTAGCCACAGGGACACTCATCTTCTGTGAACCGTTATGTCCTCTAGAGTTGTGAGGAATCTGATCCCCTCTGGTTCTCTGTGGGGTCTTATATAGGATATGACTGACTGGGAACGTGATAGTCATTTCCTAGTCATTTCCTCACGCCACACCAAAAATCTATTTCATCATTTTCTTGTCACACTCATGATTTTCTGCTGCTTTCCTCAATTTCTAGTGAAAAGAAAGTAGTTAACAGGCTGTGAAGAAAATAAAAGATTTTGACAAAAGCTATATTTTAAGGCCTTTAGAAGTAGGAAAAAAACTGCCTCTCATTTTGTCATTGTTATATTTAGTCACTGTTACCACATCTTTCTTCAGCAAAGATTAGGTACATGGTAATTTCACTTAGAAGTGAGAATGGTGTTAAAAAAAAAAACAACAACACATACACGTAATATTCGCAGACTGTTTTGTGTTTTTAGCATCTTCTAAAGCTACATCTGTTGTCCTTCTCTACCAGGAACAGCTGTAAGCCCATCCTATTATTCTGAGGAAGTCAGCCCTTGTTCTTTATGCATGTCTGTCTTCTCTTGGTCTGTGTTCTTCTAGCAATAAAAGATTATGAAAGGACGTTAGATTCTGGTCTGTGAAATAATTTTCTAGAGTTTTGTGAACGCTGATTAAGCAGGAGCTGTTGTGCTTTGTTGAGAGTAGTGCTGCTACAGCACCTCACTGTGGGACACGGTAACTGTCGTATTCCACTTGTGGTGGCCCCCCCCTTTTTTTTTAAAAATTTTTAATTGGAGAGTAATTGCTTTACAATGTTATGTTGGTTTCTGCCATACAGCATTGTGAATCAGTCATAACTATACATATATATCCCCTCTCTCTTAAATCTCCCTCCCCCCGGCCCCAACCCTGGGGCCGTTTTTTTCTTATCTGTCCAGCTACCTCTGCATAAATTTCTCCAATACACTTGAAAATATGAGGTTTCATCTGTAAAAGGCTTTTGAATTGTACTTTAAGATACGATATGACCTAAGAAGTTGGAAGGCATTTAATATGTGCATTTTTACAGTCTCAATATGCTTACAACTTCACAATTCATACCACTCACAGTGATTTCCTATGAATGATCTACTTCCCGTGGTCAGTTACATCACCATGTTATTGTCCCATAGTTAGGGTGTTTGAACTGCCTGCTTCCATTTTCCAACTGGGAGACTTTTACCTTTGGTTATAGCACCATATATTTGATCCTTATTATTTCTAAAAACATAATTATGATGCCAGCATTTTAAGGGAAAGATTTTCAGTAATTTTTTACTTTAAAAATGGAGCACAGTGTAATGACTAAAAGATAATTTAAAAGTAAAAGAAACATTGTGATGGTGCATAGTAAACACTTTTTCCCCTTCATAATAAATACTCTTTTTATCTGGTCTTCATAATTTATTAATAGACCTTAACTTTGGACTCTTAGGTTGTTTCTAGCTTTTTCTCCATCATAGATAATGCTGCCATGGACGAGTTCTTGCATGTAGCTTTTTTTTTTTTTAAGGTAAATTCATAGAGAGGGTCTCTGGGTCAAAAGATGGAAATATCTAGATGAATTGAGCTTTAAGAGAAAGGTGATAGTCTAGGGTACCTATCATGTGGCTTCTGTATGAGTCTGTCCAAAGACACTGCTCCTTATCTATCCTTTTCTTCCTCCTGCCGTTAATATCCTCTTTTAGTTGAAGACTATTTTGAGAGTCTTTAAATTCAAGTGAGAGAGTCATTGGTTTTTTGTGCGCTTATTTGTTTTGGTGTTTTGCTCTGAATTTTGGTTTTCTTTAGAAAAAAATACATTCTCGCTCATTGTAAGAAATTCAAATGGTATGTAAAAAGACAAAAGAAAAGTGAAAAAAACACCTGAACCTTACTACCTAGAGATAACAAAGATTATTATTTTTATTAACATTTTTCCAAACATTTTATATTCTCTCTGTAGGGTATGAGGTATTTCAACTCAGCCTTTCTGATTTTGCAGCCGTTCAAACCTGGGTTTGAATTCTGGTTCTCCCTTTAGTTGTCTATTGATCTAGATTCGTTAGCCTCTTCAAAGCCTTAGTGTCTTCATCATTAAAATAAAGCACCTCGTTCATAAAGTGAAAGAGATAAAGGCCTCAGCAGTGGTAGTGGTGTGCCTCTGCCTGACCTAGGTAATAAAGTAAACCTTTTTATCCCTACAGAATTTACTCCTTCTAGCTAGGCTGCAGCTAAATGTTAAAGGCTTTCAAATGCAAGCTGTCAAAATTGTGTCTTTGCCATAGATACAAGTAGTAATTACTGAAGGATAAGCATTCTGTCATTATTAAAAACTACCTAAATGAGAAAGAAAAACAATCTTCCTAAGTTTTATTGGCTCTCCAAAATTTTTTATCTGAGTAGTGTAAAAAAATATAATTAAGTAGGATATCACATTCCTGCAAAATGGAAGTACTTCATGATGTACATAAAGTAAACATGATGAAAATAAGTTAACAGTGATATTTCATTGTATAAATGTTTTCAATAAGAAATCCTTTTATTCAACTTTTCTCTTGAATTGAGGAGGAAAAGGATGAGTGAGGCCTTAGCAGGAAGAGTTGTCCTCTGTTCTCTTTTCTAGCGGACATAGGGAATGCTAACTCTTCTCCTGACTATGAGAATTAGGGGGATTTCTGGCATCAAGAGAGTTATGATTAGAGGTACTCTCCTGAGTTGCTACCATTGATGAGGCTTTACCTAGCCACTGGGGGAACCCCTCTGAAAACTCAGGGACGTTAGGTTTGATTATTCATACCCTCTCTTGGGATTTTCATTCAAAGAGGACTAAGTGATGTGAGAGAAGAAGAATAATAGGGCAAAACCAACAGCCGTGCACTGGGCAGGGCAGGTGACATTATGAAGTCACCTCAGCCTGGCTGGAGTAGTACAAGCAGACACCGAGGCAAGAAAACAGGAAGCAATCACTTTCCTCTCATCCCACTTTGTCTGCATGTCGTGACAGAGGAGTAAGCTTGGCTGGCTGTTTGGGGGTAGTGCCTGATGAAACATTCGGCATTACACAGCCTTACAGAAAACTGGCTCCATTTCCGAAATGTTGAGGTCACCTTGTTTTAGAAAAAGTGCACCTTCATTACGTTGAGTTGATTCAGAAAGGTATACGGTCTCTTTACTTACTTGAATTACTGCTCCGGTCCTGTTTTTGTACTACCTCCTTTTGGCCCATATCAGTCCGTCTTGGATAAAAGTTGGCTGATTGCAGAAACTGTTAGGGCACAGGCTCCAAGTTAGCAAGAAGTGATAGTTTCTGTTCTACACAAAAGGGAAGACGATACATAGAAGTTGAGTGATTTTTTTTTTTTTAAGTTGGTAACTCCCATTAATTTGTCCAGTGATCCTTTTAGTATAGCGCTATAGTCACCTAAGAGTAAGAAAAAGATTAAGGGTACTTAATCCTGGGTATACCTCTGGAAATTTCTGGCTTTAATTGTTCCAGAGTACAGCCTGAAATGAGGAAATGTAGGCACAAAGGAATTGATAACATACCAAAAATTATTCACTACTGGTATGCAAAGAAACTAGGATTTGACCTCAGGTTGAACCTCATTTCTTTTGCTTTGTGGTTCTTTGAAACATATTTTAAATGTTAGAGTACCATACTTTTATAATTTTTTCCCTTAAAAGGAATTTAAAGCACCATTTTATTGTATTCTTACCTAATGCATCATTTTATCTTATAGATACTTTTTCTGAGACACTGTCTCTTCAACTTTATTGGGAAAATTGGTGGGAAATAGAATGCAGTAGAATGTACATTGTCTTATAATGTTTTCTAGAACACAGCACTTACATTCTGTTACATAAAGGTCTCCAAAGGACTTGACTTTTTAGAACATACGGGAATGATTAGAGAAAGATACAGCAGTTGTTCCCTGTCTTATAATGGTATTGCAGAAGTGAAGAGGTGACTTTCATAATCAATTACTAATTAACAGAAATTCCAGTTTTTACTTCGGACTTACAGAAGTATAGGTTTAGTTTGACTCTGAAACTTTAAGTAACAGTAGAGACAGTTTTATATAACTAGCATCTTAAATATGAATATGAATTGAGCTTACGAGACTGTGATTTTTATAGTCTGAATAACTGTATTCTCCAACCTTGCCCCCTTCCTCTCCCACCCCCATTTATCAGGCCTTATGCAGTGGGGAAAGTGGGACACAGTCTCAGATTTCCACAGCATCATTTAACTCAGTAAAACCAAGTATGCCTTCCAGTTTTCGAAACCTTATATTTTACACTATACTTAAAAGATAGCTAGCTGACAAGAACAATTTAAAAATAGCAGACCATGGACAGGTGACAAAATGTCACGCAGGCAGCACCAGACTGCATTAACAAAAATCACCAGATGTCACACACTTGATTCTATTTTCACAGCTGATTAAACAGCAGTATTTGTTGGACAAAGGGAAGAAAAAAGAAATGGCCTCATCTGAGTTTGGAGTCAGTTTTTCTTTTGCTTTTGATGTTTTCTCTCTCCTTCAAAATCCCAAATAACCATAAAACTTAAGGCATGCAATATATTAAATTTAAAGAATATTATAAAATAAACCTCATTTTAGATAAGAAACCTTTACACGTATAGACTCCTAAACTGGCAGACTATAAATCAAAATGCTAACAGAGCTTGTCTTTAGTTGATGATCTTATTTTTTTCACTTTTCTGTATTGTCTGATTTTCTCCATGAAAATATATTTTATAATCTAGACATTAATTTTTGAAGAGGTAAAGAAAGTAGCTTAAAGAAGCCATAAGCAGTTTCCTAAAAAGGATTTGCATATTGTTGGGAAAAAATTATCGATTACATTTAAGTAACTGATGATGATGGATTTGACACTGAACTCGAGTTTCTCATAAGATCTTTAGTGGATGATCTTGATCTAGAGATCATTAAAGTGACCTCGAATTGGCCAAAAGTGGTAGGAAGGATACCAGGAAGGGCAAAAATTTTCTTCTTTTCAGCAAGTAGTGATACTTTCATTTACAAAACATTGCCTAAGGCTCTTGTTTTGCTATATCTTTAGAAGATTGAATTGGAAGTAATCAGTGTAGAGGATGATAATTAGAATTGAACTACAGATTTTCCTTTCAGCCTCATCTTTCTAGGCTGAAAAGTTTTAAGACCTGATGGAAAGAGTATAAAAAGGATCCAACTTCTGGAGGACTACAACATAAGGAGTTCCAGAAACATAAAAACTATTATTTGATGTAGTAGTAATAAACTACACAATTCTTTACCGTAAATGATTGTAGCACAGGAAATAGGAGTTGAATGAGCTAAATCTGGGCTTGCTTGGTTTTCTTGATAGCCGTTTATAGTTATGAAAACATTTAGGGAACATCCCTGCTTTACGGGAACACCACCAATATCTGAATATTCCTAGGTCAGAGATTGAGAGACCCTCTCAATGCACCCTTTTCTTAAATTCTGATTGGCAGTGTTTGGATTTTTTTAGGGCATATTTTTCAGTGACTGGTTGTTTGTTAAGTTTGAATACCTCAGAATATGATAAGTAAATCATATCCACCTCCATTTTCCCAAATAATTAATACATCTTCCACTCTTAAACCCCTGAGGCTGTTAAAACATTTGATTCAGACTTGGCATCTTACAGACCAGAGAGTAAATATTTTAGGCCTGTGGGCCATATGGTTTCTGTTGCACATTATTCTTTGTTTTTTAAATTTTGTGTTTGTTTTTACAACTCTTTAAAAATATAAAAATGATTCTTCACTTGACGGCATACAGCATACAAAAATAAGCATCTAGTCCCCTGTTACTGTAAGGACAAAGGTCTGGACATAAGTATTATGTCCAAGGTCATCTAACTAGTTCGTGGTAGGGGCAGCACAGGAACCCTAAATTTGGGGCCAGTAATTGTTCCCCACTATATCTGTTACGTAAATTTACATCTTTCTTCTGCTCGCCATTCTCATCATTATGTTGCATTTTGAGCCGCTTTGAAATGTTTGTCTTTGAATTCTCTCTAAGCTTCAAGTTTATGTACTTCTTTGAATTCATTATTTTGCTGCTTGAATTTGAAGGGCAGTATAAATTGTTTAAATAAAATGTGTAATCCAGGGAGTTGGCATGTTTAAATTGGAATGCGGGAGATGCGTTAAAATTTCCTATTATAATGGAAGCTTCTTTTTTGTTTTGGTTTATTTTATTTGTTGTTATTGAGACTTTGGCTTTGTTTTAAGATTTTTCTTGTGTATGTTTTATGACTTGATTTAAAACTGTTGTAACTGCTGTGGCCTTTGATAGCATTGTTTATAGTTTAATCTGTTTTAGTTTTTTGTAATGTTCATATTGTGCAATATATTTGTGATTATATTTGAACATTCTTTTCTTTGTGCTTAAAACAGAATTGTTTTATTTTTTAGGACGCATGGGAATAAATTTCCATCATCCAGGAACAGATAATATTATGGCACTTAACAGTAAGTCTCCATATGAAATATTCTGTAAAATTAGCAATCGACAGCATGTAATTTCCACTTTCTCAGTTATTCATTACATTTCAGCCTGCCACTGACTGCAGTGAAGACCATTATTTTATACTGGTGGCTTTCAGAGTATGTTCACAAAGTGTAATCCGTGGACCATCAGCATCAGCATCATTTGGGAACTTAGTAAATATGCAAAATCTCAGTCCCCACTACAGATCTTCAAAATCAGAAACTTAAGGATGAGTCCCAGAAATCTGTGTATTACTAAGTTCTGTAGGTGATTCTGATGCAGGCTAAAATTTGAGAACTGCTACTGTATACAAGGGACTGAAAAATTCCTGGGAAGCCATAAGTCCTGGGAGCCATATCTGGCCCCCTGCCTGTTTTTGTAAATGGTTTTATTGAAACAGCCACACCCATTCATTTATGGATTGTCTATGGCTACTGTTGTTCTACAATGGCAGAACCAAAAAAACCCTAAACTGTTTATTGTCTGGCCCTTTACAGAGAACTTTGCTGACCTCTGCTGTATACTGTTGCAGTGGGGGAAGGAAGGAGGGCAGGACGAAGGTGGGAGATGAAAGGAGAGAGGGACTGGGCGAGAGAGTATGAATAAATAGATCAACTTACTGTAACTCGGAATTTTCTCATTGTGGTAGGTAGCCAACTGGAATTCAAACTGGACATCAGGAGTCCCCCATTAGTGGAATTTGCATAGGAATGTGTCAGTAGTTTTGCTGCTTAGCGATAGTTTTGTCAGTATAGTTGTTGGATTGAGCTCTGGAACATCAAAACCTTATTAGCCAGAAAGTCGATGTATTAAATAATACTGCAAGAAATACCTGGCTGGCATCAACTCTCCTTCCTAGTGTCTGTGGACCTAATAGCTTTGCAGAAGAACAGTCCCTAAAAGGAAATTGTCCCTTGTCTTAAGGACAGTATAAGCCATTGAATCCCTCAGGATATAAGTTTCCTTTTCCATCAAATGAGTGATATCAGGTTGTCCCCTCTCATCCTCCCTGACATACAAGCTGACTCTCAATACTCATGGAAGACATACTGGGTCAATCTGCTGTTGTCTACAACATTACCTCTTTTCTTCTTGCTTGAGTAAGGATGGTGAAATGCCATTGGTGTTCCTTAGAGCATATTTAGGTTATCTCTATATATTCCATATTTCTCTTGGTTCTGACATGTAGCCTCCCTTCCATGGAGCACTGCTGAGAACCACTGGCATTATTTGATAAGGTAGGGCCTAATTTGTTCCATGCATTTCTTCTAAATAGCTACTATCTCCTATTTTCGGGGGTCTTGAAAGCAATGAAAATTCCAGGCTGTCCACCTCTATTTTTTAATTTCTAGAAGAAAGGTCACTTTACAGTTAGATTCTGCTACCTCTAACTTTTTTCCTAGAAGTAGGTGTTTTAGGGTGAGGATTAATAAACATGCTTAGCTTGCTGAACTACAGCAATTTTGTGAACCTTTGTGAGAACACTTCAGTTAGATGATGGGATTTAGAATTAAATGTAAAGGGAAAGAACAATATGATAGTGTATCTGCTTGAAGGAATACGTGTGTATTTTAGAAAAGACCTAATTTGCCATGGTATAAGTCTTCTTCTGCAAGAGGGAGAGGATATAATTTATGATTTTCTGTGTAAAAAATGAAGCTAAAGGACACTTTTCTTTTTAAAAGGTTTTGATTCTCTTTGATTTGATTCTCTTTAATCTCTGCTTTTAAACAAGAGATTTCATTTCTGTTCTTTCCACTTTGTACATGTTGTTTAAATCCCCCGTTTAGCCTTGAAATTTCCTCATCTCTAAGAGAAGGAGACTGAATTAGGTCATCTTAATGATTGCTTTCAGAATGAAGATTCTGTGATGCTGTAATATTTTTTAAAGTACCAAAAGGGTCATTTTGTCAATATCTGTATCAAATGTTGATGAGTTCTGCATATTTACAATATTATGGCAGATACCAGAGCACGTCCATCTTCAAATGACTATGGGTACTGCCCTTTAGGCTCCTGAGAGTAAACCATAAAAACAAGCAGGGTTTGACATCCGCATTACTTACTGTCAATTTGCTTTCAAAGTTGACTTCAACTTGAAATGATCAGAATAAACAAAATATTCTCCTTGGGAGATACTTATGAGGTCTACAGGTTTTGACAGATTTGCTGTGATAAACCTTTTTTTCCCCTTGTATAGTTGGACCCAGCCCACCTGGTAACTTGTATATAACATGCACAAACACACCTGTGTATTTTTTGTCTTCCCTTTTATGCCCACAATTTGTCAGCCTGGCAGTTACTGTCTTGTGACTTGTCTGTACTTATTTTCCCTCAATCTTCATGTCGATGAGGTCACAAATCACACTGAGATGAGGTCAGTTCAGTTCAGTTCAGTTGCTCAGTCGTGTCCAACTCTTTGCGACCCCATGAACTGCAGCACACCAGGCCTCCCTGTCCATCACCAACTCCCAGAATTCACTCAAACTCACAGCCATCGAGTCGGTGATGCCATCCAGCCATCTCATCCTCTGTCCTCCCCTTCTCCTCCTGCCCCCAATCCCTCCCAGCATCAGAGTCTTTTCCAATGAGTCAACTCTTCTCATGAGGTGGCCAAACTACTGGAGTTTCAGCTTTAGCATCATTCCTTCCAAAGAACACCCAGGACCAATCTCCTTTAGAATGGACTGGTTGGATCTCCTTGCAGCCCAAGGGACTGTCAAGAGTCTTCTCAAACACCACAGTTCAAAAGTATCAATTCTTTGGCGCTCAGCTTTCTTCACAGTCCAGCTCTCACATCCATACATGACCACTGGAAAAACCATAGCCTTGACTAGACGGGCCTTTGTTGGCAAAGTAATGTCTCTGCTTTTGAATATGCTATCTAGGTTGGTCATAACTTTTCTTCCAAGGAGTAAGTGTCTTTTAATTTCATGGCTGCAGTCACCATCTGCAGTGATTTTGGAGCCCCAGAAAATAAAGTCTGACACTGTTTCCACTGTGTCACAGATCAGTAAATCTTTATTAATTCAGAATTTGTGATTATTCAAAGAGGCTGGGTTGAAGTTGAACTATATTTTCAGGCCAGAAGGGACTGGCTAAGAAAATTAAAGAGAGTTCAGTCAATGGTTAAATTTTTTAAAAAAGGAAATGTGAGTCAGTTGTAGTGTTTTTTTATTACCCCTTTTTGCTATGCAAAATTGGTGCTTCCCAGCTCTGTTCGTAACGCTGCCATTTGCTATATCTTTAGAAAACCTGCCATCGTTTTACTTTCCTGATCTTGCTCAATCCCAACACTCTCCTGAAGGTGCCATGTTGTCAGGTTTCCTGACTTGAGGGGACAGAGAGAAGTGTCCTGGTGAGCATTTTCATATCTCATTTCCAGTCCCCAGCTTTTAATAGGCCAGTTTCCCATTTGGGGGATATTCCTAGTGCATGTCTTCCAGCTATACCTTCCTGTCAGAATCACCACTACCAATGTCATCTAGAAGCCAGGAAATGGAGCTTGGGAGAAGAGGGTAGCTATAGAGAACAGTAAAGCGGTGGACATTTAGTGTGGAAAGACTGGCAATATTTGTGGAATGCCAGAGAGTCTCCTGGTTTTTGCTGTTCAAGACCATGAATCGGGACTTCCCTGTGGTCTTGGTGGTTAAGAATCCACCTTATAATGCAGGGGATGCAGGTTCGCACCCTGGTCAGGGAACCAAGATCCCCCATGATGCAGGGTAACTGAGCCCATGTCCATGAGCCACAGCAGAGAGCCTGTGTGCCACAACCGAGACCCAGTGCAGCCAAGAGAATAAATAACAGCGAGACAAGCAAACAGTGACTCTAGTAGGAATTAGCAGGCCAACCACTGGGGAGGAAACTTAAGAGACACATCTAAATTTTGGCTGGTCCCCAAAAATAATAGTCCTCAACTACAGAAGCAGAGATGGGAAGATTCTGACCCATCGGTAAGTTCTGCCACTTGTCTGCTATTTCCAAAATGCAGTTAATTTTGAAACAATATGCCCCTGCCTTTTAAGCTGTTCGTGTATTTTTTTTCTTAGTTTTTAAATAATTCTCTCTTTTCATCCTCTTTAGCCTTACACCAAAACCACTAGAAGTTTGCATAATGTAGTTTTATTTTTCCTTCTCTAGAAGGAAGGAGACTACTGAGAGTGCTTCCAGCTATATATGTAGTAGTTCTATTAGCAATATTTTTTTCTAACACTTAACTGTAGCTTGTGTGTTTTCCTTGGTGTGTTTGTGTGTGTGTGTGATTACACTCTAGGTATAGAGTTGAGTTTAGCAGTTATGGATTTATAGGAGATTGATACCTGCCTTGAAGCTCTTCCCTGTGTTATGATGATCCTCAGAAAAGGATATTGGTGCCTTCATCATCAGTCAAATGAATCAAAGTTATGGTCAAATTACTGTTCAAAACCAGAATGCCAGGTGCTGTGATTTACTCTAGAAAAATCACTGCAGATTACTGCCAAGTATATCCACTTTGTTCCTTTTGACTGGGCAGTTCCTCTTCTTTCAGGTGGAGAACCAGCTTGGAAAAACAGTGAAATACCAGAAAGATGCCAGATGAGTACATTAGAAATGGGAAATAGTATGGGTTGGTGGTGGTTTAGTCGGTCAGTCATGTCTGACTCTTGAGACCCCATGGACTGTAGCCTGCCAGGCTCCTCGGTCCATGGGATTCTCCAGGAAAGAATACTGGAATGCGTTGCCCCTTCCTTCTCTATAGTATGGCTTAAGGGATATCACTCAGCTTCAGGGAGGTACCTTCCAAGCAGTCTAGGAGGCTTGTGAAACATGGAGATGGAACAGTAAATTAGCACAGTCAAGAAAAACATTGACTAGAATCAGACAGATCTGGTCCCACCTTCTATAGGCTATGTGACTTTGGGGCCACATTCTTACCTTCTCTGCCTCTGGTTTCTTCAGCTGTAAAATGGAGATCATGATCACTAGAGCATCCGTATATAAATCTTTTAAAGTTTAGCGTAGCCGCCTTGTAGATAATGCTCTGTTGAACTGCTATTGTGATTGCTTGCATCAGCTTTATGGCTGCCTTTTAGGGTTTCCTTTTCTTTGCATGTAAGAATTCCAAAACATATCTTACATTGGTTGTACTTAGATGTTTTCCTAATGGCATTTAGGGCAGCACGCCTGCAAGTCACTCACAGGCTCGAGTGGCTGTCCTGGGGTGTACTACATCTCTTTTTGTGTGAATCTTCTTTTCTGCATGAAATGCTACCTGCCTCTGTCCCCGGACCGAAGCATGCACCTGCCTTGGGGCTTAGAGTTGCTGTATCTTTCATGATGTTTGGCGCTTTCAAAGGTGCTGTACAGTGATATTTGGAATGTAAAATGGGATAGCTATTTTAGACAGCAGTTTGGCAGTTTCTTAAAGTTAAACATAACACACCTACCATAGGACGCAGCAGTTCTTAGAACTGACTGATGTCCACACAAAGGCGTGTATGTGAATGCTTAAAGCAGGATTAGTCTTGATAGCCGAAATGAAAAATAATGCATATGTCCTTCAACTGGAGAATGGATAAACAAACTGTGGTATATTCACACAGTAGTTTTATTTAGCAATAAAGAGGAACAAATTATTGATTCATTCAGCAACAAGAATGACTCAAAATAGGCTGAATTTTAAAAACTAGAATAATATTACATTCTAGAACGTGAACACTAATCTATGGTGAGAGAAAATACAGCAGCTTTAAGAGTATTTTGAAGTAATATCATCCCCCTTTTTTCAGAGAACAAAACTGAGGGCTTAGATCTTAGAGGAGTCATATGATAGGGATGGCTTCTGGCTGGCAAGTCTATGAATCTCCTAAGTATCTCTTTAGTTAAACCAACAAAAAGACAGTTATGACACTCTGCTGCTGCTGCTGCGTCGCTTCAGTCGTGTCCGACTCTGTGCGACCCCATAGACGGCAGCCCACCAGGCTCCCCCGTCCCTGGTGATACTCTGAGTACCTCATTATTTTTGTGAGATTTAGATGATGTTAGGCACATGTACAAATAAGGTATTAATATAGCTACGTTTTGGAGAAGGCAGTGGCACCCCACTCCAGTACTCTTGCCTGGAAAATCCTATGGACGGAGGAGCCTGGTAGGCTGCAGTCCATGGGGTCACTAAGAGTTGGACACGCCTGAGCGACTTCACTTTCACCTTTCACTTTCATGCATTGGAGAAGGAAATGGCAACCCACTCCAGTGTTCTTGCTTGGAGAATCCCAGGGACGGCGGAGCCTGGCGGGCTGCCGTCTATGGGGTTGCACAGAGTTGGACACGACTGAAGTGACTTAGCTTATAGCTACGTTTGGAAAGCAGAGGGCATAGTCTTATTTAGAGTAGAGGGCTTTTTTTTTTTTTTTTTAGACAATAGCTCTGTAATGTAACATAGGTTCAGTTTTATCTAAATTAAAATTTTTCATGCCATTCATTGTTTGCTATATCTCACCTCGTGACTAGAGTCTGTTCCAGGTTTTAAGAGGTGAATAAGAAATTTGAAGGGTCACTTTCCTTCTGACAGGGAGAAATCATTGTTTGCTATCACTCTTCCTTATCAAACTTTTGAAATTGAGGCATCCCATAATAAAACCTTGTATGTTTGAAGACCTAAATGAATATATTTACAAAAAAAACAAAACATTGATCTGCTTGAGAAACTCTGAGGTTATTTATAGCTAACACGTTACACAGCTGATGTACCAAGAAACCTGGAGCTTAAGATTATGCTGCCTTCCACTTTGTCCTCGTTATTAATGCCTTGAAAATATTTTTGAAGACTCTGCCTCTATTTCTACTTGAACTGAGGGCTGCCAGTGCATTTGTTGAATCAAAAGGGCAATGTAAAAGGGTTTTGGTATGAACTTTTTGCCAGGCAGACTCCTCTTCCCCCTCCCTTTCATTCTCTGTTGGGAGTGATCTCCTTGGGGAGCAGCTCAGCTGAGAGGAAGTGGCAGAGAGGGAGCGGAACATGTGATGCTTTGATGCTAAAGTGGGAATAAAGCCAGGTTTGCTAGAATTTCAGATGGAATTTTCCAAAATTTGAAGAGTACATTGTATTTCTGCTCACCATGAGTTGATCTAAATAGTGTTTTGTTTTGTTTTGTTTTGTTTTTAAGCAGACTAATAAGATAGTGAAGGAATTATTTTGAGATTCTCAAAGATATTGTCTTTGAGTATTTTGAACTTTTAAAAGACCAGATCCCTGTTTCTATCTGAACAGATTTAGAAGTAAAATTAGTATATAATTGTGGAATGAATATATTATAAATGATGACTAATTTAAAAAGCAGAATAGTAATCAGAAGGACATGTAATGATCTATATGTTTTAAGCATTCAAAATTCAAACTGTTTTGCATAGATGCTGCACATGAACATGGTAGGGACCTAAGGACATTGTTGTTTTATTTTGACCTTCTCATTTAACAAATGGGGAAGCTGAGTTCGAGACTGTGTGGTTGTATGTCAATGCTCCTGCTTTCTCAATTTGTCCCATCCTCTCCTTGTAGGAAGCTGCTGTATAGGCATAGGGGGCTCAACTGGTTGTTCAAGGGGTAGGACAGGGTGGAGGATGGGGGAGAGGTTCAAGAGAGGATTTCTTGAGCATACATTTATTTATGAGGCATAAGGGATATACATATGTCCCTTCTCAAATTTATTGAGAAGGGACATATGTACACTTATGGCTGATTCATGTTGTATGATAGTGTAAAGCAATTATCCTCCCAATTAAAAAAAATAAGACTGTGAATTGGCTAGGGTGACATGATGGAGCCAGAACCATCTGCCTTTAGGTTGAAGATAAACTTTGCTTTAACTAATTCATTGTTAAAAGTGGTTATATTATTTTTATACTAGTTTAACACAAACACACAAATTCAGTGTCTCTGGCAGAATATTACTTGTCACCTTGTTCATGCCCTGAATGCTCAATAAATCCTCTTTTCCCAAAATATAGAGTGATATACCTGGTCTACATGGCCTGGCATTAAATATTGTAAAGAAGTGAAGTCTAAAATATTCTTGACTTACTTTGCTGGATTTTGGAACATGTTCTCTCTGTGTGTAAATATGTCTCAAGTATCAGGATTTGGGTGCTCTAAATAAATAATAAAGATTCAGGAAACTGAAAACTTGCCTGCTTTCCCCTGTGGATTTCCCTGTTTGCTTCCTGCACTTGTGTCAGCAGTAGAGCCTGGACTTCTCTTTTATAACACTCATCACCCTGGCGGTTAACTATTTAATGCTGGTGTTTCACTTTAATATGTATGCTTTCAAGAGGGCAGAGACTGGCTCCTGTTCATAGCTGTTTGTTGGCTTCCAGCACGGCACCCAGTCCATGGAGTAGGTACTAAGTCTGGGAGACTGGAAGAGAGGGAGTGCTATATCAGTTGTTTAGTCGCTCAGTTGTGTCTGACTCTTTGTGACCCCATGGACTGCAGCATGCCAGGCTTCCCTGTCCTTCGCCCTGTCCTTCTCCATCTCCCAGAGCTTGCTCAAACTCATGTCCATTGAGTCAGTGATGCCACCTTGTCCTCTGTCATCCTCTTCTCCTGCCTTCAGTCTTTCCCAGCATCAGGGTCTTTTCTAATGAGTCAGCTCTTCGCATCAGGTGTCCAGAGTATTGGAGTTTCAGCTTCAGCATCAGTCCTCCCAGTGAATATTCAAGATTGACTGATTTGATCTCCTTGCAGTCCACGGGACTCTCAAGTGACTTCTCTAATACCACAATTCAAAGATATCAGTTATTCGGTGCTCAGCTTTCTTTGTGTCCCAACTCTCACATCCATACATGACTACTGGAAAAATCATAACTAGATGGACCTTTGTAGATAAAGTAATATCTCTGCTTCTCAATATGCTGTCTAAGTTTGTCATAGCTTTTTTCCCAAGGAGCAAGCATCTTTTAATTTCATGGCTGCAGTCATGATATCGCGGAGAGACTGAAAAGCACAGTATAACAGCCTTAGAGAATATCTAGTCCACCTTAATTTCTTCCTAAAGATTTGCTTTAATGTGGACTTGCCTGGTGGTCCAGTGGTTAAGAATTGCCTGCCAATGCAGGGAACAGGGGTTCAATCCCTGGTCCAGGAAGATTCCACATACTGCAGGGCAGCTAAGCCTGTGCAGCACAACTAGTGAAGCTCACGTACACTGCAACAGGAGAAACCACTGCAATGAGAAGCTTGCACACCACAACTAGAAAAAGCATGCACAACAAAGACCCCCACACAGCCAGAAATAAATAAATAAAAATGTTGCTTAAAAAAAGAAAATAGTTTTTAAAAAAGATTTGTTGTAACTGTTCCTTTTGGAAGATGGTACTAACATGTATGGATCTAGCAACTAAATTAACATAAATTAACAGTTCATAGAGTGCTTTCACAGACCTCTCTCCGCCTTTGAAATGCTTTAAATGGTTTGCAAGACATAGTCAAAATTTCATGTTTCACTCCAGAATTATTCTCCTATCCAAGCAAAATATGGCTCTGTGATAGAGCAGTCTGTGCCACTTACTGCAGGTTTTAAGAGAAAATTGGAGACTTCAAAGGATTTTCTAGATTTCAGCATGTTGTAGGAATGCCCTGTGATTTGTTTCCTTCTGCTGTTGGGGCCCATTGATAGAAAACGGAGAATTGTGGTTATTCCTTTCTTCATTGCATCCTTGTTTTAAACATGGCAGTGTCTTCATTTTCTGGAACTTGCTGACATCATGCCACCAGCAAATAGCCATCGATGGCTTAGACACACAGATTGTTCTGCCAACCAGTCCTTTAATCCAAAAAGAGCAATGACTTCTGACCTTTTGGGTTTTTCTGGAAAGATCACTCAGGTTTCCTTTAGTAACAGTTAACTAAATAATGCTTTATTGATGGTAGAGAATTCGTGCATTTCTGAAAATGATCACTTTTACTTTTAGAACATAGCCTCCCTTGTTAGTGGCAAGAATTTTAACACATTGTCACTTAAGCCTCTGGTGTAGACTGTGAGTCTGAGACTTGAACGAAGACTTGGTATGCAAATGATCTGGAAGGAAAATTTATTACCTGAAACTTTGCCTTCTCTTCTTTGTTAGTCTCCATGCATGCACATACCTTTGTTATATGACTGAAGTTGTGGTTACTGTTGTCTTGTTGTTTTTCCAGACAGATGTAGTGGAAATAATGCAGTTTGGAAGAACCAGGCAGATCTGGGCTTAAATTCTGGACCCATCTCTTATTTGTTTCCTTGGGAAAGTTGCCTGTTGTTGTTTTTTTTTTTTTAAATGGACATGTTAATCCCTTCTTTACTAACAATAAAGTTAAGTGTGCAATGTTTGATTACCAAACCTGGAAAGAAGTACACACCTAACAGATGTTAGTCTCTTATCTTCCCTCTTCTACCCATGTACCCCTCTCTTTTTCCTTTTGAGTTAGCAGTAATTCTTCATCTTGGCTCTACAAGCAACATGGAACCAAAGGTGGCACCAGGGAGGGGAATGAGCTTTTCTCTGTGGGGCCAGAGTTCTTCCCACATTCTCGGGTCTGTTCCTTTGAATAACTTTCTTCCATGAAGGAACCCTCCTGCCCACTTGAGAGGAGCCTTGTTGGTAGGGAGGAGCCAGAGAGGCTGAGTAAGGGGCCTGGGTACAGCAGCAGCTGTTTTTGTCCACCCTTTCCTCCCTCTGTATAAATTTCCTACATTATCTGGGAATTCAGACGTGTGGGGTTGGCAAGTGTTGGCTATCCTGAACAATCTAAAAGTTGAGTGAGTAAAAGAGGCTTCGTGAGATTTTGGCATAGTGAAGATGCTTTATTGGCAACATATGCCAGATATTTGGGTGCATGCCGTAGGCATTTTCAGGCCTGACTTTGACAGACTGATCTGTGTAAAATATAAAATACTCTGGTATGTGATTAGGATCCTCAGAACTTTGCTTGATTTTGTGGCTTTGGGGGAGAGCAGTTAGTGTGCCATTTAGCAATGTGCTACTGAAATTAAAAGGAAGGTGGTAATAGTTACTCCCGTGGAAAGCTCTGAGGCCTCAGGTGTGAGGGTGCAGGGGTGTCAACTGATGCCAGCTCATGTGCATGTCCACACTTGCTAACCAGTGACAGCAGTGACATGCAGAGGTTCTTTACCTAGGTTTGTTTCCACAGAAATCTTGTCAGATGATCAAATTTTAAATGACCTTTCTCTGTTTCAGTGAAAAGTTTAAGACATGGACCTGGAAGTTCTGAAGTGATTACTTTGATAGCATGTCCCTTATTGAGAGGTTTACTTAGTAACCTATATGGTAAATGTAGTTTAGACATTAATACAAGGTGTGCATGAACACTGCACGATGGTATAGTGAAGCCTTGACTTGACCATTTTGGACAAGATAGGAAAAATAATAGTGGATAGAAATGGAAAGGGGAGTTAGGAGTTCCCTAGGAAGCAGAGAAGAATAGATGTTAAGATGTGGGTATCTGGATCCTTATGTTAACTGGATAAGTGATTATATTATAATGATATTATCAGAAGAATAGTTGAATTGGTGTGACTGGAATATATGAGTCTCATGTATGGAATAGTGGGAATGAGGATATGAAAGGTGATCAGAGGTCAGATGGTGAAGGGCTTTGGTATTTGTTCTCCTGAGAAGCCTGGACAGACAAGTGTTGTCTTACTGGACAATTGGGTTTATCTGAAGGAGGATGTTAAGGGTGATGTGGGGTATTCTTCTTACGAAGAATAGCTACCTATAACTTCATTGTAGAAAAGAACTACAAGGAGATGAACTAATGATCCTCAAATAAGGGGCTGGTGTCTATGGTTAAGAATAGCAGTGAGGCAAGTATAAGAAAGAACTTTCTAACTAGAAAGAATTGTCCTACCATGGAGCATAAGTCTTCAGTTTTCAGTCAAGTTCTCTGGAACCCCTGCACCTGAGGAGATACTTTAAGGACCACTATGAGGAGGAATATCTAAGAGGTGGGGCTCTGAATCGTATACTGCTTCACCCTGAACAACTGTGTTCAGGGAACAGATGTATTTGTTAATGGTTCATTTGTTGGAGGAGAGAGGATTCTGCTAATACTTACAAAAAAGCTTGGGGGAAAAATGACTCAAGAGACTGAAGTGAGCCTCATTTTTTTTTTAACCCTAGCTCTTTTTCTTTTACATTAATTTTATTTTTGTCTATGTTGAGTCTTCGTTGCTGCTTAGGCTTTCTCTGGTTGTGGCTGAGCGCGGGCTACTGTCTAGTCGCCGTGTGGGGGCTTCTCACTGGGGTGATTTCTCTTGTTGGGGAGCACAGGCTCCAGAGCACAGGCTCGGTAGTTGTGGCACATGGGTTTAGCTGCTCCCGGGCATGTGGGATCTTCCTGGATCAGGGATCGAACCTGTGTCTCCTGCATTGGCAGATGGATTCTTTACCACTGAGCCACTAGGGAAGCCCATCAAGAATACCTTGATGAAGTTCTTCTAGCAGAACCAGGGAGAATATCTTTGTGTTGGTTATAGAAGTAATTCTTGTTTTGTGTGGAAGGTTGCTTAAAGATCTGTAAGTTTCCTATAACATTTTGTGAGCAATGAGACAGGATATTATGGTAGTAATAGCACTACAATAATAGTAGTGAAAATTTGAGTGAGATGTTTCTTTTTATTAACCTTGGATTATGAGAGGAGCTGGAGGGCTGCAATCCATGGAGTCGCAAAAGAGTTGGACAAGACTTAGCGACTAAACAACAGCATAATACTAAGAGCAAACTCTTGGAGGATGAGAAGGTTGTGGAAACCCTAAAGGGAATTTCTGTATATTTTCAAGGACTGTACAGGTTTGAAATACTGGCTGTTTGATCTTGGTGGTTAGGAATAAAAGCTTTGCAAATGTCCATTGACTGATGTATTACTTTACTAGGGATACTATAACAAAATATCATAGACTGGGTGGCTTTTTAAATAAAAGAAATTTGTTTTCTTGCAGTTCTGGAGACTGCAGGTCCAAAATCAAGGTGTTGGCAGGGTGATTTTTCCTGAGGCCTTTCTCCTTGGCTAGCTGATGGCTGCCTTCTTGCTGTGACCTCACATGGCCTTAACTCTGTGCATGGGTGCCCCTAGTATCTCCTCCTCCTAAAAGGACAGCAGTGCTTGTGGGTAGGACCTTACCTTTATGGCCTTATTCAACTTATTTATCTCTCTGAAGACCCTGTCTTCAAATATAGTCACATTGCTGGTTAGGGCTTCAACCCTTGAATTTTAGGGTGAATGGATTTCACTTCCTAACAACTCGTAAATGGATCAGTTGTAGTATTTCCATACTATGGAATATTACTCAGCAATAAAGAGAAACAAAACACATGTAATAACATATATAAATCTCAAAAACATCATGCTAGATAAAGTCAAACACATTGATTTCCATTTATATGCGGTTGTATAAAGGGCAGACAAAACTAAGAAAGTAGATTAGTGGTTGTCAGAGCCCATGGTTCAGGGGATAAGATCAACAGCCAAAGGGCACAGGGAAATGTTTTAGGGAGATGAGTTGTTCTGTATCTTAATTATGATGGTACAAGTTACATGGCTGTATATGATTACCAAAATGGATCAAACTGTAAACTTACAGTGGAGGAGTTTTATTGAATATAAATAATACCTCAACTTAAAAGAAAAAGAATAAATGCTTTAAAGCCAGTGTTAACCTGAATTCCGTCCCAGCCCTGATGTTTATGTAGCTGAATAACCTGGACCAGGCATTCTCTTTGGGCCTCAGTTTGCCCATCTGGAAATATACATTATGGTAGTTGATTTGGCAATTAGAACATAAGCATTTAGCTTATAGTGCCTGGATCACAGTAAATTATTATGTTGTTACATGGTATTTCTTTTCCTTTATGAAGTATGTAAGCAACACTAGTATTATACTTGCCAGTTATTAGTGTTATTTTTTGAAAAGATTTTTCGGAGAAAAATGGGTAAGAGTTAAAGAGAAAAGAGTGGGAAGAAGGGATTTTGAAACATGCAAATACTTTATGGGAATATAGCAGATGAAAATGTATCCCATCCCTTCAGGCATCATTTTAGCTGCTAAGTTTATGAATAAATTAATCTTTTCAGTTATAAATTGCCAGATTTGAAAGTTACTGAGCTAAAACTCTCACCTGCCGCTATAAAGACAAAGATAGAGGCAGTGCATTCATGGGACAAACTCCATCACTCCTGCTCTTTGGGAATTTACAGTCTTAACTAGGAAAAGGGGGATATTTTTGTACTAACTTTAAGATCCTAACCCATCTTAGGTAGATTTTTTTGCACGACTAGTACTTAGATGGAAGCTGAAAGGGAGGGACCATTAGATGTTCTAATATAATTTAATTTTGAATATTGAAATGGTATTAAAAAATAAGTTTACAGGGTGTTCTTAGAAACTGATTTTATTGCAAGTAGAGGAGTTAACAGCTTGTCCCTATAGTCAACAATTTCGACAGATATTTCCAAGACAGTTAGTAAAATGTTGTGTTAAGATCTTTGTATCTTGTTTGTTTTCATAAGTATAGCATCTCAGGGACTCTGCTTAGGTTCCTGAAATGGGTGCATGCTACTTTGATCCACAAAAGAAAGAAGATACACCTCTATCCTACCGCCTCATGCTATGCACGAGTATTTTTGAACCTCTATAGTTGAATCTGTGTATGATATTACTTTGCTACAGAAACTTCAGCAACTTTGGATGAATCCATGTAGATGAAAATTTAGTTTAGATTTTAAAATCAGATCACAGGTTGTCCTTAGAGAATCATGTGTGTGAGTGCAGCCGTTTAAAACCTAATGCGGCCCAAGTCTTAAGGAGTAACAGGCGGTCCGTTTTATAACAGTGCCTCCTGTGCCAAACAGAGCACCGTGCTGTTAACATGAGGGTGCCGTTCACAACGCACTGGTCATTGAGCATGTAACTGGCATTCAGAGTAACTGGCATATCCCGTATCCCATAGTACATGCACCCTTTTATACTTATTGTGATGGATTGCAAAATATGTTTTTTCCAGTTTTGGATTATTCAGGTTTATGCTTTGAAGATTACAAAAATTTAACTTGTTGGACTTTCTACATTAATCTAATCCCAGGGAATTGGTCTAAAATGTTGTACTATTTTTTTTTATTGAAGTGTGATTATGTACCAAACAATGCACAGACCATAAATATATACGTAGTACAAACTTAACACAAATTAACCCATACCTAGATCAATACCCCAGAACCCCACCTCAGGTTTCCTTCCAGTTAATACCCCTAGCCAAAGGTAACCACTACCTTGACTTCTAGAAACTGAATGTAGCTTTTTTATATGAGGTCCAAAGTTGTTTAATACATAATGAACAGTAAAAGAATTTTATCTGTAATGGTGATGATTGCTAATAAATAATTAAAGTTTTGGGAGGAAGTAGATAAGACTTTGAAAATTATCATATCTTGTCATATCTGGTATAACTTTACACTTTCATAGACTACATGACTAACATAGAATACTGAGCAGTCACGTTACTTCCTTTATTCCTATGTGGGGTCATTTTGTGCTGGCTCATGTTGGGTTTCTGTATTCAGTACTCTTTCTTGTTTATTTTTTTTTTCTTTTTCTTGCTTGTTTAAAGCTATATTTGTTCTCAGGGGAAGCATTGCTGCTGTGCTCCCAAATTTCTCTCCTTGGTGTTCTTTTCATTACCTCTCCCTTAGGGAAGAGTTTGACTCTAATTAGTCTATTTGCAAATAGCCCTTATGAGCAAGTTTTTAATCACCAACACAGGTGGCCTACATTCAGAAGGCCATCATGACATGCGTTACTCCTTCCTTTGATTGCACATATACCTAACAAGCCATACTTGCTGAATACTAGCTTGATACAGAGCTTTCTGCCCGGTGCATTAGAGAGTATTAAAAGAAACATAAGATCGTGAACTTTTCCTCTGGGAATTCAACAGTATAGTGAGGTGGTTGAAAGTGTGGACTCTGGAGCCAGAGTGCTTAGTTCATATTCCAAGTCCGCCACTTCCTAGCTGTGTGATTTTAGGCAAGATACTTAATTTTGTGTCCCATTTTCCTCATCTGTAAGAAGAAAGCAAAAGAATACTCATGTCATAAAGTTGTGGAGTATATTAAATGATATTAAAATATGTTCAGTTCAGTTCAGTTCAGTCGCTCAGTCGTGTCCGACTCTTTGCGACCCCATGAATTGCAGCACGCCAGGCCTCCCTGTTCATCACCATCTCCCGGAGTTCACTCAGACTTACGTCCGTCGAGTCTGTGATGCCATCCAGCCATCTCATCCTTGGTCGTATTTTGAATTATTTCACACACATAGTAAAAACTCAGTAAGTTTTAGCAGTTACAATAAAAATTACCACAGATATCATAGGTAAACTATTGAAATTGGGACCAAGGTAGCAAGTAATTATTGCACAGTGCATGATTAAAGCAAATTGAAGCATCTCAGATCACTGCTTTAAATTGGCTTGATCCAACCAGTCCATCCTAAAGGAAGTCAGTCCTGAACATTCATTGGAAGGACTGATGCTGAACCTGAAGCTCCAGAACTTTGGCCACCTGATGCAAAGAACTGACTCATTTGAAAAGACCCTGATGCTGGGAAAGGTTGAAGGTAGGAGAAGGGGCTGACAGAGGATGAGATGGTTGGATGGCATCACTGACTCAATGGACATGAGTTTGAGTACACTCTGGGAGTTGGTGATGGGCAGGGAGGCCTGGCATGCTGCACTCCATGGGGTCGCAAAGAGTCGGACACAGCTGAGCGACTGAACTGAACTGACTCCATGTGCCATCTTTGCCCCATGTTATCAGAGTCTCCAGACTGATAGGAGCCAATTTACTGTTCATATCAGCAAATGGAAAAAGAGAAGAGTCTGTAAAAATCATGAACCATTTAAAGAAACTTTGTTTAAAACTCCGAAGTATTTGTGAAATACTGATCTATTTTTGCAGTTTCATTGTGAGAGATAAATAAAACCTCTTTCAAGGCAAAACAAAAATAAAAAACTCCCAAGTATGTCTTTTGCAACTCTTCCCTGTCCCCAATTCAGGAGGCTCTTCCCCTCCCCCTTGACTGTCTGGTTCTCTTCACTTTGTGTTCTTTATTACCTGAATGTTTAGCAGTTAAAGACTTAAGTGAGCAGTATTTTCATTTATCTTTCAGGGATGTTAAAGTCTGATGAGTCATTTGTACCTTAGTATCATAATCAGATTCTTTTTCATTGACTATCTGGCCAGAAATCAGGTAGAATGAAAGAATCGGAATGTATTGTTTGGGAGAGAAATGAGTAATTTTGAAATACAAAATGTTGTATTTCCTCTCTGAATAGAGATTTTATAGTGAGGAGTGTTGGGCAGCATGACATCACTGGGGATGGGAGAAAAGACAAAGAAATAAATGGTAGGACGTCAAAACTTATTTTCCTCTCTCTTTTTTAAGTGTTGTCTATTAGTGTTAATTTACCCATGTTATTTATTATAAGTGAAGTAGGCTTTGGGAGGAACCAAGCTAGGAAACTACCATTTACTATACATTCTGTGGGAAGATGAATTCCAGGTTCCAAATAATGAAAAGTATAAACGTTCCTAAAATTTTTTTTTAGAATGCATTCCGCTTGTAAGTAACGTAAACAGTAAACGCTATGTGAATTCAGAAGAGGTATTTTTCATTGAAAGTTAAAGCTATGACAGAGTTAGGGAGTATGTAGAGTTTGAATAATCCTTTTAATCTGGCTAACCCTTTTTAATATTTGTGTCATGGGAAAGTGAAGAGGCCGAAAGTGTGTTGATGAGGGTGAGTACGGTGTCTGAAGAAAAATGGGAACTGGAAGAATGAGGTTAGCAACTGGTATTTCAACTTTCTAGCTGAAAAGTCTGAATTCTTTTCCTAGGAGAGAAGTAGTTTTCTTTAGTTCTGCCTTATGATACAAGTGGAACCCCAAATTATCCTTGTTTTTTTTGGGGGGGGGTTTAAAGTTAATATGGTAACATTTCATGCCTTTAAAAAATGGATTAAATAGAGTTCTCATTTAAGTGTTACTGAATGTGGGGTTTCAAATTTGAAAAACTTTCCACTTTGGAAGTCATTTTAGATGACAGGATCTCCTGGTAGTATATGTATGATGATAATCTAGCTCTGTTAAACACTGTAACAATATACTCTGTGGGCCTTGAGTTTTGAAGGGGAAAATAATCTTTAAAGTACTCTGTTCTTCACTATGGGATCTACCCACTGCCTCCTTTCTGCTTTTTCCATTCATTTTCTAGATGAAAAAATATTGTTTCCTACACCTGTAATACTGTATGGAAAATAAATGAGGAGGCTTAGAGGAAACTTACAGTAACACAATCTGTAAAGCAACAGCTAATTGTGTAAAATTTTTATGCAGTTTTCAGGGAAGACTGTGAAGTGTGTGTGTGTGTGTGTGTGTGTGTGTGTGTGTGTCTACATGTGTGTGAAGAAATTTAGAATGACCACCATACACCACAGTTTTTACTTATTTAGGATGAATGTTTTTTTCCTTCAAAGTGATGTCTGGTGGTAGTACATAGTACGAATGAAGATTTAGAAACAGAAAATAATTTTACAGAACTCTATTTATCTATAGCTGATATAGATAATGGGCCACAATATAAATCCTTATAAGATTTGTTTAACTTAAGCATCCATTATATCCTTTCCAGTGGCTGCCACATCCAGTTGAATTTCTCTTTAAGTTTGTGATTTAACTTGTGCTTCATAAAGGGTTTTTTTTTTTAATATAATATGTCTGTAGTCACGTTGAACAGTATCTCCAGATTAATTCTGAGAATACTTAGAAAAGGTTTGTGTGAATATTTTTTTATTTCTAAATTCAGCATTTTGATACAAATACCCATGGTTTTCTTCTGTGTTTACATGCAGCCAGGAGCTATGGGCGAAGACGAGGTAAAATTTTTTTAATGAGATCTTTTGCTTGCCAAATTGTGAGTAAATATGAGTGTGTGTGTGTTTATATTTGTGTGTGTAAAACAATAATTATGGTGTGGTATGATGTTCTAGCTTAATTATTTTAGTGAAATAATTCTCTTATCTCTTTTGTTATAATTATTTTTCAATGTTGGTTGGTAATTTGTTCTTCTAATCCCGATAAAGACATGGCAAAGACTATTTCTAACTGGAAGTTTGTGTTATATGGTTTATTGTGAATGATCTTAAGGGAATAAAGGCCAAGCATCTGTATTTTGTTGTTGTTCTGTCCTCACTGCGTTCTTTTCACCTTACTTAGAAGTTAGGCTTTGGAGGGCAATTCTTGATCTTAGTAGCTTGACTGGCGAGTTTTTTCTGTGTTACATCCAGAGACAGATTTACCTTGGAGCTAAATGAAGCTTGAGTTTCAGGTACCCTCACTTTCATGGGATCCCGTCCAAGTTCTCTACCTTATCTTTGCTTTCTTTTCTTAAAGAGAGGTCCTCTACTTATATAGGCTCTAAGATCCATAGAACTTGCATTCTCTTCTGTCCACACCCAAGCAAAGTAATATTGCTTTCATTTGTGTATTGCTGTAATCTTTCTAAAGCATTTCCATATCTATAATTTGTTAACTAATATTACAGTGTAGGTAGGGTAAGCCTAATCTAGTAGAAAGGTATGAAATTCAGGGTCAGAAACTTAGGTTGGAATCAGTGCTTTATCACTAACATTTGGTGTCCTCATCTATAAGTTATGAAGTAATAAAATCAACCTTGTCCAACTTCAAGAATGTTAGTTAGGCATCCCTGGTGGTCTAGTGGTTAGGACTGTGGCTTCTATTGCTGGGGCCCTGGGTTCAATCCCAGGTCAGGAACTAAAAAAAATTTTATTTAAGAATGTGAAGTTAGTGAATTAAAGTATAAAAAATGGAAGAGGAAAATTTATCCATATAAACTAAACTAAAAGCATTCCACAAATGCTGGTTGCTTGGTGCTCATTTGCAAAAGCTGGGAGAGATGAAGTAATTTGCTTTGTGATCTCAAGTTAAAGTCAGAGCCAAGACCGGAATCCTTGTCTTTTGGCAGCTTGTTGGGTGATGTTTACCATTCATCAAGCTGTCTCTGACTCTGTAGATGAGTCCTGGAGAGAAAATAATAATATTAAATTGATAGTATTTGTTCCACAGTAAATATTTGTTGAATAGGTGGATATCAGCAGGACTTCATATGTATTTGAGTTACCATTGAAACATTCTTTCATGGTGGAATCACATAGTCAGTTTTGTTTTCACATGATGGTGAAGAAAAACATTTGTATAATTGGTTATTTTTTAATTATGACAAGACCCTTTGACATTTTTTCCTCTTATAATTTTAAAATTTCAAGTGTAGAAAATAATATTACTGTAATTATTATGTAACATATATTTTTTTTTTCTTGGTGCTAGGAAATTGATTGCTCTCAGGGAAGGAATAGAGAATGACAGCATCTCAGGGGCAGATAACAGACCCTGTTCTCATCTTAGTCACTGGTCAGTCCCCAGACCTTGTCAGTATATTTCCTCTAGTTTCTCAGGCCTTCCCCGTCCCTTTCCATTCTCTTGTTTCATCTTTCTGAAACACCGTTTTGTCTTTCTTACCCTCTTTCTCCATTCAGGAGTTCTGTCATCTGACGTCTTCTTGTTTCATCGTCCTCATCATCTCCCATTTTTCCTACCTCACCTTCCCCTTGACCAACCCTTGTGCTTTCCCATTGTCTAGCCATTGCAAGTACTGTCCACGCTTCCTCTCATTTACTTAACTAAAACCTATCTTTAGTTAATGCATTCAAGCCTGACTCAAGCCTTACCCCGTCCCGGAAGCCTTGCCTGGTAGCCTTGCAGGCCGTGTTTTCCTCTGCTTCTGTTGCTTACTTGCCTTCTGCCTTTTCTATATGTCCTCATTCTTCAACGGGAGATAAGTTCTCTGAGGACAGTTGTCTCCTGTGCCTTACACTGTGACGTACATATAGTTAGCACTTACTGAATGCTTATTGATGAGGATTGTTTTGAAGTCAGACCCCATGTCTATGCAGACCAGAATTTGACTCTGTATTTTTCAATTATTATATACTTAAAAATCATGGTATATTAAATACTAGGCATCAAGAATATAAGATCACCTGTAATTTCTAAACTGCTGAGAAAATAATTACTCTTCCTAGTTCTGTGTTACCTTCCCCATCTTTATTTGTAAGGTTTGACTTAATCGTTTTCAGAAGCCATGATATCTTTCCATCAAGTGCTAAGCTAAACACTGCCTAGAATGACTTGGTTACTGCTCTGTAGAAGTCTGCAGTTTGATAGTTGTAGATGAAGAAGATAATGACAGAAATGTGTGTGTGTGTCTGCACATACACACACATACATGTGCGTGACAGAGAAAGAGCATGACAGGTCACTGAAATACTTGAGTGTTGACTTTCTGTAATGAGAAAAGAACAGCCGGTTAATTTTTCGATCCCTGCTTTTATTTAGTCTTCTGTTCCCAAAACAGAAAAAGAAGAACTGTCATCTTTTAAAAATGTGGTAACGTAGTCATACAGGATGGGGCAGGTATATCTCATATTTACTCTCGTTTTCTGAAATACACTCATCTGGACCAACATTACATGGTATAAATATGATGATCTGGCCAATTTCCTCACACTTGTTTATTTGTATGGTCAAGGATTGTATTAATGCTTGATTTATTTCCTGTAAACAAAATTTAGGCTTTCCCCTAAAAACATAAAAAGTGAACTTGCTGATGTGTGTTGGCTGTAACTTATATTCTATGTTTTGCATACATGTTGGTAAACATTTTAGGAATAGAGGGCAGAGGGAATTATCTGTGACAGTTTCAAGATCTATCAGCAAAATTTAGGCTGGTGAAACCTTCCATCTTTTCTGATAAAACCTGGAAAGGCTTCCTGGAACGGGTGGAATTTCAGGAACTCTTTGGATGATGGAAAAGGAATAGGAAGTGAAGCACTCCAGGTATCTGATTCACCTTAAAAGGAAGCTCTGAGGTGAGACTGGCACGGCCAGATGCTTGGAGCGTGTGCCTGTGAGTGTATGCAGTGGGGGCCAGCTGGAGAGGAGAACTTGGCAGTGAGATGATCTATGCTACCCTGATGAATGGTTTTTGACACAGATACTGTCAGGCTTTAGGAGCAGGGTTTCATGATACAAGTAATGAAGACAGGAGAGAATTTGGACATTGGTTGACAGCTCAGATGGGGCATCAGGTATTGGAGGGTAGACTTTGGCAAATCAAGTGCCTTCAGTAGTACAGTTGAAGCAGTAGCAGTTGGAAAGAACAGTTAGGTGTGAAAGAATAGGATTTGAAAATGGCTATTGATTGTACCCCATGGACTATAACCTGCCAGGCTCCTCTGTCCATGGACTACTCTAGGCAAGAATACCAGAGTGGGTAGCCATTTACTTCTCCTGGTGATCTTCCTGACCCAGGGATCTAACCCAGGTTTCCTGCATTGCAGGCGAATTCTTTACTGTCTGAGCCACTGGGGAAGCTCCAGTTGTATATAAAGACTTTAAACATTCAATTGTATTTCCCATTGATTCCCACTTTTATTTTAAAGATGTGTTCCAGTAGACAAATGTTGATTTCCCTTGTGGAATCAGAATGACAGCAAAGAATCTTAACATTTTTCTTCCATAGTGTTCTGACTTTCACAAGCTTTTATATATGTTTTCCCATACAGCTGCAGCCCCTGTTAGAAACTAGCCTAATCGCTGGTGTTATAAGTGATATTTGCCTACACATTTTACAGCACACTTGATTAAAATATATGTTGTGTTTTCATCTCATACGAGTTTTTATGGTCTCTGGGAGACTTTTGTCCATATGCAGAGATGTTGGCTATGCCAGTGCTCTTGATGTTTAACAGAATTTCTTAGTTAAAGAGCAACAAGGAAAATATGAAAGGTCTTTTTAAGTAATGTGAATGAGCAAATGGAAAGAATGATTGGAGTTACTTTACTATTGGATTTACTGTGGATTGGTGTTACTATTGTAAAATGTAGTTCTGTGTATATTTAATCCATAAAAATCTATTGAAATTAATAGATGACTTAGTCAATAACAAAGGTTCTAAGAATCCAATAAAACAAACTTGTGTATGAATTTGGTGTTGTCTTTCTGCCAAAAGCCTGACCAAGGGAGGAGAGGTCCGCTGTATCAGTGAGACCATGGTACAAACATGATATTCTGCTAATTCAGACCGGGTTGTGCGAGCTTTCTTGTCTAGAGGAATGGATGGTTCCAGAGTGAAACATGGACAGCTGAAGAAATATCTTACTGTTCATAGCTCTGGTATCTGAAGTATTACTGCTTATAGTAATAGGAAAATATGAGCACAGGAGATGGTGAGTGGAATAAGATCACTATTTTTTCTCTTTTGCAAAGAAGTTGGTCTGGAAGGAACCTACATTGATTATGAAGGAGGGGTTCTGGGCTGTCTACCTTAATTTCATTAAATGTTTGTGTGCCCACTGTGGGTCAGATGGTGTGCTAGACCCTAGCTGTCTCTCTTCTGAGTGTTCACTCTAGTGAAGGAGAGAGAGATGATACATTTTTATATTCAAACAAATATTTTTATACTCAAAAGTTTTGTTGAGTACTAGGAAGGAAGAACAGAGAAGGCAGTGGCACCCCACTCCAGTACTCTTGCCTGGAAAATCCCATGGACGGAGGAGCCTGGAAGGCTGCAGTCCATGGGGTCTCTGAGGGTCGGACACAACTGAGCGACTTCACTTTCACGCATTGGAGAAGGAAATGGCAGCCCACTCCAGTGTTCTTGCCTGGAGAATCCCAGGGACGGGGGAGCCTCGTGGGCTGCCGTCTGTGGGGTCGCACAGAGTCGGACACAACTGAAGTGACTTAGCAGCAGCAGGAAGGAAGAATGGAAGTATCCTTTAAGGGAGGATGATTTGCTCTGAGAGATGTTTAAACTCAAACCCTAGGGCTGGAAAGACAAAATGGAAAGTCTGGAAAGATTTATTTATCTTTATTTTTTATTTATTTATTTGTTTGTTTTTATTTTACTTTACAATACTGTATTGGTTTTGCCATACATTGACATGAATCCGCCACGGGTGTACATGAGTTCCCAATCCTGAACCCCCCTCCCACCTCTCTCCCCATATCATCTCTCTGGGTCATCCCAGTGCACCAGCCCCAAGCATCCTGTATCCTGTATCGAACCTAGACTGGCGATTCATTTCTTACATGATAGTGTACATGTTTCAATGCCATTCTCCCAAGTCATCCCACCCTCTCCCTCTCCCACAGAGTCCATAGGTCTGTTCTATACGTCTGTGTCTCTTTTGCTGTCTTGCATACAGGGTTATCATTACCATCTTTCTAAATTCCATATATATGTGTTAGTATACTGTATTGGTGTTTTTCTTTCTGGCTTACTTCACTCTGTATAATTGGCTCCAGTTTCATCCACCTCATTAGAACGGATTCTTTAAATAAATATTTTATTTTGGAAATTTCCACATACACAAAAATAGAATTGTTTAATGAACTATGTATTCATCACTTAGCTTCAATGATTATCAACATTTTTGCTTATCTTGTTTCTTATATTCTCCTTCCTTTTTTCCTTTAGAATATTTTAAAGGAAATTCCAGACATCAAAATACAACTGTTTTAAGAGGCTTGAAGTGTAGTACTGATAAATGTTTATAGCATTGATAAACCTTGAAAACATTATGCTAAGGTGAAAGAAGGCAATTACAAAAGACCACATATTGGATGGTTCCCTTTTATGAAATGTCCAGAATAAGCAAATCTGTTGAGACAGAAACTAGACTAGTGGTTGCCGAGGGCTGAGAGGGTTCCAGGAAAATGGGGAGTGACTGCTAATGGGTTAAAAGGATGAATTGTATAATAAGTGAATTATTTTTTAATAAAGTATTGAAAAAGGGTAGTGGTGAAGGGGAGAGGAGCTTGAGGCAGGAAAGGAGTTTGTGTCTTTGAGGAAGTATCAATAAATAGAGCCCAGAATGGCTGAGCTTGGTAGGCGAGAAGGCGGGTGTATTAATATGAGGTTGGAGGAAGAAAGGAAATCTGATCTCACTGGGCTTTAGCTCCTGGTAAGGATTTTGAATTTGATCCAGATATAAGAGGAAGCCTATGAATGTTTTAAAGCAGGGTCAAGTGATCAGATTTATGTTTTAAAAGAGCACTCTGGCTTTTGTTTGGAGTGGAGTGAGAGGAGAAATGGGTTGTCTAGTTCAAAATGATGGTAATAGTCTAGGCAAGAGAAGATGATGTTTTAAGATAGGGTAATGCAATGGAGTTGGAAGAAGTGAACAATTGGAATGTATGTTCTGGGGACAGACTCAGCCCTCTCTAATGGCGTTAGACCGAGGAATTGAATATGGAGAGCAAATAAGAAGGAAGACTCAAAAATGGTGTTTAAGTTCTAGCTTGAACACTTGAGTGAAGTGTAATGCCACATATCGAGATAGGACTGAGCAAGAATAGGCTTCAGGCAGAGGTTGAGTTCGTTTATAAATACATTAAGGTTGTGATGCTTAAGACATAACCACATAGTAATATCAAGTAAGATGTATTTTTATCTATTTGTATTCTAGTATTAGGGTTTTATGTAAGATTTTTGTGTAATCAAAGGAATGCTGCTACCCTTAGAGATGTGAAAACGTTTTCATCTAGTTCAAATCTCTCATTAAGTAAACAAAACTCAGATAAGTGAAATGTTTTATCCAGGGTCACAGAGGCTGAAACTTGACTGTCTTGACTTATAGGCAGCTTTTTTTTTTTCCTCCGCCTAAGGGAGAAATGTCTCATAAGCCATTTACTAAAACGTCCCCAGAGTAATTCTTTTCTGAGTTCTTTCCAAAACTAAGAGGAAAAGGATCGGGTTTGGAGTGGGAATATTGGGTGAAGATTGCCCTGGAGCTGCTGGATTGACAGCAGAGATGTGGGAGCTCAGAGGGGAGGTCCGAGCAGCTTTGGCAGCACAGCACGGCCAGTGGGCTACCATTCTGCTTCTTAACTGAAAATAGATATCAGAAAACCAGACCATTGGTGGAAGAGAGAGCCAAAAGTGCAACAATTAAGAAGTATTCCTCCTGCTTTTGCTGACTTATTGAGTATGAATATTTTATGTGAGAGGATGAGATTCTAAAGCAGATTTCTATGCTAGGTACGTAAGAGTATAAGTTTTGGTAAGTAATGTGACTTACTTAAAACGTTTTGCTCTTGGGAAATGCTTTTATTAAAGAAAAGAAACATGTCAGAGAGCTACTAGTGTTAGTGAAGCGGGACCTCTCATGGGACACAATTTGGGTACAGCCTCTGAAGTTTCAGTTTCTAGTAGCATGTGTCCAGAAACTAAAATTATACCAGTCTTCCCAGGGACTGTCTGTCGTGGAGGAAAGATTTATGCCAACCAGATGAATGCCTGGACAGACTAGAATGCCAGTGTTTCAACTTATCATGGAGATGGATGTAACAGAAATGAAACTTCAATGGCTGGTTATTTATCTAGTAGTTCAAGTCACCTTTTCATAATAATTAAATAATTAATAGAACAGTCCTTCAGGAGCTTATAATCGGAGCACAGGGAAAAAAATTGTTTTTAGGATCTGGAAAGATCAGATCAGCCACAGATGTCCCACAGAGTCATCCCAGCAGTATGATAAAATCCTCCTCTCTCCTTTTGGTTTGCGCTGGGAGATGCAACGGATTCTTAATCTACCCTTCTGTCTTTTAAATGCTTCCTGCAGACTGACTGTTCTGATCTGAGAGGACTTGAGGCAGTCACGTTACAGTAAGGTGGACTAGATTATAGATTTTATGTTCCATTCCTGAAGATACTTTTCTTAACTTGATTGAACTTGCAAGTTTCCCAAGGCTTCATACACTGCACACAATGTCTCTCTTAGTGGCTGTTTGCTACAGACAGGTCATCTGGTTTTCAGTGCTTCTTAAATTGGAGCATAGGAGTCACTGGGGAAATTTGTTAAAAGTGCAGATTTTCAAGTTTGACCTCTTTGATTCAGATTAAGTAGATCTGGGGACTGAGTTTATTCTTAGGTCTTACCTACAGTTAGAGAAACATCATATATGTGTGAATTCTTAGCAGTTTCATTTCCAGGGGCAAATTCTTTCCTGAAGTCTATGATACTCTATCTGCGAAGACAGAAATTTACTTTCAAAACCTTGGAAAGTTTCTTAAGTACCCACAACCAATTTTTAAAACAGGTCAAATTTTTGTAGTTAATTCTTGCTTTTAATTTATTTATTTTTGCCAGAATACTCTGGGGAAGCTGTGGTTATGTTGGCTACACAGAAAGAAACCTCTCTTTGTTCCAGAATATCTTGAATATCTGCTCTGGTTCAAGACTTCCTCATCTCCCAGGTGGACAAGTCACAGCTTTCTTCAGAATTGCACCCCATCCGTCCTCTCCCTGGGTGTACGTTATTAATGGAGTGATGGTAGCTGTTGTTGGATTTGGGGTAGAGGGAAGAACATAGTCAGGTTGTGACAGGAGGAAGATGGATTAGATGGGAGTATCAGTCTCTAGGGAGTGAGTACGTTTTTTTGTTTTTAAAGAAAAGCTAGTATTAGAATGAAATAGCAAATTCGGAAAATGTGGAGTGTAATATGTAATGCTTGAACAATCAGAAGCAAGAGATCTCAGCCTTCTGGGAACAGGATCCCAGAAGGATCCTCAAACCCGTCTATTGTGTTCCAACATTTACTTATTTGCACATGGTATTTTCCTTTCTTGTCTGCTGCCTCACTGTTAACACTTACTGAATACCTACTTTGTGTGCCTTTATTAGGACGTGAAAATATAGTGGTGAACGAGATTAAATTGGTCCTTGTCCTAACAGAGCTTACAGTTTCATGGGGTTGGGGAATGAGATACCAAGTTAAAACCCATATGATAGCATAATGGTAACTAGGGAAAAAAAAAAAAGGAAAAAGTGCTGTGAATGGATGGAAAAGGGCATCTATTCTAATCTAGAAGGTCAGGAGTGTTCCAATTGAATTTCACTGACTTTTTAGCCTAGACCTGAAGAATCAATAGGACTTAATTAGAAAACTGGGGAGTTGAGAGGAGGGTGTTTGTTTTGGGTAGGGGAACACCTTTTCCTTAAGGCCTGAGGCAGGGAGGAATAACAGAAATACCTAAGGAGGCCTGTGTCATTGGAGGTTAGTGAACCAGAGGGAGAGGCCAAGGGAAAGTTGCTCAGTCGTAGCCGACTCTTTGCGACCCCATGGACTGTAGCCTACCAGGCTTCTCAGTCCATGGGATTTTCCAGGCAAGAGTACTGGAGTGGGTTGCCATTTCCTTCTCCAGGGGATCTTCCTGACCCAGGAATCGAACCCGAGACTCCCACATTGTAGGCAGACGCTTTACCCACTGAGCCACCAGGGCAACAACTCAACGTAGGAAGGTTAGGCAGAGGCCTTACAGTTTACAGAGATGTTTTTGTACTTTATCCCCAAATTAGGGGTGAGGGGTTTTAAGGATGTGACAAAGAGTGTGGTCATGTTCAGATTAATATTTGAAAATGGTGACTTTGGCTGTTTTGTAGAGAAAGCATTGTGGAGTACAAGGTAGGAATTAGCAGACTGAGCAAGTTATTGTATAGACTCTTGAGACTGTTAGTTCATGGGAGAGATGATGGCAGTATGGACCAGGGTGTTAGGGCTGAAGGTAGAGAGAACTGAATGAAGAATTATTTTGTAGCATGAGTTGGTAGGACTTAGTGAGAGATGGATTAGATATGGAATATGAAAGAAAGGGATGTCAGGATTGACTCCTAGATTTCATGATTGAATTGAGTGCGAATAATAGTTATTTTCATTGAGATTGTAAGAATGCTAGAGAAGCAGGCTTGCAGGAAAGATACGAGCTATTTTGAAAGTTCTTTCTCTATGGATTCTTATTCTTCATGTTTGAAACTATAACTCCCACAAGATTCTGCTCAGAATTGCCCTCCTGTGAAGTCATTCTGAAGCTCCCTGAACGCCCCGCCTCTACCATTTTCCATAGAGCAGTAAATTGTGCCCTTGTGTCATTTGGTAAAGTCTTCTCTTAGTATTTCTGTCTCTACTTGATAATTGGGCTTCCAGGTGGCTCAGTGGTAAAGAATCAGCCTGCCAGTGCATGAAACTTGGGTTCGTTCCTTCGGTCAGGAAGATCTCCTGGAGGAGGAAATGGCAACTCACTCCAGTATTTTCGCCTGGGAAATCCCATGGACAGAGGAGCCTGGCTCTGTCCATGGGGTCCAAGGAATCGGATACGACTGAGCGCGTATGCATGCACGCATTTGATAAATTAAGTGCTTGCTTTTTGCTTGCTTTTCTCTCTCCCCAGACTTGATTTCTTGGGCAGGGACTACCAAATAGCTCTTATTTGTTTAATGTTCTCCAAATGTGGATAATTCTACAAGTGTTTTCCACTGAGTTACATAGTATGTTAAGATTTCCTTTATCTTAAATTCAGGTAATACTAGATTAAGTTATTTTACTACAGAACTTTCCCCAATCTTTGTATTCTAATATGGCTTGTGAATCTCTGGGAAGGGCATAACATGTATAGTATTTTCCAATATTATTTAGTTCTCCCAACCTCTCCTCCACCAGATTTTGTTTTCTGAGCATCTCATGTTACTACTGTTGAGTGTAGGAGCTGGTGATAGGAACAAAGGTGGGAATGCTGGTTTGGATGTACGCTTGTCACGGTAGGGACATAGTTCACTGAGTGTGGATGACATGAAAAGCAAACCCACGGCCATGGGCGAACATCACTGGATGTCTTTGGGAAGCTTGTTTTGCCTACAGTTGTTGCAGATCTAGTTCTTTTACTCCCACTGAACAAAACAGACATCAGGGGATGAGAATTTACTGTCTCTTGTTTGCCCTTGCCAGGCTAAAAAAGCTAGGTGACATGAAGTGACAAATTTTGTTCTGTTTCTTTGTAGCTAAGCTGGGAAGAGTGGAACAAAAAATTCTTTGGTCCTTTTATTTATTAACTCTCAACATCAAAACAGTGCCTTTCTTACACCACCTGGGTTGTTCATAAAATAAACAGTTATATTAGTACCTTTTTTTTATAAAAGAAATAAATGTTCAGTATTTTTCTAAGGCTATTTATATTCTGTTTAGAGAGTTGGCTTTAGTGATGCAAAACCTAGGTCTCAGGGAAATATAGAGTGGAGAGACTAAATGAGAAAGACAGTATCTTTTTTTTGAAAAGCTTATGAATTTATTTTAGAGGGGAGTTTTCTCTTTTTCAAAAGTTAGAAAGTTCAAGATAATTCATTTTTAGGGTAAAACCTAATAGAAAGTTTTACCAGGAACTCACTGACTCAAACAGAAAAAAAAAATTGTTTTTAAACTTAAATTTTATTTTGTAATGCCAAATGGCACTATTGTGTTGTATTTATTAACAGATTTTAACTTCTGGCATCTTCCTTATAGTCATGTGCAGAGGGTTAGGGGCCTTTGCTTCTCAGACTATAGAGTTAACAATGGACGTTATTTTTTTGAATGACATAAAATACAGCTTGGATTAGTCACAACCACACCTACATCTATATATCCGCATCTTAATTTATATGTTTTGATTGACTTGCCCCACCTTTTATTATTGTAGACGTTCATTTCCAAATGGGAGTAGCCTGGAGTGGCAGGGACAAATTGATCATTTTTAGTCCTGCTCTCAGAGAAATTATCAGCTTCCGTCATCAGTTTAATATTCCCCCACCTATCAGGGCCAGTCTTTAGAACTGAACCTCTGAGGTTACCATGAAGCGCCATCAAAATCTGTGAATAAAGATTTATTTTATTCTTCCCTTTAAGAAATGCCTGGGGAAAGGAAAAGTAATCACTGAATACTCTTAGCAGCAGAGATAGGGGCTGTATGAGTAAAATGTAGTGATATATTTTAGCAGCAAAAAACAGCTGTGGTTTTTTATGCTTCTTGCTTACTATCAGTCCAGTCACTTCTGTGCTGTGCTACCTTTACACAAACAATGATGCTATACATGGAACTGTGGTCAGTGTTACGTAGCAGCCTAGATGGGAGGAGGGGTGTGGGCGAGAAGGGATACACGTATAAGTGTGGCTGAATCCCTTTGTTGTTCACCCGGAGCTTATCACTACATTGTTAAGCGGCCATACCTCAATACAAAATAAAAAAGTTTTGTTTTAAAAATTGATGCTATAAACTTGTCTAGACATGGTAATCTGCAGTTGCTTATTCTACTGAAAAAAATCACTGTTTATGGGACTTCCCTGGCGGTCCAGTGGCTAAGACTCTGCACTCCCAATGCAGGGGGCCTGGGTTCGATCCCTGGTTAGGGAACCAGATTCCATGTGCCACAACTAAGGATCAAAGAACCTGCATGCCCAGCACAGCCACATAAATAAATACTTAAAAAATTAATCACAGTTTAAGATGTGTTTTTGGGAATGCTTCACTCTGTACTTTGGCTCCTAATAAAACATGTGCTGTCCAGGAAACCACTTTTAACCATAGAAACTCCCGCATTTGTTTCAGGTCGATCTTCTCTCTTTCCCTTTGAAGATGCCTTCCTGGACGACAGTCACGGCGATCAGTCTTTGTCATCTGGCTTAAGTTCTCCCACTCGCTGTCAGAATGGGGAGCGAGTAGAGCGCTACTCTAGAAAGGTGTTTGTTGGAGGCCTTCCTCCTGATATCGATGAAGGTACCATGCCCTCACTAATGGCTTAATAAAGGCCAGGGTTATTACTTGTGTGATCTGACCCTACCTGTCCTCTCGAAGACGGCTTTAAGACTTTCATGTCTTAGTGTCAGGAGATGAGGATGCTCAATAGATGGAAAAGAAAGAAGTTTTGCACCTCTGGTGTGCTCTTCAGACATGGCAGTCTCCAAACAGCTTCTCATTTCCTCGTTACTAATTTTGGGTCACATTTTTAAATGATAATGAGAACTAATTACAAAACTCTTCCAGTAAGCCCCTTGTGTGCTATGTGCTTCATATTATCTCATTTAAACTCCACAGCTCTCCTCTAAGTCATCTCCTGCCAACTCCCTTTTGTAGATGAGGAAATGAAGGATCAGAGAGATAGTGGTGCAATTGGAATCAAAATCCAACTGATTCCAGAACTTTGTTCCTATCCATCACACCATACCATTTCATAATTTAATGTAGATACCTGTTAATGAAATAACCCCTTTTGCCTTTGAAAGAATTGAGGCTAATTAGAATATTTCTTAATAATACGTTTGAGATACTAGCAATCCAAAAGTGAGTTTCACTAGTGCCTAAAGCTGGTCAACACATAGTAGGTTGTCAGTAAATATTTGTTGACTAGAAGAATGAAATAGAATTGTGACAGAGTTAACTCAAGGGAAGAAAACAACTCTAGTTCTAGTAGGCTTTGGATCTGCTATAAAAATATTGGTAAAACAGAATTGTTTTGCCAGCGTTATTCAAGCTATAATATTTTTCTTAATTTACCATGATTTTCTTTTTTTCATGAGAGAAATGGTTTTACTTTAGGTTTACTGCTTTGACGTTGTACACAGCTGAAGGCTCATTTTTCTCTAAACTATTCTTTTACTAGTGTTAATCTCATCTGTAGAGATGCCTGTTAATGGAAAACCCCTTGGATTTTTCTTTAAGACAATGGTTTTGATCATGGCTGTGGTTTAGTCGCTCAGTCCTGTCTGACTCATTGCGACCCCGTGGCCTGTTGCACACCAGGCTTCCCTGTACTGAGAGAGTGGCAACTTAAACCTGATCAGGAGCTCAGTTATAACCTTCTGCTTTGAATCAAAAGTCAGAAGGTAAAGATAAGTCCGTTAAGCTATACCTTTTGAAACATTTTCTTTATAGGATGTGTGGTAGATATGTGTAAGAGAAAGAGGCCATTGGCTTTTAGTTTTTTCTTATCCTTAAGTCACTTATTGTCCCTGCTCCTCACCAAAAGAATAGTATCTATTTCTAAAAGAATCTTATATTAACAATAATAATCTGATATTAATAATCTGAGATTAATAATCTCAGAGATTACTTCACATAAGTAGAAATGTATTTCAAATATTTTGTGTATTTTGCCTTTTTTTTTTTTCTAAAAACGGAGAACATTCCTATTTTTACAGCCTCCTTTTTCCTTGACAGAGTAGTCACCTTCGCTAATGTCAGATATTTTTTCTTCCAGATTCTTTATATTAGGCTTATTGAAAGTGAAGGGAAGTAAATTATAGTTTGAAACACATTCTGCATGGTTGATAGCAGATAACCAAATGTACCCCTCTAACAGTGTTATTTCACTTAATAAATTTGACTTCTGTAAAGAATGCTCTAGAAAACAGCTCTCAAAAAAACATTTTAAAATAAAAAGATATCTTTGATGCTATTCTGTCTGCAGTATTTTTTCTCTTCTGCTAACATTCCTTCTTTGTTTTGTAGATGAGATCACTGCCAGCTTTCGCAGGTTTGGACCTCTTGTCGTAGACTGGCCTCACAAAGCTGAAAGCAAGTCGTATTTTCCTCCTAAAGGTAATGTGCTTAAAATGTCTGCACTGTTCGCCGGTTGGAGAACTAGCATGACAGTTCAATAAAATGCAGCATTTTAACTCTGGAAATAGCTTTTGACTTTCCCCCCCATTAAGAAATCATTTTAATGTTGATTGTTTTGGAGACTGTTCCCCCAGGAGCATACTGATTGTTTCATAGCATCTACTTTTATTGGCAATGAGATCCGGTGAGTCTGCTGTGAAGGAGCCTTGGCTAACTTTTCATTAATTGAAAGAAAAGATCTAGGGTTTGAGGATTGTCAACAATGGAAAAGATTATTTTGAATAAAATTTTATTTGTAGCCCTAGCCCTGTAGTTTTATAGATCTTATAAAACCCCAAACTTGGAACAGCTAGTGACAGAAGAAGAATGACATTTTATGAAATTACCTTTATCCATGACTGTATCTTAAGTGACTTAGCCTGGTGATGGGTAGAGGGCGAAGTAGCATGACCTTGACTCCCTTTCCATAGCCTTGCTTTCCTTACTTTTGGTAGGCTTTTTTGATGGTTTATGAGGGCATGAAAATATATCACTTTGTTTATAGTTTATCATTTTGTGGAATCTAGGGAACTTTTCTGATGGTATTAATTCTGGGTATGTTCCTACATTTATATTGAAGAGTGTTTTGAGCTATAGAGAAAGTTTTCTTCTTGTGTTATGGTCTGTGTTTCAAGGATGTCCTTCCTCTCTAAGGAATTCGGCTTTGATGTGTGTTATTATGTAACAGTACTCACCACAAGAATATGGAGTCTAAATACCTGTCCTTCCTGTGCCTTGTACAAGAATCAAATTATAGCTTAGCCTAGGAATGGCAGGAGGCTTCCTTTTATGTCTGGTTTATTAGATTTGTTACCTGTACTTCTCCTCACTCTATTGCCTATGAAATAATTTATTCACTAAATATAAGGTTATTTGTTTGCTTTTAACATTCTTCTGTTGATCCTCTCCAATAATTTTTTAAAATTAAAAATAAGTTTTATATTAGTCTAAAAAGATAAAAATCATCACACTGATTATTTCAGTGAAGGAATGTATTCACTTTGTGGTACATATATGACTCTAAAGAAATATTTAAAACATGTTTTTAACAGTGATTAATGGTTTGTTGAGTCAGAACCGTGGTATTTCAGTGAATGAATGAGTTCATCTCACTGTGCTGCATGTAATACACTCTGTAAAGTCACATGTATAAAAAGGTGTTCCTGAGAGTACTAGTTGTACATGTGAATGAAGGCAGTGTCATTTTAGGGAAAGAATGTATCCACCATGCTGTGGTGTATGTGATACACTCTATAAAATGGCATGTATAAAAGATACCTTCCCTCTACCTCCCCGAGACTGAGTATGTATTTATTCTTGAAATTAAATTTCAAATACATCTTATAAACAACCAACAATATTGTGCTTTAGACATGTGTAAGAGATATTTTTAAGAGTGCTAGTGGAAAAAAAATCATTCTGAGAAGGTTATAAAAATGATTCTGGGATAAAAGGTGCAGAATGATCATTGTAAAAACTAAAAATGAAAATAAGCACATCTATGATCATGTCCAAAGAAAATTAACCCAAATATACCTCTGTCAGAGATGATCACTGTATACATTTTATTAAATATCTTTCTTATATTTCTTTATGAATACATACATTTATATGAAATTTAAAATTTTATATGATTGGGATCACAGTATATATGCTAATATTTAATAACCTGCATTTCCCCCCAGCAATGTCAACATCTTTCTATAAGAAACTTACATTATCCTTAATGATCTTGTTTTATTTAGTCAGTCCAATTGAAAGAGGAGAGTGAAAAAGTTGGCTTAAAGCTCAGCATTCAGAAAACTAAGATCATGGCATCTGGTCCCATCACTTCCTGGGAAATAGATGGGGAAACAGTGGAAACAGTGTCAGACTTTATTTTGGGGGGGCTCCAAATGCAGATGGTGATTGCAGCCATGAAATTGAAAGACGCTTACTCCTTGGAAGAAAAGTTATGACCAACCTAGATAGTATATTCAAAAGCAGAGACATTACTTTGCCGACTAAGGTCCGTCTAGTCAAGGCGATGGTTTTTCCACTGGTCATATATGGATGTGAGAGTTGGACTGTGAAGAAATCTGAGCGCCAAAGAATTGATGCTTTTGGATGGTGAAGAAATCTGAGCGCCAAAGAATTGATGCTTTTGAACTGTGGTGTTGGAGAAGACTCTTGAGAGTCCCTTGGATTGCAAGGAGATCAGTCCTGGGTGTTCATTGGAAGAACTGATACTAAAGCTGAAACTCCAGTACTTTGGCCACCTCATGCGAAGAGTTGACTCATTGGAAAAGACTCTGATGCTGGGAGGGATTGGGGGCAGGAGGAGAAGGGGACAACAGAGAATGAGATGGCTGATGGTATCACCAACTCGATGGATATGAATTTGAGTGAACTCTGGGAGATGGTGATGGACAGGGAGGCCTTGTGTGCTGCGATTCATGGGGTCGCAAAGAGTCGGACAAGACTGCGCGACTGAACTGAACTGAACTGAGGACATTAAGTTGCTTTCAGTTTTTTCTCATGCTGCTTCAGTGAATATCCTTGTGCCTTCATTTTTTTGCTTTTTTCTATGACATCTTAGGGTGAATTTGCAAAAGTGAGGTACGTGTTTATACACACTGCCAAGCTGCCCTTAACAAAGATCATACACATTTATATTCCACTGGTAGTACCTAATTTGTGAAACTTTGTTCTGTTGACGATCTAGAGATATGGCTCTTTTTCAATCTTTGCCAATCTGATGGTTAAAATAGCATCCTTTCTGGCATTTTTCCTCTTACTAGCCATTTGAATTTATTATTTTACTTTATTTCATTGACATTTCATTTCTGTCTGGGATTAATAATGGAGTAAGGAACAAGAAAAGATCCACCTTTGTTTTTCCAAGTAATATGCCAGCTGTCCCAGCTGTCATTTATTGACAGTTCTTTTTTTTCCTTATTGATTTGAATCATTAGAATTCAGTATTGGTTGAAAGGTCATCTCTCTTGTTTCTCTACACTGTATTTCAGAGACTAATTTTTTAAAAAGGTAAAAGATTTCATTAGTAATTTTGTTTACATGTTACAATGATAGGTTTTTTTTGATATATTGGATTAAAATATATTAAAATTAACCTCACCTGTTTCTGATTTTTAGCTTTTTAAATGTAGATATTGGAAAATTTTAAATTACATATGTGACTCATATTTATTGGGCAGCACACCTGCAGAGCACGAGTCAACAAACTCTCTTTGTTTAGCTGTGAGCTCAGAATGGTTTTTATATTTTTAAGTGTTGTGAAAACACATACACAGAGAAGAATAGATAATAGAGACTATATGTGGCCCTCAAATCCCTTTGCAGAAAGTTTATTGACTTCTGTAGCCCAGAGAATTGTTTACCTTCTGAGACATCCAGTGACAAAGGAGGCATTTATTTCAGAGGAAGTCTGTGTAGACATAACTAATTATTAAATTTCGTTCTTCTGTTGGAGATGATCACTGTAAAAGTAACAGTGAAAATAAGGATATATATGGTCATACAGTCTTTACCCATTGGTCAGTTGTGTCCAATAGAGTAAAACAGAGTAAGTCATTGTTGTGACGTATGTTTTTGGTACATCAAGGACTATCAGTTCCCTTCAGGTCTTCTCTTTTCCAAGCTAAATATTTTCACATCTCTGCTCATATTTTATGCATAATGGACCACCATTATTCTTGCCTGCCTTTTTGGTACGTGTATCATCTCTGGAACTTCCCGCTTAAATTTGCCTCTGAGAGTTAAAGAGAAAACATTTGGGTTGGTATAAGCAGTGTAGAGCTTAGCAGCTCTATGAACTCTCCATGGTTTGGGTGCCATTCCTATTTAACAGCGCAATAACATAGACTTGTAGGACATTAGAGAAGTTGCCCTTACTTTACGACTGAGGTTAAGTGTTGAGATGGACTAGTGAGAGCCAGGCCAAGCAGAGAATCTGGATCCCCTGTTTCTGGTCCTCAGGCTTGCATCCTCAGAGAGCAGCTTGCCTCTCTGGTGATTTTGGGGTCAAGGAGGAGAAATAATTATTAAACTTTTGGCTCCTGTTGTGTTTTGCTTTCAGCCAAAGTCTGAAGGTTGACCTATTTTGGAAGGACCTAAAGAAATTTGGTGTTAGTCCAAGGTTGCAGTAACTTTGAGATTCCATGCCCATTGCTTTGAACACTGGGGACACCTGAGTAGTTTATTCCAAACTGTTTGGTGCCTCGTTAATAATGCGCCCTCGTGCTGTTTCTGCTTTTCTTTGAATTCCTCAAGTTTTAATTCAGGTCAGTGCTTTTTTGGTAATACTCCTCTTGTCAGTTATACTTTTCTTAGGTCCCTGCAGCTTGGCCATTAGGCACAGTTTCTTTCGCTTTATGCTTTAGGCTTATGTGTAGATAAGAGGAAAATAAGAACCATACACTATGAAGTCCTTCTGTTTTTTTCTCAGAACGTGTGTGCCTAATGAAATAAACAGTATCATTCGTGTATCCAGCAGGTGCGCCGGTATAGATTTGGAGTACGGTTTGTCAAACCATGGCCATTTCATTGAACTATGGAGAGCTTAATATCTATGTAAAGAAGCAGTGACCACATACGTCGACTGTTCTCTTAAGTCTTGTTGGGCCAGCAGAGTGAGAGGGGATGGAGACTGGGGTTCTCACCAGCACAAAGGCACTGAGGCATTTGATCACCTCTTTGAGGATATGCAGAACCCTCTGGAACAGTTTGTCTGTGGGTCACAAGCAGGTCATTGCTTGGTGTTCTCCACAGCACCTCTGAGAACATGAAGGAGGAAGAAAGCATGGAAATCATATTGTGTCTTCATGATGCGTTCTCAGACCTTCTGAACTTTAGAGTCCTCTGGGGGAAATCATAAAATAACACAGTTACAAACTATAATAGTTCTCTGAAGGAAAAATGGAGAATGCAGTGACTTTTAAAAAGGGGACTTTAATTTAGACTGAGGATATAGAGTTTCTTTGAGAAAACAGGGATTAGGTAGAACTGATTATTGAGGAGTTAGCTAGAAAGTGTAGGGAAGCAATTTTCAACCAGAGGAATACCATGTGGGAAATAGTAAGAAAAGGGCTTTACTTCCTTTGAAGAAATGAAGGAAGGGTGGTTGGAATGTTGGGATGAAGGAGAAAATGATGCAAAAGAAAGCCTTGGAAAGACATACAATTTTTTTCCCTTCCCTCAGTTGCTCTAGTCTCCCAGAGAGAGTAGATATAAAGGCATTTCTGTGGTGTTTGGGGTGAAGGCAGAATGGAGTTGGGTCAAATAGAAATATCAATTTAACATACTTCCAAATAGTTACTGATAAAACTAAACCAAAGTCTTGCTTTGTGTTTTCTGCATTTTGTTCTTGATGATGAAAAGAGATTCAGCTAGTCAGAATATTGAGGAATTTTCCTGACATTCCACCCTCATGCTTTTTAGTTCCGAAATAGCAGAGTTGAAATTGTGAGTGCTGGAAAGAGGTTCTCCCAAATGTTAGCACATGAACCAATCCCTGCATTCATACAAAATGCTAATCAACATCACTGTGTAAGTAGCTTGGGTGCTAAGGTAATTCGAAGATAGTTACTACAAGTGGATGGTGAGAAAACAGAATTTAAATGCGATAGAGGGCCTGCTTCCTGGTGCAAATGATCAAGTAGCGTTGAGATTATCAATCCATCTAATATTTGTTGCCCATCTGTCTGTGGAAGAGTCTATACTCTCTGGCCTTGTGGGGCTCTAGAGAAGAAACCATTCTTGTTTTTGAGAAGACTGCAGTTTTTCAGAGGAGACATGAGAACACAGATGTGAAACATTAAGTAATCGTAAAGACCATGAATTTGGGAACTAGACTTGCTGGGCTACCCCACCTCTTAGTTGTATGACCTTAAGCATGATGTTTAGTCTTTCTGTTCCTTAGTTGCATTACCTGTAAAAGAGAGGTAATATGAGTACCTACTTCATAAAGTTGTGATAAAGACTAAAATGGATGAATCCATGTGTAGTACTTAAAATCATCCTGGCATACAGTAGGTTTATGAGTGATGTTATTTTTATTAAAGAAAATACAAACCAACTTATGGTTAATGACAAATGAGTGAAAAACAATTCTAGGCATCCAGAGGAGGAATAGATTATCATGGGCTGGGTACTTCCCTAGTGGTCCAGTGGTTAAGACTTCACACTTCCATACATGCAGGGGCACAGGTTAGATTACTGTGGGCTGTGCAAGACCTAAGTCTTAAAAGCTAGACAGGGATAAAAGAGGTAAAATAATGATAATCATTCTGGGGGTTAGAATAATGAAAATTAGGATGGTAAATGTTTATTAAGGACTTGTTGTCAGCTAGGCAGTGGGTTACTATTTTCTGTGCTTAATCTTATTTTAAACGCCACAAGATAAGTGCCCTTATTGGCCCCATTTTAAAGAGTAAGAAATCAGAAGAGTGTAATTTATTCACCATCATGTGTTAAACAATAGGCCCACTGAATGGGAGAATCGGCACTGTTGAATGTGGGACAGTCAATAGAGGGAAAACCAGTTTGGTGTGTGGTGTTGATCTGATTAAAAACATGCAGAGTTTGGTATGTCCTCACATCTTATCTGGGAAGAAATTCCTCATGGGCACTTGACACTGTGGCTAGGGAGTTTGGGAAGAGTCTGACGCTGGAGGTACACATCTCTTGAGAGTCAACTTTATAGAGAGGAGGGAGAAGAAAGTGAAAAGCCGTGAGTAAGTTCTGTCTGGAACCAGAAAGAAAAAGAGGACACGGCAATAGAGGTGAAGGGGAGTGAAGGACTGGCGTTGTATCTGTGACCGTGGCGGCTAAAGGAAAGAAGCTTCAAGCAAGAACAGTCAGCACCAACAGATAACGCCAGGGTTACGGAGCAGTCCTTCATGGAGTAGAGATGCATTTGGCTCTCTTGTCAAGTACAAGATCATAGTAATTTCTGTTGTTATCCTAATTCTAGGCCTTAGTATTGTAATGAAGTAGAAAGCAATCTGTTTTGCAGTGAATAAGTGTTATTTTATAAGGAAAAAGAATAATTATGCCTCCCTAGCAAAGCCACTGTCATCATTTTTGTTTCCGTCCAGTCTTTATTCATATATATCTTTTTTGTGGGAGTATCATAATAGCAGAGATACAGTTTTTTATTCTCCTTCCTCCCATGTTTATGCTTAATTTTCTTATTTTTTAAGTGGCTGCCTCACTTATTACACCATAATTTACTTGCTTGTTGGTCATGTAGGCTATTATAAATAATGCTTCTGTTAATATATCCTTTCGTATGGTTCTTCTTTAGGATAAATTTGCAGCAGAAGCTTAACCAGAGTTGAAAGAAATGAAAGTCCTAATGACTCCGGATTTGATATCACATGGCTTCCCAAAGCAATTTTCTTTATGAAGTTTATGCTAATTTGGACATCTGCAGCACATTTTTTTGCTTAGTTTTAAGTCAGATGAATGGTACATTGCATTTGTGGACTTACCTTTTTTGCCTATGTGTTTGGAATGTAATGGACCCCTACAGAAGCTGGAAATCACATTGATTTTGCTCTTGTACTTGAAGTTTAAACCTTTTCCTCTTGCGTCCTCTTTGTCTGTTGAATCTTGGGTATTTTTTGACATCATCTCCGGTCATTTTCTGCTTTACCTTCTCTGACCACACTGACTCCTTTGCTCTTCCTTGAGGTACACAAAGTCTTCTCAGGGTCTTAGTCTTTTGTCTGAAACTTCCTTTTGTCTGAAACAGTCTTGCCCCAGATTTCTAAATGGATTGCTCCTCTCTTCCCATAGACAGACTCTGCTGAAATGTCACCTTCACAGAGAGATCTTTCCTGACGTCCGTATCTCAAATAGCAGCCCCTCTATTCTGTTGCTCTCTAGTCCTCACTCTCATTTTATTTTTATTTTCCACCCTCATTATTTATTTTTCCTTGTGATAAGGTATACTTATCACAACCTGAAAAAAATTGTATGTGTGTTTTTTTTTCCAGCTAGGAGTGTAAATTTTATAAGACCAGGGATTTTGTTCTTTGCTCTATACTCAGTACCTTGCACACCTGCATCAGTGGCTAGCCCTCAGATATTTGCTAAATGAGTGGATTTTATCTTTGCGAATAATGAGTTCATGACTTGTGCAGAGAGAAGCAGAGTCCATCATATGTTAGAGCTGCCCTAAAGAGCATCTCATTCTAATCTCATTCTAATTTAAGCCAGGACTCAAAGACGTGATGTGTCTTTTGCTAACAGCACACATCTCTTATTAGACAGACTTGAACCTGGCTGACCAGTAGTATATACTATTTCACCTGGTGAATTATCAAAAAAAAGTAGTTTTTGTTTTGCTAGGGTGTGTAATTTGTGGGAAAGGTAAATAGATTTAAACTATATAGTCTGATAACTTATGCTATTATTTGCAAGGCTGGATTTTATATAAAACTTAGCAACTTAAGCTATATGATCCATGGGCACACTTTCATAGCTGTTTAAAACTGAAAGTGATCCTTGGTTTTTTCCTGAGTTCTTCTCTTCTGTTGGTCACACTTAACTAGCTGAGGGTATTTCCAAAGAGCTGGTTTAGGTGAAGGCTGTAGGTCTGAGCTGCCCTTTAGCTGTAGCTTAACCAGGGGATTCTGCCTCTTGGGTGATGCCAGGCTGTTTCTGCACATGAGTGCATTGCTCTGTAGGCAAATCTTTGACTGCAAGGATCAGAGAGTTCTCTTGTGCTACTTCAAATTAGGGTTATGGTTATGAGGAACAAGGAAAGCCCCAAAATAGGAGCCACGATACAACCAGGTGTCATGGAGACTGTGCTCGGGGGTGGCAGGCTGCAGGGATTTGAACAGTAGGCACTATTAATTCTTCCTTGTAATGTTCTGTATTATCATGAGTCAGCTCTTCTCTGCATATGTGCTTCTTTCTGTGCTTCCAGGGGGCAAATTGATTTCATATTTCTAGTTAGAGTCCAGAGAGAAGGAATCTGATTAGTTCAGTTCATCTTTTAACCCCTTGCTGTGACATAGGCCATCCTAATGGTAGTGACCTTAGAATCCTTGCTGCTGCTGCTGCTGTCGCTTCAGTTGTGGCCGACTCTGTGCGACCCCATAGATGGCAGCCCAGCAGGCTCCCCCATCCCTGGGATTCTCCAGGCAAGAACACTGGAGTGGGCTGCCATTTCCTTCTCCAGTGCATGAAAGTGAAAAGTGAAGGTGAAGTCACGCAGTCGTGTCCGACTCTTAGCGACCCCTTGGACTGCAGCCTACCAGGCTCCTCCATCCATGGGATTTTCCAGGCAAGAGTACTGGAGTGGGTTGTCATTGCCTTCTCTGTAGAATCCTTGAGTGCTTAATAAAAAATAAAGCAAATGGCATAGTTCTGCTTCCTTGAGCGTGGTGCTGTGCATGTGGGAAGATTAGGTTGGGCATGGCAAACTTTTGTGACAGTAGATGTGTTTCTCATAATCTCCCTCATCACCTCCTGGGAGAATAGCCCACATCCAAAGTTGCTATTACTAGAGCGACAAAAAAAGTCTGCCTGCTCTCAGCCTCTGCCCCTGGTTCTGAACCAAACAGCTGCTCCCCATGCTGCCAACAGTCTCACCTCCTGTGGTGGGGCTGAGGCCAGGGAGAAGAGTTGGCATCTCCTGGGCAGTGAGCACAGCTGCAGTACCCCTGCTGGCAGAGACCTCTGGGGCAAAGGCAAGGCCAGCAGCCAGCTGCAGATGTTGGACAGGCAGTTGGCCACATGGCTCTGAAACTGTGTTGAGACTTCGGTGGTGCTGGCATCCTCAGCCCACACGAGAGCCAGCATCGGCCCCAGCAGTTCAGGTGCACAGCCAGGTAGACGGAACCGTGACAGTCACGCCTATTTATGCAAGAATGACCCATGGGCCTTGCTCTCTGCCTCTTGCCCACCTTGGATAAAGTATGTACTTCTAAGTGGCATTTCTGCTGATCATGTATTTTCTCCACACTGGTCAGGCTGACTTAACTGCCAGTCTTTGTGACCAAGGTCATGCAGTCGTGGAAGTTTACACAATACAAACATAGTTTGTGAACCTGGCATAAACCCGGCCACGTAGGATTCACATTGACTTTGAGCTGACTAGCTAAGCAGATGCTGTTTAAGGAATAGGAAAGAGAGCTCTCCTTGGAAAGGGCAAAATAGGTCATTGTGAAGCTGCAGTGGGCTGGACTCACAGCGTCTTGTTCCTTTTTCCTTCAGTTTCTCTAAATCTGGCTTTTGAAAGGAAAGTTTTCAAACTTCACATTTTTTTTCCTTGTAGCGTAACTTGGATGGAAATAATTCAGTGTTGTTTTAGGCCCAGATTCCAAGTTTTTCCACCTTCTGAGTTACATAAACTGATCAAGTTGGGAACCTAATGGAGTTTTAGCCTGTACTTAACCTTTTGCAGTTTGTAAGCTTTTGAGTAATACTTGGCCTTTTTTTTTTTTTTTTTAAAGCACAGTTCCTGGCTTATAAAATTCATAGTCTTTGATGAATTATGAATTCTTTTTTCTATTTAATTGATAGACTTTTCATTCTCAGGATGAATTTTCTTATAAAAAAATATGGAAATTGCATTGCAGAGCAGTAGGAGTGGGCTTTTTGTTCTGTTTTGTCCTGTTTTGACAGATGGAGCAGTTATATTGTTGCTTTTAACAGCCTAGCACACCCTCAGTTTAAACTGTTCTATTAAATACCTCTTTTTTTTTGCATTATATTGCAGATGTAAGAGTTAGTGTTCGATTTTAAGACATTAATAATTTGAGAGACTGTATAGAAGGAAACAGGCAAAAAAAAAAAAAAAAAAAAGAAGGGAACAGGCAGTAGGAATGTACAGACCATGGAGCAAAGCCAAGTAGCGACTTGAATAGCAGAGACACCGCGCCCTCTGTCTTAGCAGGCTCCGTCGTGCTATCCCCAGGCAGAGGTGCTGGGAAGGGGCAATGTTGATTAAATTTGGAGAAGCCAGAGTTAAGTCCAATGAGAAGTTTGTTTTGGAGACCGTGAAATGTAGGAACCAAAATGCCAGGTGCAAATTTGGTAGGCTGAGGCAGAGAGAATGTTTTAGAAGAGGGTGTGGCTTGGGGCAGGACTTGCTGACAGGAGTTGGAATAGGGCTAAGACCGTGAGCCAGAGAGCCCAAGAGAGGGTGTGTCATCTGAGAGGGTTCAGAATGGGAAGCTGACTGAGAGGATCTCGGGAAACATCTTGAAAGCTGAGAGCACAGACTTGGGTTGTCTTCCAAAATAGAACGGATAGACTTCATCTTGAGAAAGGGAAGCCGTGACACCAAGAAAACCTCTTGGTAGCAGCATTAAGAACTCATCAGAGGAGTGTTAAAAGTGCACGGAGGCGAAATTAGATTGTCAAAGTTCAGGCAGTGTACAAGCAGGGTCGGACTAAAGCTTCATCTGCAGGGAAGTGTCTCCTGGGTTAAAATGGAGAGCTTGCCAGTTGTCTAAGGAGACAGAACAACAAGCAGTGGGGCAGGAAGTAGCTATTTGTGGACTCGTCGTGGGCACCAGCAGTTACCAGCGAGATGACCTTGAGCAAGTTATTTAATCCCTGAACCTCAGTTTACCCATCTGAATTAATACTGCTATTATTATTAAAAGGATTATAGGAGACAGTGTACATATGCATCAGTTTCATAGAGATTAGATAGTATTAGCGTCCTTCCCCCAGTTAAAAATATGTTGCTCAGTAAAAATAAAACTGCCCGACTAGTTTGACCAGTTCCTTCCCACACCCCCAGTCTGATCTCAGTTTTCTTGGTCAGGTGCTTGTTGGAACTGACTGTGACTAGAACTGACAGATTTGGCAGACTTCACAAGGACCTCTTTATATAGGGAATGTGTGGTTATGTAAACACAGCAGACTTTAAGCCCAAATGCCCCAGGTCACTGCCCTGGACTGTAGGACTTTACTAAGAACACAGGAAGCAGGCTGCCAGTTTTCAGTTCTGGGGTGGGTCACTACCCGTCAGACTTTTCTTGTCCACTCTCCCCTTCCTGCACACCTCCTGCCAAGCAGCAAGCCCACCAAGCAACAGTTACTAGTGTAATAGAAAACACAAAACAGGCTTGAAGCAAAACGTTTTTTCCTCAGCTCTGTGTAGCAAAGATAGCCAAAGAAATACATTTGGTTCCAAATCTCAGGGAAGTGTTTAGGAATCCATGGGCAGTACCTGCTGAGCCATCTCTGCATCTTAATTAGGCTAAATCCTTCCCTTGGAATGCCCTCCTTCAGTTTTTCACGTAAGACTTGTCTCCTATGCTACCACCGACAGAAAGTCTTCCCTGATTTCTTCATCCATGTCTTCTTCACTGAAAGATCTGACTTCCTTCTATGAAGTCCAACTTTTTAAAATACATTTTAGAAAATTCTTCTAAGGGCCCTGAATGCATTGTTCCTAGATTAGAGTTTTCTTGATACTTATTCTTCATGATCTTCATGTACTGGTTTATAAATTTCTGGAGTACAAAGATTTGCTCGTACTAGGATTCCCCTGCATTGCCTAGGGTGTGTAGTGAGTGTTCAGTACATCTTGGAGATCAGATGTTCTCATCCAAGATGGGGATGAATAAGGAATCCACTTCAGAGATCTACCATGTTCCACAGGCAGCAGGCAGGGGGTGATGAACCACTTCATCCTTTCTCACCTGCCACCCCCAGTCACATACTCTTAACTAATAAACTCTACTCCCTGGTTTCCAAAGGAGCCAATCCTTTGACCCTTCCAAGTCTTGGCCTGTGCTGTTTCCTGAACTTGGACTGCCCTTCCTTCCTGCTGCTAAGCTGGTAAGTCACTTCAGTTGTGTCTAACTGTGCGATCCCATAGACGGCAGCCCATCAGGCTCCCCCATCCCTGGGATTCTCCAGGCAAGAACTCTGGAGTGGGTTGCCATTTCCTTCTCCAATGCATGAAAGTGAAAAGTGAAAGTGAAGTCACTCAGTTGTGTCTGACTCTTAGCGACCCCATGGACTGCAGCCTACCAGGCTCCTCTGTCCATGGGATTTTCCAGGCAAGAGTACTGGAGTGGGGTGCCATTGCCTTCTCCCGCCCTTCCTTCCTAGAAAAGCAATTATCCTCCAGCCCAGATATGCCCTTTACAGTATGGCTTTCCTGATGTTTGGGCCTCTCTGCTCAGTGCTTTATACGATATAACCCCAATCTAACACTTCTCTTGTTGTTCTTTAGTCACTTATTTACAGGCTGCGTTTCTCCAGGGCAGGATTTCTTTCTTGGCTTATTTATCTTCATAGCTTTAGTGCCTAGTGTCCTACCTTGAAACTCCTAAACATTTTTGGTTCTGTTGAATTGAATCCAAAGGCAAAGACTCCTGAGGCAAACCAAGTAGGTCCTCTGACCTGAAAGCCAAGGTCAGGGAGAATGTCTGGAGCAGACTCCCTGTGCCAGAAAACGTCTGAACTCACACAGCTCTGGCTGGAGAGGTGTCCTTCAGGTCTCTCTAGGAAGGTCACAGGAAATCAAGGAGCCTGGGTTCCGTGTAGGGAGTGAGCTCTCTCTCTGTCCAGACCTTGGATCCTTCCTTCTGGTACTGATTTCCTCTCACCAGAAACTGGCCCTCCCTGGTCGGTCACCATTTTGTGAATGCAGCTGCAGCTCAGGGCACAGCTGTGCAAGTTGGAATTGTTTTCAAACCATTGTGGTTGATAACTTAAACATATAAATCACTAAGAACGTTAGTTGACTTTTAAGAAATATTAGGTCTTTCAAAAGATCACACACTTCTTTAGAGACTGAGAGAGTATATTACCCTCTTTGCCAGAAAGACCTTGTGGTTCTAATTTTTTTCCACAATTTTTTATTTTGAAAAATTTCATAGCCTACAAAAAGTGTGAGTACAGTGAACACCTATATAGCCTTCCTCTAGATTCACCAGTTGTTAGCATTTTGCTTCATTTGCTTTTTCTTTTTTCATGTCAGTATGTGTATATGTGTGTGAAAGTGTTCGTTGCTCAGTTGTGTCCAAGTTTGCAATCCCGTGGGCTATGGCCTGCCAGGCTCCTCTGTCCATAGAATTCTCCAGTCAAGAATACTAGAGTGGGTTGCCATTCCCTTTTCCAGGGGATCTTCCTGACCCAGGGATCAAACCTGGGTCCCCTGCATTGCAGGCAGATTCTTTACTGGCTGAGCCACCAGGGAAGCCTGTGTATGCATATCCACCTGTATTTGTTTATTTGTTTTTGGCCCCTCTGGGTCTTCCTTGCTGTGTGGGCTTTCTCTAGTTGCGGAGATCTGAGGCTGCTTTCCAGGTGCCGTGTGTGGGTTTCTCATTGCAACGGCGTTATGGAGCACGGGCTTTGGGGTGCGCAGGCTTCAGTAGTTGTGGCTTCTGGGCTCTAGAGTACAGGCTCAACAGTTGTGGCTCATGGGCTTAGTTGTTCCACAACCTGTGGAATCTTTCTGGATCAGGGATCAAACCCATGTCTCCTGCACTGGCCAGCAGAGTCTTTACCACTGAGCCGCCAGGAAAGCCCCTGTGTTTTTTGATGAATCGTGTGAGAGTAAGTTGTAGACATTAAGACTGTCACCTCTAAACACTTCCCCATATCTTCTGAGAGCAAGAGGTATCCAGATTGTTCTAGTCATGTCCTTTAGAGTTTTTTCTTATTTAAAAAAAATCCAAGATCCGGTCAAAGTGTAGCCATACATTTAGTTGTCATATCTCTTTAGTCTTCTATAATTTAGATAGTTTCCTAGGCCTTTTGTCTTTTGTGTCTTTTGGTGGGTTCATGTTGGATGCTCTATGGACTATCATTTAATTTGAATGATCAGTTATTTCCTTATACTGAGATGCAGGGGGAAACACTATTAGCGGGTGACATGCTGCACCAAGGACGTAATACGAGAGGCACATTTAGGTCAGTCAGCCCTGTTGTTGGTGACCCTCAGTGTGATCATTTGGTTATGGTGTTGTCGGCCAGGTTCTTCCTTTGTGAAAGAACCTTTTTGTCCCTTTGCAAATACTAATTAATCTTTGAAGTGATACCTTAAGATTGCATGAGTAACTTGTATCTTCTCCCAAATTTACACAATGGTTTTAGCATCCACTGAAGATTCTTGCATAAATTGATTATTACTGTGAGGACGATGTTCATTTTATTAAAATCTGATTTAGTGAGATCCGCTGTTTAACTCCCTCAAGAGCCTTCATTCTAAATATGCTACCTAAAAATACATTGAAAACCGATAAGTCTTTACTAAATATGAAAATTTGATTGACCTAAATAAAACTAAACTTCTGATTATTTTGAAATTCATCATTTTAACTCTTCTTAATAGAGTTTTTTTTTTTTTTAAGCTGAGATTGTTTGGTTTTATAAGCTCTTCTTAATATAGTTTTTGTGGGCTCTAGGGTGGATGTATCTGCATAGACCTTAAATTGTAGGACTAAAGCACAGGTGACCACTTCCTGCCACTAAACCGCTGTCAAATGATCACTGTCACAAAAGTGACAAATAATAAATAGGCAAGTACTTGTTTGCTAGTGGTGTTAAAATTTTTATGTCATCATTTTTAGGTGAGACAGTACAAATTAATAGATAAAGAATGAGGCCGCTGGAAGCTGACCTAAATTTCAATCCCAAATTTACTCTCTAGGTTTTAATCTGAGGTATCCCATAACCTCTCAGAGCTTCAGTTTTCCTCATCTGTAAAATGGTAATAATAACAACAACTGTATTTACTTCAGAATTATTGTGAGGTAAAGTGTTTATTTTTAGCAAAGCGGATCCTGTATTGTAAGTACTTAATAACTGGTGTTTGTGGTGGTAAAATTGGTGGTGACTGTTACTTGTGCTAGGGATCAAATATAAAAAAATGTAACAAGAAAAATTATGTATTCAGGAACTTAGGAAGTTTTGTTTTTGAAAGGTAGCCAAGAACATTTTGGAGGTTGTGGTAATGTGTTCTCAGGTGTTAAGGGGGAGAATTTTTTAAATTTTTCCTTCAAAAGCCTGGCCAAACAAAATGGAATTATCCCCGTAAGTCCCTGCCCTCATGCCATACCTGTTTCCCCAGAGAAGCACATTGGTCAGTTCAAGCTTGTCCCCAAATCCCTCCTCCTCTTCCTCCCCAACCTCTCTGGCCCTGGTGGGAAAGCAAGCAGCTTCCTGCCACCCGTTCTGCCCATAACCCAGGGTGGGGATGGTGGCCATGCCAGGAGTTCCCACTGCTTCCTTAGAGCCCAGATTTCCACCCACAGACTGGCTCTGAGTTGAGGGCCTCCTATAGCTCATCACACTTCGTAGGTACTTGGGTAAAAAGGTCACCATTTCTGAAACTTGAATTTTATAATCCTATAATCTCTTGCCTGGCTCAGATGGCACGGGAAGATGGAGGGAGTTATAATTTTGAGGCCAAGTTTTTTTTTTTTTCTTAACACCTTTCAAACCAAACTAATAGAAGAACCTACCATCATTGTGACAGTTTCAGAAGTTTGATTTTTAGGTATAAAAGGCTTTTATTTAAAGACTGTATTAAAATCAACAAATAGTACCACATTGGGTCATTCTGTCTCCTGATAAAACTGGCTAATGATATACGAAAGCAAATATTCAGTTACCTTATTGTTTGTTTACAGTAATGTTCAAGCTGTCATTCAAAAACCTTTAAGGTTTTCCTTTAGTGTCTAGATTACTTCCCTTTATTCACCAAATGCTTACAAATGCAAAGAAGAGAGTGTATCTCATTCATTTGAACTCTGAGTTTTAAAATGAGACCACATGCAGAACTCACTTTAATTTTACATATCACAGGGACTTCCTTGGTGGTCCAGTGGCTAGAACTGCCTGCTCCCAGTGTCGGGGGACTGGGCTCGATCCCTGATCAGGGAACCAGATCCCACAGGCCACAGCTAAGACCTGGAACAGCCAAAATAAATAAATATTTTCAACAGTTTACATAACACAAAAATAACTGAAAATGCAGTGAAAGAAAAATTGACGCTTGCGCAATATCCTAGTTTTCAAAGCACCTTACATATGTCATCTACCGAGATGACTCTGTAAGATAATCAGGACAAATAACTAGTTTCTTCATTTTACAGATAAAAGAGACAAGATTCCTAAAGTTTAGCATTCTGGTTCATGATTTCACCACTTAACTGGGTTTTGGAACAGTCACCATCAAACAAGTCACTTAATCACTCTTCAGGTTTCTTTTTTTCTTTCTTTCTCTCTGGTTGCTCTGGGTCTTCATTGCTGTGTGGGGGCTACTATTCATTAGGGTGCAGAGGCTTCTCATTGCAATGGCCCCTCTTGCTGTGGAGCACAGTATATGGTGGCACTCAGGCTTCAGTAGTTACCTTTCGAGGGCTCTAGAGCACGCGCTTAGTCGTTGAGGCACAGGGGCTTAGCTGCTCAGCCGCATGTGGAATCGTCCCAGACCAAGGATCAAACCTGTGTCCTCTGCATCGGCAGGCAGATTCTTATCCACTGTACCACCAGAGAAGTCCCTCTTCAAGTTTCTTTAACTGTAAAACAGAATTTAAAGCAGTGCTTGCCTCACAGAGTGTTGTGAAGATGAAACAAGTTAATACACATAAGGCATTTGGAAACAGCACCCGGTGCATAGCAGATGCTCAGTAAATGTTAGCTTCTATTATTACTACACAGCTAGTAAGTGTGAGGACTAGGACCCCAATCCAGGCGTGCTGACTCCCTAATCCAGAGCTCTGTCTCCAGTACCATGTGGAATTTGCCTTTTAGTAAGTCATTGATTTAATTTCCGTCTCATGTTGACCTTATTATTTTTGAAGGCATCTTTTTCTGCTTTGTTCGCTTTGACCTCGAATTTCTGAAGATCAAAGGGGAATGTGTTTGAAGTTTTCTTCCTTCCTGATTTTTTTTAATCCTCTGACTTCTGTTGTCGTCTGGGTTTGGTTGACCTTGAGGTATCAGAAGGTGTTTTAGCAGGTGAACGTCTCATGAAGTTGTTCTCATGGGTTTGTTGGGGTTTCTCTGAGTTTCACTTTGGTTGAAAGGCCTGGGGTAGGAGGCAGGGTTGGCCGCACTTGAGTTACACCTGTTCTCTGAGGTGCTAAAGGAATGTCTGAGAGTAGCGTTACTCAGAGTAGCAGCTGCAGGGAGTAGAGACCATTTGTCGTAAAAGAGCCATTCTGAAGAAATCGGTAAAGTATTATGGCATATTTTCTGGGAAAGGAAGAGAAGTTGTAGATCTTTTTCTTGATAATAACGTTTGTAGCAGACTTTTACTTGTGATTCCCAGTTTTTACTCTGTCCACCACCAGTGTTGACATTTATGGCTGTGAAATAGGCCTGAGTAAAAAACCTGTGCACTTTTGTGGTAGCTACTCAGCTGCTATGGGGCGATACCCTCCCATTCCTCTGATGCCCAAGTTGAACCCAGTGTGGGATGTGATGCAGAAGATTGTAGGAGGCAGGCAGCAGTGTACAGGAAAGGTGCAGCCAGCTCCATGGCCCTGCAGAGGCAAGGAGCTAACTCAGCTAGCGCACTGAGCTGTCCATCCCTAGGCCTTTTTGATGGGCCTGCTGCATTTACTGTACACAGACAGGGTCCTCTCCAAAAACAGGATGTTCAGTATGCCTCTCAGGATCTTTATGGAAGATTTGCACCAAGATTTAACTTGGTGAGGCAGGAGATTTGAGAAGACGTGCCGAGACCTCTTTGTGATCTTTGCATTTTTTAACCCACTGACCTCTAATACTCTCCTTGACAAATTTAATTAATGTTCTCACGTTAAATGAAAACACTGAACTTTTAATAGATTCCCTGGGGCTTGGTAATCATTTGATATTATTTGCAAAGGAGAGAGGGTATGAAAAAATGATGTATTATCCTTTCTGGTTTTTCAGTTAAATTTTATTGTTCTTGCCTGGCCACCTGCTGAATTCTTTAGCCCATCCTGCCCGGAAGCAAAGCCCAGGAAACAACTCTGGGTCCTGCCACGCAGGCAGTCTCGTTCTTGTGGCTCCATAGCCGTTCCTGCGGGCTTGGTGCTTTCCCTTGTGTCCTGTTGTCAGCCTGATGTGGTGGCCACTCCTGGTGTGCTGCCTCATGGTTGATCTTTCTCCTGCTGAGTTTGCTTGGATGCTCTGTATAGTAGATGAGGAGTTGGAGGAGAAGCTAAAGAGTACCCGTTATTCACTGTCCACTGCCACTGCCGTTACATGCTGCTCAGGACTCCAGAGAGCTTTGCTTCTAGGCCAGTCGATGAGCTGCTTTGATGTGTGAGAAGCTTCTGAATGTGGTGGTTCTTATCCTCCTTCCCCACTTACATCTTTCTGGCCCTCAGAGTGCCAGTTCAATTCAGTTCAGTCGCTCAGTCGTGGCCGACTCTTTGCGACCCCGTAAATCGCAGCATGCCAGGCCTCCCTGTCCATCACCAACTCCTGAAGTTCACCCAAACTCATGTGCATCGAGTTGGTGATGCCATCCGGCCATCTCATCCTCTGTCGTCCCCTTCTCCTCCTGTCCCCAATCCCTCCCAGCATCAGAGTCTTTTTCCAATGAGTTAACTCTTCGTATGAGGTGGCCAAAGTATTGGAGTGCCAGAGGAGGGCCTTATTTCTGATGATTTCCTTTGAGGTCACTAGCAGGACTGGGAGTAGAGGTGACAGCTGAGAGACTTAGCAAAGCTAAAAGGATTGTAGAGAGGTCAAACAGTTGAACTTAGGCTTAGACTAACTCATGGTGGACCTTTGCTTAGCTGCCAGTGTGGCAGCATGCGCCAGAGCTCGCCCCTTCAACACCTGTTGTCCTCTTTGACGTATTTGCTGATTCTCTCAAGTCAGCTTCCTTGCTTGTCTGGGCTCCCACAGTACTTTTTATTTCCATTTATCTCCCTCAGCTTTGTAGCAAGTAGTTAATTGTTTCAAAGTCTGTTTCTTCTACCATGTAAGTGTCTGGACAGCTGGAACTTAGTCTAGTTCCTCTCACTATTCCTCATAATCCATAGATTGTGTCATTTGTAACAGTTGCTCAGTAAATCTTACTAAATGGGACAAAGCTCAGCATGTCCATGGACATCCTGCAGCTCATGTCCATGTTTGCAGATCATGTACTCAGCTGTGAGGCAGGAGAATATCCTTGAAGAAACAGAGCATCACCATCAGACATGACATATAAAGACAACACTAGCCTATTGTTGAGCTTCTTTTTTCTTATTTTGACAACTTTCGTTGAGATATAATTCTCAGTTCACCCATTTAAAATGTACGGTTCAGTGGTTTCCAATATGTTAACAGAGTTATGCAGTCACCAGCACGATCAGTTTTAGCAGATTTTCATCATTCCCAGAGGAAACACAGTATCTATTCCTTCCACTCCCCCAGCCTTGGACAGTAGACCACGAATCTATTTTTGTCTCTATAGATTTGCCTATACTGGGCATTCCATAAAATATATAGTATTTTGTGCTTGGCTCCTTTCAGTTAGCATAGTGTCTTCAGCACACATTCAGGTTGAAACACGTGTCAAGCCTGGAGCTTTATGGAAATTGGAGGCCAGGTGATGCTTGTTTCAAGAGCGGCTGTGGCTCAGGCCAGTGGTGAACCTCTTGTTGTTGTTGTCCAGTCACTAAGTTGTGTCCAATCCGCATTAAAGTTGACCAAACCTATATAATGAAAATTTCCATAGATGTGACCTGAACTTGCTTCCCTAAGTCATTTTAGAAATCAAGGTAAAATTTATGAGTATCTAATAGAGTGCCTGGCACATGAGGGTCTCAGGGCGTATTTCTTCCCTGTGTCCCACTTCAGGTTCTTAGATTTTAGTAAGAACTCACCAAAGTGAAACAATGGATGAGTTTTTAGTTGGTGCTTTGAGTTTAATTTACTGATTCCTCCCCCACCCTTTTGTTTTTGTCTTCCCCAAGGCTATGCCTTTCTGCTGTTCCAGGAGGAGAGCTCGGTGCAAGCTTTGATAGACGCCTGCCTAGAGGAAGATGGGAAACTGTACCTGTGTGTGTCAAGCCCCACCATCAAGGATAAACCAGTAAGTAATGTGCAGCCAGCTGTTGCTTTTCCAGAGCATGTGTGCAATCAGAATAGCTGATCACCTTCCCCTTGTCATAAGAATGCTGGGAACTAAGATCCTCTTACCCAGGGTGACCTCGCTATGCGGTAGCGCGCTGGACTGTTGTTGATGGGGAGCTAATAACAAATTTCTCAGTTTTTGGTCTTATACCTTTGGGAATAAATGTAAACAAATTTGCCCTTGTCTTTCACTTTACAGCTCTTTTTAGCTAATTCCTATTCAGAAACTCTGAATTGAGGTAGATAATGCCCTTAGTGGTTTTGGCAGCTGGTTTCTGTCCTTATTTCAGATCAAGGGCAGGAGTGATTTATTTATTTATTTATTTTAAATAAAAGATCATAATCTTCGATGTTTATGTGCCTTTGAATGCAAAGCTTTGTGCTGGGTGGTACCCACAGCTGGCTAAATAGAGCCTTCTGGGCCAGGAGCTTACACTCCAGAGTGGATAGCTTCAAGCTGAGAAGGGGCGGGGAAAGATGGAGAACATGGATCCAAAGCTGTAAATAATGCACACTGCTATGGAATTTGTGGTTGAGTCTGTGGTTTCTGAGCCAAAGAGAGTGAGTGAATAAGTCACTGGGTGAGAAAGGAAGACTACTTCCTTTCTCCCGACAGAGGGGATATCAATGGAAAAGAGGCAAGACTGTTCAGGGCAGAAGAAAAAACTTGACTAGTGCAGCAGAAGTAAACTCCAGGGGGTGGGGAGGGATAGGGCGGTCTGGCGTGCCGCAGTCTATTGGGTCGCAAAGAGT